>NW_020944374.1:3946928-4077595 GCF_900497805.2 Vombatus ursinus
AAGGAGAAAGGGAGAAGTAGAATGGGGTAAATTATCTCACATGAAACCACAAGAAAAGGCCTTTACAGTGGAGGGGAAATGGGGGAAGGTGAGAGGGAATGAGTGAATCCTATTCTCATAGAATTTGGTTTAAGAAGGCAATAACATACACAAGGGGGTATGGAAATGTATCTTACCCTACAGGAAAATAAAGGGGGAAGGGGACAAGAGAGCAGTGGGTTGATAGAGGGGAGGGCAGATTGGAGGAGGGGATAATCAGAAGCAAACCCTTCTGAGGAGGGACAGGGTCAAAAGAGAGAATAGAATAAATGGGGGGTAGGAGAGGATGAAGGGAAATATAGTTAGTTTTTCACAACATGACTGCTCTGGAAGTGTTTTGCATGACTACACATCTATGGCCTGTATCAAGATGCTTGCCTTTTCAGTGATGGTGGGTGGAGAGGGAGGAAGGGAGAAAATTTGTAATCCAAAGTTTTAAAAACACATGTTAAAAATAAAAAAAATTAAAAATGCTATCCCCCTCCAGAGAGAGAACTGATGAACTGTGAATGCAGATTGAAGCACACTTTTTTTTGCTTTCTTTCTTTTTATTATTTTATTATGTTTGTGTTTTCTTTTGAAACATGACTAAAATAGAAATGTTTTGCATGACTTCACAGGCATAATTGTTATTGAATTGTTTGCCTTCTCATGGAGCAAAAGAGACAATTTGGAACTCAAAATTTTAAATAGTTAAAATCTTTTTACTTGTAATTGGGAAATATTTAATGAAATAAATTTTAAAAAATTAATTTTTAAAAGAAAAATGAAAATATCATATAAAAAGCTAACATATGCCTAGCCAGTCACCCATAAAGACCAAGACATTATCTTTCACTTGGAATAATTTAAGAATTATGACTTTCATATGTTCTTCATGGCCAGAACCGCAATGTGAGATTATAAATCATTAGAACAAAACTTAGGATGCATTATAAGAATAAGCATGGTGCAACAAAAATGGCAAGGACTCTAGCACTCAGTAGACTTAGGTTCAACTCCTTCATCTGACCTTCTTCTATGACCTTGGACAAGACATTTAACCTTTCTGTGACTCAGAAAAATGAGGACATTGGACTAGATAGCCTGCAGCCTCCCTTCCAGTGTTAGATCTTATAATAGGCTACTGAGCATGTGAAAATTAAGCTACTGTAAAGCAATGGTAGCATAGTCCACTGTTTTCCCACCTGCCATTCCTAATCCAGTATCCATCATCTTTTTTAAAATTCTAATTATCAGAGCATTGCTTAATTAATGGAATGGCATATTCAATTTGAATTTTTATAAGGCCAATCTTATAAAAATCTTTTAGGAGTACTACTCCATAAACTAAATAACAAGGTCTGTTACTGAACTCAGCATGTGCCTTTCAATCAAACATAAGTCACTTTGAAAATTCCTAAAAGTATATTCATAATGTAGTCAAAGAAAAAAAGAGAATTATTTACAATGATTTCTACCAAGTATTATCTATTAGTTTGATAGGTATTCACTCTTACTTAATACTGTAATTTGTCCAAGAATGGTTTTTTTGTTTTGTGGGGGGGGCTGGATTTGTGCTTTTCTTCCCCCCAAAACTAACCAAAATTTTGAAGCCATAAATTAGCCAATATTTAGAGAAAATAATGAGTAATTATTTCATTTCTATTTTTTTTCAGAAAATCAGCAAATAGTTCAAAGTTAATATGTATACCACAAGTTACAATACATATTTATCCAAAGGGCATACATATTTATCCAAATATTTACTGTTTCTTATATGTTATCAAATCCCAAACTAAGACAGGCAAAAGTGTAAGGAAATCATACCCATGTCAAGAGTTTCCTTATATCTGAAAAAAGTGTTTCATGTTGACTATCTCACCTTTAATGCTCAAATACCATTTATTCTACTGGATTTAGATAGATTTTCATTGTGTTTTTGTGACCACCATAATAAGTCACAAGCTGCTCTTAGATCACATATTTTTGGCAACACTTCCATTATGACTTCAGATGGAAATTGAGGCAGGAACCAAACTGTTTTGTAAAAATTAATATCCTTTGGGGCAGCTATGTGGACGCAGTGGATAGAACACCGGCCCTGGATTCAGGAGGACCTGAGTTCAAATTCGGCCTCAGACACGTAACACTTACTAGCTGTGTGACCCTAGGCAAGTCACTTAATCCCATTGCCCAGCCCCTCCCAAAAAATAATAATATCCTTTGCTTCTAGAATATAGTTTAGAAAGGCCATTGATAAACTCGAGGATATCCAAGACAGTTAAGCATCTTAATGTTATACCACATGAGGATCAGTTTAAGAGACTGGGTTGTTAACACTGGAGAAGAGAAGATTCAAGGTGAACACGATAGCCATCTTCAAATAACTGCACATCTGTCATGAGGAAGAGGGATTAGACTTGTTTGGCTTGGCTCAAAGGAGCAAAAAGGAAATCATCATCTTCTTCAGATCACAGATAGAGAAGTGAAATGGGCTTTAAAGGTCCAATAGTTTCATTTTGAGAATGAGCAATAAGAGGATGTTAGAGTCAAATTTAGGGCTGATGTACCAAAAACATTCCAACAATTAGAGCTGTCAAAAAGCACAATGGATTGCCCAAGGAGGTGGGTGAGTTCTTTTCATCATATTCTCTGTCAGGGTCGTCACACAAAATCTAGATGATCATTTTTGGCATTCTATGTGGCAGGATTGATTTTTGGGTATGGTCTCAAGTCAAAAGCTATGGAAGTCCCTGTAAACTCTAAAACTCTGTGAAAATATCCTGCAAAGTTAGCTATAGAATACATTTTTGTAAAATGAAATAGTTTGAGAAGTGAGTGTCTAAGAAACTGGTGTCTAAGAATGAGATTTGCATTTCCAAACCATAACTTATAATAGAGGGATGATAGGCTCCTAGTCAAGGATGTATTTTACCCAACAAAGGCTAATAAAATGTATTTGCTTGGGTTCTTACAAGTTTTATCAAAAGGGACATGAAAATGAAACAAAGAGAGAATGAAAAAAACTGCCCATGAATATCCACATCTTATGAATACCAAAGAAAAGCTAGAGTGAAGGAAGGAAAATAGCATTTGAGATAACCATAACTTCACAGGAGACAAATCTAAGAAATGAGCTACTAGTTGAAACCCATAATGTCAAATGAATTTTCAAATACTAAAAGTTTAAGAAGAGGATCACAATTCACCATCCTAATTGAAGGAGGCAAATCTGATTTTACAGGCATCATTGTGTGGTGGGGGGATGAAATCCATTCTGTTAACACGGTCATGGATGAATATATCTTGTGAATGGGGAGGTAGAGGAGAAGAGGAGTGGCAGTGGTATAGGTTAGCATTGCTTATTAGGAGAACACAATGATGAGGAAATCCAGGAAGGGGAAATATGGAGAAAAACACATTGGCAAAGATCAAAGGGGTGAGAAACAAGACCTATTTTTAGAATCAGAGTATATTACATATCATTTGAACAAAAAAAAGGAAAAAAAAGATGTGGTGTTCTCGAAACAAATTGAAAGTCTCACATAGAATCATGCTAAAGTAATTCCTGGAGACCTCACTTGTCCATATATCTGACAGAGGTCGTAGATCAAGGCTGAAAAATCTCAACCAGTAGGAAAAGTGCAGTGTGTAGTGTAGTGATTTGCAGAGAGTGTATGATGTTTGTATTCTTGCCACAGCTAAGTGACTGTACTATGTGTCTCAAGTGTAAGCTCTGCTGTTTGAGAAGGTGATAGAATTCAAAGAATTCTTCTCTCCATTTCAGGCTGTTAGGGAGGATGAAGGGGATATGCTTTAGTGATAATTTCATCCTTCAATAGTTAAAGGAACCAACCCACAAGGAGATCTTCGATTCTGGAGGTGATTTTTCACTAACAGAGAGAATGAGTTGCTGGGGTAGAAATAATGGGAAACACGGATGGGAGGGACTTCTTTCTATCTCATTACCACTCCTCTATTCTCTGACCACTGCCACCCACACTAAAAACTTGTACTACACATGCAGGTTCTCGCCTCTGATAGGTAAGTTATTGCATTTTCTTGTCAGGGCCCAGGTCTCCATGGCACTTACCAACCATCTCTTCACCATACACCCTCCCCAAGTACCTTCCTTCCCCTTCCTTACTTCCAACCCCACTTTTCAGTAGCTGTTCATGTCCTGTCTTCTCCACTAAAACAACAGGTCCTTAAGGGCGGGGACTGTATTGCTTATTTGTATTTGTATCACTAGCACTTAGCATGATGTTTTGCATATAATAAATGCTTAATAAGTACTTCATCCATCTATCTTCCTATCCAGATGTCTATCTATCCTAGAGTCTTCCACAGAGCTGGAGATAGGGACTGGAGCTATGAATTCACTGGTATACAGAACACATAGGTGAGGAAACTCTGTCTTATCAATGAAGGTCATCGTATTATCTGCAACTAATTATCTTAGTCATCTTTTTGTATTTTTATACATGTGGGTCCTTTTCCCATTTGCATGATCTCTTTGGGATATAGCCCTAGAAGTGCTATTGCTGGGTCAAAGGGTATGCACATTTTTATAGCCCTTTGGGCATAGTTCCAAATTGCTCTCCAAAATGGTTGAATCATTTCACAACTCCACCAACAATGCATTAGTGTTCCAATTTTCCCACATCTTCTCCAACATTTATCATTTTCTTGTTTTGTCATCTTGGCCAATCTGCGAGGTGTGATGTGGTACCTCAGAGTTGTGTTGATTTGCATTTCTCTAGTGATTTAGAGCATTTTTTCATATGACTATAGATGGCTTTAAATTCTTCATCTGAGGACTGCCTGTTCATATCCTTTGACCATTTATCAATTGGGGAATGACTTGTATTAAAAGAAAGCAATTCCGATGCAGAGTAAAAATTGGATTTGCCTGAAGATACCAATGTGAATACAGAAGGAACTCACCAAAGAGTTAACATCTTAAAAGATTTATGGAAGATGGCACAACCATGTTAAAACAGTGTTAGGAGAGATAAAGGTCAGGATGAGTTGAGACTAGCAAAAGAAGCTAGTGAAAACAAACTGGTATTTGGTTTTGGTTTTAGTTTATTTCTTCGCTTATTAGTTATATTGTGAGAATAGGGAGGATTAAAGGAAGGTTAGGAACTTTGCTTGGGGATGAAGGGATGAAGATAAGTGACAACAGAGAGAATGCAGAGCTGTTCAATTCTAATTTGGCTTCTGTTTTCTAAGCTAAAGAGAATGCCCTCTGCAATGGGAATGACAAGGGAGAAATGACTAACCGGGGGTTGATATTCAAAATACAAGAGTCCTTAGCTCCCCTTGAGGATGTTAAGTCAATTGGCCCAGGAGAACTACATCCTTGAGCAACAAAAGAATAGGCAGATGTGAATACCAAAGCACTGTTACTGATATTTGAAACAATCTCAGAAAACGAGAGGTTGCAGGAGAACCAAGAAGGGCAAATGCTATCCCTATTTTTCTTAAAGGTAAGGGGGAAAGAGAAAGGTATATGTAGACTATAGGCCAGGGAGCTTGCTTTCTGTTCCTAGGAAAATTCCAGAATAGGCAATTAAAGAGATGGTTAGTGTCTATCTAAGAAAGGGGAGCAGTGATGAAAAGTTATGAGATTTGCAGACGAAACAAAGCTGGGAGGGATAGCTAATACATTAGATGATAGTCAATGAGGAAAAATATATTGACAGACATTGAGCTGAATGAATAAAGGGAAAATCTTATATTTAAGTACAAAAAATTAACTTTAGAAACACAAGATGGAGGAGGCATGGTATACAGTAATTGTTCTGAAAAATATCTGGGGGCTTTAACGGACTGCAAGCTCAGAAGGAATCAGTGCTGAGGCAAAAAAAATAAAAATGTAAGCTTGGCCTACATTAAGAGAGGCCTAGCTTCCAGAAATAGGGAAGTGATAATCCCACTTTTACTTGGCCCTCTTCAGACCTCATCTGAAGTACTAGGTTCAGTTCTGGGGTCTATAGTTTAAGAGAGAGATTAATAGGCTTGAGAGTGTCCAGAGGAAGTAAACCAGGAATGAGAAAGGGTCTTGAATCCATGTCATGTGAGCAGAGGTTGAAAGAACTTGATATGTTTAGCCTGGAGAAGAGAAGACTTAGGGAGAACATGAGCACTGTATTCAAATATTTGAAAAGTTGTCATGTGAAAGAGGCATTAGAATTGTACCGTTTGGCCTGAGAGAGCAAAACCAAGTAGCAATGATGTTGTTTTTGTTGTTGTTGCTGCTGTTGTTGCCTGGAAGTAGCAAAGAGGTTAATTTATGCTAGAAGTCAGGGGAAAAACCTTACTTTCTCACAAACAGAACTGTCCGCAAGTGGAACAGACTGTCATGAGAGGAGGCGGCTTCCTTTTCCTTAGAAATTCTCAAGTAGAGGCTGAATGACTATTTGTTAGGTATGCTACATTAAGGATTCCTTTAATGTATGGCTTGGACTAAATAGTCTCTAAGGTCCCTTAGCAAAATCATTGTATATGATTTAATTTGACTTTAATCTTTAAATTAAAAAAAATGCTCACCTGTTTGAAAAAATGAATGTACCCATTTTGGACCACACCATGACTTCATGACCAAAGTAAGTAAAACCTGAAAATTCCAAACACCACTCCTGAAGTAAAAGTTTTAATATTATTTCTCATAGTAGAGCTCTTTTCCACAGAGAGAAAACTAAATAAGAAGTAGTCTCAATTTCTGGAGGATTTAATTAGTTGGAATTCCCACATGATGTGTAAAGGTGTGACAGCAATGCTTTTCTTTACTCAAACTTCTCTTAAGAATATAATGTCATCATGAGTCAGTGGGTTTGAATCCAGGCTCTGCTATTTCCTACTGAATGAACTTAAGCAGTCATTTCTCCTCTCTGGGCCTCTGGTAGGTAGCACTGGACCTAGAGTCAGGATGACCCAAATTAATATATGGCCGCAGCTATTTCCTAGCAGTGTGACCCTGGGTAAGTCACGTAACCTCTGTCTGCCTTATTTTCCTCAAACGTAAAATGGTAACAATAATAGCATCTATCTCATAGGGTTGTTGTGAGGATAAAATGAGATATTTGCAAATCTTAAAAGCAGAAAAGCAGTAGCTAATAGCAGCAACAGCAGAAGAAGGATGAAGAAGATAAAATGGAGGAGGAGGAGAAGGAAGAGGAGCAAGAAGAAGAGAAAGAGGGTCTTGGACTATATTACCTCTAAGGTTCCTTCTAGTTCTAACTCTCTAATCTTATAATACACACATGAACTCATACTATTATGGTTCATGCCAAGGCTTTCAAGTCCAGGGCAAAAGCAGGAAATACATTCTAGGGCAGATATCCAGTGAATAATAGACAGGAAATGATCATCTACATGTATATAGATAGTTATCCACCTTTCCAATGAAAACAATCATGACTGGAAAAAAAAAAAACCAACCTATCACTGAACCAAAAGCCCAGATAAGGCTATCTCCAAATGAGAAAAATGAATCTATTGAACTTGAAAGGGAACATGGACTTCAGCAGACAATTCTGATTTGACCAAAGCATGATTCTGAACATCAACTTACATAAGACAGATGAAACAAACACCAAGCAAGATGACCTGCTTTACTTATGTGAATGGCTGAAATGGGGTTATGTTGGGCACATTTCAAGCTCAACAAAAGCCCCTAGGAGCAATACAGAATTTCTATTTTGGTAGAACCTCACATACATTTTGGCCAAAGTGCTGCTGCTTCTTCTCAAACATGAAACCTGTGTGCATTTTAATAGAAATTTGACATCTGGGGCTGAGTCCACTTTGATGAATTCATCTAAATGTTAGTTGGAAACAGTTCTATAATACAAATCTGCACTTTTCCCCATCATCTTGATATATTGATTTAAGTAGTTAATAAATATGCTTAATTTACATTTCTAAGGCTTAATAAATTGAGTTAAAGCCAAAATGATTTGAAGTAAATATGATTTTCAGCCCTCATTGTTAGTTCCATGTCAGGTCATACATTAATGTACTAAAATAGACAGTGAACAGAAAATCTCTCATCCACAGTTGCTACAAATGCTATTTATATTAATGACTTAATAACATTTAGATTAGTCCTTTAATGTACCAAGTGAAAGCCTAGTTCCATTAAGGGTGAAAAAAACAAGATGAGAGAAGAGAAAGATGCAGTGGCCAATTTGGAAGGGAGCAAGCTGTTTTAATGTCAATGCCCATTCTATTTTGTAATGGGTGGGAATATAAAACCATGGAGAATGCAAAAGGCACCTGGGTAGCTTGAATAAAACCTTAAAAGGGTAGGTTGCTCTTTATTTCATTTTTACCTAATAATATTTAACCCAATGCAAGCAACTAGATGACTATGTAACCAAAGAGAATTCTCAAGACACTAAATTCCTGCTATCCATGTAAAAAGAGACTAGGACAAGCCCACCTTCAGTAGTTTTGCTCTTACTAGAAATGGATTTTCACCCTTTGTGGTTTAGTCAATCCTTGTGCCCAGGAGTAAACACTTGCAGATTTGGGGAGTTACGAGTGTAGCAGCGTAACAACAACAACTTTAACTGGATGAAGATGATGCATGCCTCGGATGATCTCTTCATTAGCTGTGTGTCCTAATGCCACCAGCTAACCCCACAGATTTGGCAATACACAGAGATACAACTGTGATTTGTGGATTACTAAGGAGAAAACCAAATTCTTCAGGAATATTAATGTTCTTTCACATAAGTTGGATGGCACTACTGGCACTTGTCACATCTGATAAGGAATATCTCTTACCCATAGCTTTCATAGCCAAACAGTATGGAGGCTGAAAATTCACTATTTCTAGGACTCTAGGAACCTCCAAATTACCTTCCTAATGCAAAGGTCAGCTTCAATGCCAGGTTTATTCACACTTCAGAATTCCAGTAGATTCTGATGTGTGCAGCGGGCATGTTGGTATCACTCTATTCACTGTACTACTAAAAATAAGTTATCTTCTTTTAATATCAGCATTACTTATGAAAATACATTTAGAAGCATTTTCTTCAAGTAAAGACTAGTATAAATGAAAATTTTCTTAAAATTCTAATTGGAATTAATAGAAATAACTATTTAAATATAAATAAGAATAAAGATGACATTATAGAAGCCAAAGGAAGACAAGTATGCATTTGAAATTTCCAAAGTACATGATACTATATTTGTCATTATAGGTCAACTTTAGAATCTTCTAAACTGACCTCTCTAGACCATTTGATGATGACTTAATTCCTTATTGAAATTTCTTTATTTTAATGTAGGGTTATGTTTATGGAAGATGACCAAGTCATGATGGCATGGTCCACCCAACCCTTCTGCATCATGACTGATATGTATTCTAATGCAGCTAGATGATCTATACTATTAAGATGGCCACAATAATCAGATCAGTTATTCTACACTTAATTCCCTCCAAAACATACATATATCCTCGAGAATTATTGTAGTTTATAAAAATTTGGTTACTCCACAACTAAATATGGATGATCAGGCAAGTTAAACTTCACTTTACCAATCTTAAGGGACAGTTTGGACAAGAATAACCTTTGCTTATTTGGTTTTTAGTCATATGATTCATGGTCAAGAGCACTTGAGAGAGAAGGTCCTTGCTGTGCAAAGCAAACAAGGGCTTCACGCTAGAAGAGAAACATTATTTTAGGCTATTTCTGCACAGCACTGAGAGAACCAAAGTGTTCAAGGTGGTTAAAAAATAACTCTTAAAACCTTGTGAAGTCTTCTCTTTCCCAAGTTCTACTTGGGCATATGCTTAGATTTGTAATTGGAAGCTCTGTAAAAGAAGGAAGTTTATAAGGTCAAAATATTATTAAAAGAGATACTGTATTTAAATGAAGTAACACCTAATAGTTGCCAACTGACGAAGCACAGAGTAGAAGTTTCACTCTTTTCAATAAGTCAAATGGCCATAGACAAAGCATTATGGTTTGCATGCTTTCATTGGCATCCTGCTGCTACATGACTGCTCCTGGTATTAGAAAATGGAAAGGAGAGAAGTTGTGAGGGTAATGAAACCTCTTGGGAATGGCCTTGGAAGCTGTAGCAATGGATGATTCCTTAAGTGGAAACGTGAATCGACAATAACAAACAGAAGCTGTAAGCGCTATAAGGGAGGAATGATGGGAAGATGCTGGGATGTTGTACCAGAAAGGGCTTCTGAGGCCCAGATGGCTAGAAGTCTACGGGTTCAAGGCGACTTCAAAACCTTTAACAAGTGTGTCTAGCATATTGAGTATCAGTGACTGTGACAATAGCAATACGTCGTGCACATAGTAAGCAAAGAGACATTTGCTGAAAGAGAAAAATCTGGGACCAATGTATGCATTAGGCTAATATATTATTGATAGGTCAGCCACTGTATGATTGAGCAAGAAAAAGGGCAAGTTGTATTCATTTTCTGTAACATTTAAATGACCTTATATGAATTATGAAAGAATCATAAAATTTCATAATTGGAAGAAATTGCAGTGACTATCTAGTCCAAAGAAGGAATTCCTAACATACCTCTTCTTAAAGCCCTCCAATGAGAGAAAAACACTTTTAATAATTTTAATGGTTAGGAAGTTGTCCATTAAAATAAGCCTCAATTTGACACTTTTAGTCTTGCATGCGTTGCTCCTGGTTCCTGTGACCACATCAAACAAATCTAAATGACTTCCACTTAGTATTAATATTATTATCAATATATTAAAGTATTATTAATACTTCCACGTGGCAACCCTTCAAATATCTGGACTCTACTATCATGATGCTCCTGGGTCCTCTTTTCTTCAGGATAAACATTCTCCCCACCCCTGCCTAGGTGCCTCCAACTTATCACTACCCTCCCTAAACTATAGCACCCAGACCAGAAAACAGTACTCCAATTGAAGTCTAAAGAAGGCAATGTGTGGAGGGACTACCACCACCTTATCACTGGGAATGAAGCTTCCTTTAAAGGATTACAAGATGACATTTGATTTTTCATTCTTACATCATACTTGACTCTGAGCTCGAAGTCCACTAAAAGCACCAAATCATTTTCACAATGATTTCTAATAACATCTCCCTATCTTGAAATTGTGAAGTTGCTTTTTCAAACCAAGGGTAAGATTTTACATTTATCCTTTTAAAGTTCAGCTTTTTAGAGTCAGCTCAATGTTCTAATTTGTCAAGACAATTTTGAATCCAGACACTATCAGCCAATATGTTAGCTATTCTCTCAGTGTTCTATTGTCTGCAAATCAGAAGAGTGTGCTCTCTATGTCTTTATCTTTTTTAGTGAAAAAAAAAGTTAAAATAGCACAGGTCCCTGGAGTATACCTCTAGGGTCTTTTTTCCCAAGGAGATAACAGGCCAGTAATGACTACTCTTTGATTCTGAACATTAGTCTAGTTTCAAATCCATTTAACTGTACTATCATCTATTATCATTGAGGCAGCTAGGTGGCACATGAAGTGCCTGGAGTCAAGAAGACCTGAATTCACATCCAGCCTTAGACACTTACTAGCTGGATGATCCAGGGCAAGTCACTTAACCTCTGACTGCTTCAGTTTCCTCAACTGTAAAATGGGGATGATAACAACAGCATCTACACCACCTTTCCAGGACTGTTGTGAGGTTCTAATGAAGCAATTCTTATAAAGTGCTTAGCACATTATCTGATACATAGTAGGAACTTAATAAATATTTGTTTGCTTCTTTCTAGTCAAGAAGGGCAGTCAAGATGGAGTGCTGTGTGTGAGGAAAGGCAAAAAGGCCAGTTTGGACACAGTATAGGAAGGGGAGTAATGTATAATAAAACTTGGAAAGTAGGTAGGAATTAGGTTGTAAAGAGATTTAAATGCCAAATAGGGGAGTTTTTACATGATCCTAGAGGAAGTAGGGAGCCACAGGAGATTATTGAGTAGAGGACAGATATATTCACTTTGGAAGAATCACTTTGGCAACCTGATAGAGGTCAGATTACAGAGCAGAGACTCTCAGTGCTCTAGAACAGTGACATCAAGTTCAAATAGAAAGGGGCTCCTGATCTATACATAAAGATCTCTGTGGGCCACAGTTGATTTGGTTTTTAAATGTAATGTTATCTACATTTTATTGTATTTTTATTATTTTGTTAAACATTTCCTAATTACATTTGAGTCTGGTTCTGGTTGTACTTGGGAGTGTTGTGAGCTGCATGTTGGATTCCTTTGCCCTAGGCAACGCTCTCCAATGGTAAGATGCAGAGCAGGTGCTAATGAGCATTGATGGAGGGAGTTATCTCACCTGAGAGTTCCATATTTTGAGGTGAATTATAATCCCCATAAAAATTCTCTCTCCCTCTTAGTCTCTGTCCCTCTCCCCTCTCTCCTCACTTCTTTTCCTTTCCCCCCTCCTTACCTCTCCCCTCATCCCCTATGCTCCTATGTATATGTGCATTGCAAATCCTAGTTCCTCTCTTGAGCTGCTGTTCTGCATCATAAACAATTGCTTTTTGGAACTCTACTGAACAATTCGCAGATACTCACACAAATGTACATGACTCTGTACTAGCTCTTTCTCATGCCTGGAATGCACTCCCTCCTCCTCTTAGTTTCCCTGGCTTTCTTTCTATTTAAGAATCAATTAAAATACCAGCAACTCCAGGAGGTCTCCCCGCTTGGAGATCACCTTTTGTGTATACTGGAGATATTTTGTAGGTACTTAGTTTTTTGCATGTTGTCTTCCCCATTGGCATGTGAGCTTCTTGAGAGCAGAAACTGTGCCTGGTATATAGTAAGGGTTTAATAAAGTTCTGTTGACTGACAGAGGCAAAAAGCGAAGACAGCATTTTCTAGGAGTTTGGCTGTGAATAAGAGGATGGAAACAAGATGAGAGTTAGTAAGGGTAGTAGGGTCCATTGGGGGTGGGGTTTAACCTGGTATCTGACAACATGGAAGGCAATGCAATACGGGTGAAAAAACCTGGTATTTTGAGTCAGAGAATCGGTGTTTTAATCTCAACTCTGTTACAAACTACCTGTGTAACCAGACACAATTTCCTTACCCTCAGGGCTTCAGTTTACTGCTCTGTAATAATGAGGGGGTCAGACTAGTGTCAGGGGTTCCTGTGAACTTTTTTTTTAAATTTGGATAACTGTATTCAAATATAATTCATTTCCTTTGCAATCCTATGTATTTTAATTTATGCATTTAAAAATGTAATTCTGAAAAAAAAATTTTTTTAAAATGTAATTCTAAGGAGTTGATTAGTCTGCTAAAGGATACTATGACACAACAAAGTTCAAGAACCCCTATAGCAAAGGTCTCAGCCAAGAGAGTGAGAAGAATGACAGGTGTAGGATGCTTAAAGAGAAGATTTGGAATCTTGGGGGATAGGTGTGAGATAGAGAATCAATTAGGGAAGAGTAAAAGGATTAACTTGCCATTATGTTTCACTGATGAAATTCTGAAGACACAAAGAAAAAAAATTCAATGAGAGGATAAAAGGGACTTTTGTGAAGAGAGCAATGTGGAGGTACAGGAAACTGACAAACCAATTTGGATTTGAAAAAGACATGGAAGAAGGAAACAACAATCAGTAACAGAGAATGACAAGAAAAGCATGGCCTGGCCCAATAAGAATACTTCATGAGTGATAAAGGTCAAAATGAGCCAAAGCCAAATGTTAAGGACCATGAAAAAAGATAGATTTTTAAAACTGTATTGGAGAAAAAGTCAAAGAATGGATAAGATCATGTATCAGGGTATAAAGAATGATAATAACAGAGGATAGAAAGAAGGCAAAACCATTAATCTCGTATTTCGCTTCAGTTTTCTCTACTAGGAAAATAAAAAGTAGTAAGTATCACATGATAAAAGCATCTAAGTGAATTTGATAGATTTTAGTCACCAGGCCTAAAGCAGCTACACACCAGGGTCCCAAGAGAACTTACTTATGCTATGGCATCTTTGTCAGGCATCTTTGAAAGATTCTGTAGAACAAAGGTCTTCTTTTATTACTGGAGAGAAGCAGATAACCAATTTAAAAAAAAAAAGACAAAATATAGTAGTACATAAACTAAAGGCCACTGAGCCTGAAATCTTTTCTGGAAAAATTCTAGAATGCATTATTAAAAGGATAATTAAGGAACACTGAGGGAAGAATGCCATAATAATAACAAGGCAGGATGCTTGGTTTTCATCAGAATGATTTCATTTCTTTTTTCACAAAGTTATTAGGGTAATCTTCCAGATATAGTTTACCCAGAATTTCGCAAAACATTCAATAAGACATCTCATATAATTCTTACAGAACAATTAGAGAGTAGGTGAGTGACCTGGACCAGAGTTATCTCTTATGGCTGAAACAAGCAGAAACCACTCTGGCAGAAATTAGGCTTAGACCAGTACCTTATACCATTTCCCACAATACATCCGAAATAAATACATGACCTTAATATTAAAGATAATATTATCACAAAATAAGTCTCTCCTCACTCTCATCCATCATCTGCTTACTCAGCTGCCAAATTAATCTTCTTAAAACACAAATCTGCCCTGTCACCACCACCTCTCCCCCAATTCAGTAAACTCCAGTGACCCCCTATTGCCTCCAGATCAAACATAAGATCCTCTACTTACCTTTTGAAACCCTTTGTAATGTGGCTCCTTCCTACATTTCCAGTCTTCTTACATCTTACTCATTGCCATGAATTTTGCAATCCAATGGCACTGTCCTCCTTACTGTTGCTCACACACAAAACTCCATCTCCTGACTTCAAATGTTTTCACTGGCTCTCTGCCATTCTTGGAATTCTGTCCCTTTTGGTGTCCTTGGCTTCCTTCAATTCTCAGCTCAAACCCCACCTTCTAAAGAAGTCATTCTCAGGCCTGCTTAATTTTAGTACCTTCCCTCAGATATTATCTCTAAATTAACCCTGTATATGGTTTCTTTGTACAGACTTGTCTGCATGTTGTCTCCCCATTAGACTGTGAGTTCCCCCAGGGCAGGAACTGTCTTTTGCCCTTCTTTGTAGCCTCAGTGCTTAGCACAGAGCATGGCACCTAGTAAGAGCTTTAAATGCTAGCTGACTGATTCACCCAAGCATCAAATATAGAATTTGAATCAAGGTTCTGACTTGAAACTCAGGGCTATTTCCCCTATGCCACAAGACAATTAAGTGAAATGTTTTCAAACCTTAGTTTCTTCAACTTATGTAGAATTTTCTTAAGCTCTGAGTCACGAGCTAACTTTTCAAATGGCAAGATGTATTTTTTTTGTATGAATACTATAACAGCCCCGACAAATCATGCATGCAGTCAATGCCTAGCCATCAAAAGAGTCACTCAAATGTGTACTCAATGCTTTAGAATAAATTTTCATCCATGCAACTAATTTTAGCCCCTCCATTTAGAACTTCCATAGGCAGTTTGTCTTCTCTGCATCACGACTGAGAAAATTTTCCCCATGTTATTGAACAAGTTTGATTTATAGTCAGTTGTTTCTGTCATAATAAATGCCAGAAATTACTATACAAAGAAATATGATAAGATGACAAGTTACCTGGGTTCAAAACAAGAGATATTCTTTTCCCAAATCAAAATTACAGAACTAAAGAATATTCATATCATTTATGATTGACAAAGGTCTGTATCTCTCTGGAAGCAATGTGGCACATAGAATGAAATGAGAGTTCCTGCCTCCACTGGAGTTGAATAATCAGTAAGCAGGCTACGTGAATCCTGAGAGATGGAGGAGTGTATAAATG
Organism: Vombatus ursinus; assembly: GCF_900497805.2. NCBI lineage: Eukaryota > Metazoa > Chordata > Mammalia > Diprotodontia > Vombatidae > Vombatus > Vombatus ursinus. The sequence goes on from NW_020944374.1 coordinate 3,962,719, forward strand.
TACCTCGTTTGGAATAGATGCATTGTTTACAGGTTATGAATTAAAAGCATTATTTTTGGTGAAGAGAACATTCAAAATAAAGCAATCATATTTTTAATACCATAGACATCACAGGTACCAAAGATTACTCATACCTGGGGAGAACATGCACTGATTCCAACTCATCCCCTAAGAACTGGTTTCTTGGACGAATCTCTGAATCTCATCTTGGTTTTTTTGTCACTTTTCTCATCAAAGCACAACACAGGAATAAAAAAGATGTAACCCACTGAAGGTTATGATAAGTTGTCTTCCAAAAGCATTGTTTTCTCAATGTACTTAGTATACATTGCAGTTCAAGGCCCATAACTAAGTTGGAGTAACCAAGCCTTTGCTCCTCCATCCAAGACACCATAATTTAAAGGATGCAGACGTCATTTGCATTCCTTTTTCAACACAGAAGAAAATGAGTTTATGATCTAGTTAGCAATATTGGAAGAAAAAAAAAGAAGCAGGTTCACAAATTCATTAGATAAAATACTAAAAAGGATTGGGGGAGATAGCACTTCCAGACTTCAAACTATATTATTAAGCAGCAGTCATCAAAACCATCTCATATTGGTTTAAAAAAAGAAAAGAAGATCAATGGAAGAGACTAGACAAAGGAGAATCAGAAACAATGAACTCAAAAATGCAGCGTTTGATAAAATGGACATCATGAATTACTTAGGAAAGAACTTCCTGTTTGATTTTTAAAATACTGGGGAACTAGAAAGCAACCTGGCAGAAATTGGGCTTAGACCAAAGCTCTATGCTTCATTCCCCAATACATTCTAAATGGCTGTGTGACCTTAATATGAAAGATTGTACTAAAAATTATTAGAAAAGAAAAAGATCATGCGTCTATCACAGCTCCAGGTAGAAGATCTATTCTTAACTAAATGAGAGATAGGGGCAATTACAAAACATAAAAGAGATAACTTTGATCTCATGAAACTGAAAAGCTTCTGCACAAGTAAAATTAATGCAATTAAGAGAAATAGCAGAATAGTAAAAACATACCTTTATATTATACTTCTTTGATAAGGTCTTGGCATCCAAGACATGTATACAACTAACTGAAACATATGAGACTAAACACCATTCACCAATAAAAAAAATCATAGTCAAAGAATATGAATAAATAATTCTCAAAAGAATTGCAAACTACTAACAACTACACAAAAAAATAAAAAGAGAATTGCAAATCAAATCAAACCTGCAGTTTCACCTTACACACTACAAATGGACAAATATGATAAAAGATGGGAATACAAAATATGCAAGGGATTATGTGAATTCTGACATAATAATGCACTGCTGGTGGAGCTGTGAATCAGTATGATCATTTTCAAAAGGAATTTGGAATTAGGCAAAAAAAAAAAAGGATTACAACATCCATACCATCTGGTCCAGAGATTCCATTATTAATCTTATATCCAAGTAAGCCATTAATAAAAAGAGATTCTACATATACACCAAAATATTCATAGCAGCATTTTTTGTGATGTCAAAAAATTGGAAAGTAGATGTTCATTGATTGGGAAGTGGCTAAACATATTGTGGTCCATGAGTATAATATAATATTGCTGTACTATAAGAAATGATGAATATAATGAACACAGAGAAGCAGGGTAAGGGTAAGGGCTACTCTTTGTTACATGTGTTGACTTGCAGGGGAGAGAAGGGAAGGGAAGGGAGAGAGATAATGTACTGGGGAAAACTAAAATTTAAAAAAAATACATCAATAGCAACTTATTTATTTTAAAATAAACTACATAAAAGCCTTTGTCATCTGGTCACTGGAGCATAAGCAAACCATTTTTATCCTTTTTTCCCTAGATATTTACAGAGAATGTAATGGAAGCCATGGTATAGATCCAACCATGAAACCTAATGAATTCTCATGTGTATGTTTATATATTTAGATAATCAAACAAAGTAAGAATCAGAGATGTGAGGGTAGATGAGCTTTATTTAATATTCAAAATCAATCAGCATGCACTTTTATATTCAGTGACTTTAATGCAAATGGGGACATAACCAAGGATAGTGAATGATGCCTCAGAAAACATGGTTCAGGAGTAAGGAATAAGAGAAAGCAAAGGCATATAGACTCCCCAGAAAGTTCATGCCTAGACACTATGAAAACTTTCTTCAAGAAAATGATCAGAAAGAGCCACAAATGGTGAGGACCAAATAACAAAGTTTAATTAAATTATTATATTTTAGCTCATGAAAAATGACTTATTATTTATCTAAGAGTTATGCTTGAATCAGCTATCTCTGTAAAATCAGGCCATCACTTTATTAAAACAAATATCAGAATTAATACGAAACTACAAGAAAGAATAAAATGAAAAGAAAATATGACATACAACTAAAATACCTTCAACAAGTTAAACAAGTTAGTGACACTGAAAAATGGAAAATAGGGAAAGGAAAGGGCAAATCCAATTATCTTTTCTCAATCATTCTCATCAATTTCTCTGCAGCCTCTGACACTATTGATCACTCTCCTCCCTTTAGGTTTTCAGGATGCCCCTCTCTCCTTGTTTTCCTCCTCCCTAACAGATCACTCCTCTGTCTTTTTTACTGGAATCTCTTCCAGATCATGCCCTCTATCCCTAGGTGTCCCTCACAGTTCTATGACCCTCTTCTTTTCTCCCTCTGTTCTACTTCATTTGGTGATCTCATCAGTTCCCATGGATTTAATTATCATCTCTATGCTAACAATTCTCAAATTTATCTACCATGCCCCAAACTCTCCAATCTCACATCTTCAATTGTCTTTCAGACATCTTGAACTAAATGTCCAGAAGACACCTTAAACCATGTCCAAAATGTAAATCATTATCTTTCTCCCTAAACTCACCCCCTCCCATTTCTACCTTCCTTATTACTAGAAAGGGCAACACCACCCTCCCAGTCATTCAGGCTCATAACCTAGGTGTTATCCTCAACTGACTCCTCACTCTCTCACCTTGCCCCTATATGCTCCATATCTATTGCTAAGTCCTGTTGAATATACCTTTGAAATATCTTCTATATATGTCCCCTTCTCTCCTCTGACACTAACACTATTCTAGTGAAGGTCTTTATCAGCACATGCCTGGACTATTACAGTAGACCAGGGCTTCTTAAACTTTTTTTCCACTTACAACCCCTTTTAGCATTTCAGCAGTGTTCACTGGCGTCGCATGACGTGACGGCATGTGCAGTGCAAAGTGTGTATGCTTTGTGTTCAGAACCAAGGCTTCAGTGAAGTTGTGCAATGCAACACTAGCAAGAGCTGCAAGAAACACCTCGGAATCATTATGCATTTGATTTTGAATTTATTTTTGCTCATTGCACGTTCAGAAATCTTTTACTGTCGCCAAATTTTTTGTAACCCCATACGGGGTTGTGACCCACAGTTTAAGAAGCACTGCATAGACCACTATGCTGATGGGTCTGCCCACCTCAAGTCTTTTTCCACTCCAATCCATCCTCTCTTTAGCCACTAAAGTGATTTTCCTGAAGTGCAAGTCTGACCATGTCACCTCCCTACTCAACAAACTCCAGTGGCTCCCCATAACCTCCAGGATCAAACACAATATCCTTAGCGTGGCATATAAAGCCTTTCATAACTTTGCCTCCTCCTACCCTTCGAGTCTTCTCACACCTTACTCCATGACACATACTCTGATCCAGTGACACTGGCCTCCTGGATGTTCCACAAACAAGACATAGGGAATTTTCTCTGATTGTCCCCCATGCTTAGAATGCTGTCCTCCTCAACTATGCCTACTGGCTTCCTTTAAGTCCCATCTCATCTCTGAATATCTAAACTATCATCTAATAACTCATCTTCCACAAAAAACCCTTCCCAACTCCTCTTAGTTCTAGTACCTTACCTCTGTTAATTATTTCCAATTTTATTATGTATGTGAATATACAGTATTGTCTATGTCTGCTGTCTCCCTCATTTGACTGTGACCACCTTGAGGGAAGAACTGTCTTTTGCCTCTTTGTATGTCCCTAAGGCATAGCACAGTGCCTGGCACATAGAAGGTGTTAAGTAAATGTTTAGTGACTGATTGATTGATTGATTATAATTTTGTTGTTGTTGTTCAGTCAATTCAGTTGTGTCTGACTTTTTGTGACAGTATGGACCATACTGTCCACAGGGTTTTCTTGGGAAAGGTACTGGAGTGGTTTGCCATTTCCTTCTCCAGTGGATTAAGGTGAACAGAGATTAAATGACTTGCACATAGCTAGGAAGGGTCTGAGGTCACATTTGAACTCAGGTTTTTATAAATCCAGGCCTAGAGCTCTATCCACTGAGCCATCTAGCTGTCCCTTGACTATAATGCTCATTATAATGATTTCATATACAAATTTAACTAATGGGAATCATTTTCCATAAAGAGACTAAAAGCAAAAACAAAAACAAAAAAACAAATAAACTAGAAACTACTAAAACCAGGACACTAATCCTCCATGCCAAGAAAAGAGAGATGGCAGGCAACGGCAGCATGAGTTTACAACAAGAACTAGTTTTGGAATCTTATAGGAAAGGAAAAGTGGAAGATTATAAACAACAGAAGGGAAAATGAGGTTTTTTTTAAGTTGACAAGAAACTCAACTAAACAATACCAGCAAGGGCATTTATAGATGAACGTGGAAGGAGAACAAGTGACAGAAAATGGAAAAGAGCTATGATCATTTTCTTTATTTTTTAAATTAAATATTTATTTTCAGTTTTCAACATTCACTTCCACAAGATTTTGAGTTTCAAATTTTCTCCCTATCTCGCCCCTACTCCTACCCCAAGATGGCATGCATTCTGAATACCCCTTCCCCTAATCTGCCCTTCCTTCTATCACCGTCCCCCTTCTCTCAAGGCAGTTTTCCTTGATAATTTCTTGAAAGATGATGTCTAGGCTCTTTTTTTGATCATGGCTTTCAGGTAGTCCAATAATTTAAATTGTCTCTCCTGGATCTATTTTCCAGGTCAGTTGTTTTTCCAATGAGATATTTCACATTGTCTTCTATTTTTTTCATTCTTTTGGTTTTGTTTTATAATGTCTTGATTTCTTGTAAAGTCACTAGCTTCCATTTGCTCCATTCTAATTTCTAAGGAAGTGTTTTCTTCAGTGAGCTTTTGGACTTCCTTTTCCATTTGGCCAATTCTGCTTTTTCAGGCATTCTTCTCCTCATTGGCTTTTTGGACCCCTTCTGCCATTTGGGTAAGTCTATTTTTGAAAGTGTTATTTTCTTTAGTATTTTTGGGGGTCTCCTTTAGCAAGCTGTTGACTTGTTTTTCATGATTTTCTTGCATCACTATCATTTCTCTTCCCAGCTTTTCCTCTACTTTTCTTACTTGCTTCTCAAAATCCATTTTGAGCTCTTCCATGGCCTAAGACTGATTCATATTTCTCTCGGAGGCTTTGGATGTAGGAGCTTTGACTTTATTGTCTTCTTCTGGTAGTATGTTTCAATCTTTGTCACCAAAACAAGATTCTATAGTCTGGGTTTTTTTTTCCTCTGTTTGCTCATGATCCCAGCCAATTATTTGACTTTTAAACTCTTTGTTAAGGTAGGGGTATACTTCCAGTGTGGAGAATGTACTGTCCCAAGCTTGGGGGTTTTGTGCAACTGTTTTCAGAGATACTTCTAGGGACCTGTAAATTTTCAGTTCTTCCAAGGGGGTATGATCAAAGGCGAGGTGTTTATTCCTTTCCTGGCCTGGGCTCTGGTCTATGAGTGACCACAAGCCCTCTTTTCTGCCTTGGAACTATGAGAAGGAGTCCCTCTCTACTGCCACCACAAGCTTCACCACAACAATGCTTCTCCTCACCCCAGGACCACCACCCAGAACTGCAACCCAGATCCAAGCACGGGCAAAGCAAAAGAATCCTGCCTCAGCACCAGCAAAGAGAACCCTGAAATCCCCCTCTGATCAGCCACTTGATACCCCCTCAGTCTGTGGGCCAAGAGCTCCAGAAGCAGCCGCCACTCTGGGGCTGCACCAGACTGGGGCTGGACCAAGCTCCTCTCTCACTATGGTCGACAGACCTTTCCTACTGACCTTCTAAGTTGTCTTTGGTGTTTGTGGGTTGAGAAGTCTGGAATCTGCCACAGCTGCCCATGATTCAGTCCCCTGAGGTCTGCTCCAGGATAGCTGAGGCCTGGTCTTTGCTGGTGCAGCCCATGCTGAACTGTGCTCCTCTCCCAGCCTGGTGCAAGAGACCTTTCCAGCAGACCTTCCAGGTTGTCTTGAGCTGTAAATTTGTTTCACTCTGTCTTTTTGTGGGTTCTGCTGCTCTAGAATTTGTTTAGAGCCATTTTTACAGGTATTTGGAGGGGTTTGGGGGAGAGTTCAAGCAAGTCACTGCTTTTACTCTGTCGTCTTGGCTCTGCCCCTCTACGATCATTTTCAAAACAAACGTTTTCCACTACAGAGGGCAGTGGAGTCCTGAAAGGTTAACACTATTTACATTCCTGATTTTACTGCCAGAGGAAATAGAAACAGTACTCTGAAGAAAACAAAAAGAGGAATAGCAACTGGGCTAAACCAAGTACACAGAAAAGAGTTCCATGCTGGAGGGGTCACAATTTAGTGGATATTGAAAGAATGATTCTCATGGTATATATTTTAATCTACCCATCAATCAATCAATTTTTGGAAAACTGATTCTATCTCACCCAAGCTGCAAGTCAGGGGCTATTTATGGGCCTGGGCCTGATCTGATCAGCCCTGGAGCTTGGACCTGCTTGACTTCTCAAATGGGCCCTTCCTTTGGCAACCTAGTAGCCACCTGTTCTTGGGGGCATACCTTATTGGTGCTGAGCTCAGTACAGACACACAATCAGCTTAGTCCATTACAGTTCAGAACTCCTTAGCTCAAGAGATCCATTTGCCTCAGCCTCTTAGGTACCTAGGATTACAGGCATGTGCCGCCATGTCTGATTTTCAGGATATAGGAAAGAAGGAACTATAGAAAAGTTCTGGAAAAAATCCTGGACTTACTAACAAAAAAGGCAACCATCAGACCATCAGTAACTTGACTCAAATGCCCACTTTCACATATATGTGTGTGTATGTGCATATGTGTGTATAATATTATATATTTATATATAATACATATTTAATATATGATATATATTTAGCATACATACATACATACATATATATATTTTTGGTGAGGCAATTGGGCTTAAGTAACTTGCCCAGAGTCACACAGCTAGTGAGTGTTATGAGTCTTAGGCTGAATTTGAACTCAGGTCCTCTTGAGTCCAGGGCTGGTCCTCTATCCACTGTGCCACCTAGCTGCCCCATAGCATATATATTTTTAAGGAGAATAATCTACACCAATGGTTTCAAACTCAGATGGAGAAAGGGACCACAAAACCATACATCAGGATCCTTGTGAGTCACATATTGACTTAGAAAACCACATATTAAAATTATCTAGGTTCTATTATATTCTTATTTATTTGCTTGAATATTTCCCAATTCCATTTTAATCTGGTTTGGGTACACCATGAATGACACTGGACTGTGTTTGAGACCTCTAATCTGCAGATTCACATCAAGACCATCTTGAATGAGTTTCATAACAGAATTGGTAGGCTACTGCAAATGATATTCCACAGTAGAACACATCTTTATAATCATGGAACTGACTTAAAAGTAGAGGAGAGGTCAGCAAACTATCGCCCATGGGCCAAATCTGGCACCCTACAAGGCAAGAATAGTAGCTAGCAGACCATGTAAAAATACTTATTAGCTGCAGGACAGTTTGCCCACCTTTGTATAGCCAACACCAAATATTCAACTATACTTAGTCTTTGCTAAATACAAAAAGTACTTGATTCAGTAGTGTAAAATTTGACCTTAAAGGCTCCCCTCACCAACAAAGTACATCCCAACCTGGCATCTATACTCATATTTCCAAGCTAAAATTTTTTTGAATGATAACTATGAAGAGGCAGTAAGGCATAGTGCTGAAGTGTCAAACAAATGGCCAGCAAGGTGTGGTAGGAACTCAATTAAAATGTAGCTGGGACATATTTAACAAAAGAAGTAAAACTACAATTGGGCATAGATAGTGTTAATACATAGTTTTCTAAGTCAATATGCAGCCTACAGGGATCCTTATGTACAGTTTAGTGGCCTCCATTTCTATTTGAGTTGGACACCACTGGGGTAGTGAATAGAATGGGTGATTTATAGACAAGATCTGAGTACAAATTCTACTTGCAATAGTTACTATTTGAGTGTCTATGAGAAAGTCATTACCTTTTTTGTGTCTCAGTTTCCACATATGAAAAATGGGAATAATAATGAGTTATTATCACATCTCAGTGCTCCAAGCTTCTGTGAGATACTTAAGGTATAATGTGTATATCAGAAAAAGGACATCCTACACTTTAACTCCATAAAAAATCAGAAATATACATTTAAGACTCAACAGTGGGAAAATGCTATCTACATCCAGAGAAAGAACCATGGAATCTGAATGCAGATCAAAACATACCATTTTCTCTCTCTTTTTTTTGTTTCTTCTTTCTTGTGGTTTTTCCCTTTTACAACATGACTAATGTAGAAATATGTTTAATACGATTGCACATGTATAGCCTATATCGGATTGCATGCCATCTTGGGGAGGGGAAAACAAAAGGAGGGGGAGAAAATTTAGAACTCAAAATCTTACATAAGTGAATGCTGAAAACTAAAAACTAAAAACAAATAAATAAATAAAATAAAAAGACTCACAGTGGCCCACAACCCATCAATATAATTACATTATTTTTCTGTTCAGTCCCAGCTTCCTCCTAGTACCCTATGTACATTCCTCCTGGTTCAAACTGCCATCCCGTTATTTGGACTGTCCTCAGAAGGGAAATTATCTTGGGGTTACTAGAGAGGCAGCATATATGACATTCTACCTGTGCCCCATTTTTACTCCAATTAGTCATACAGATCTCTAGACTTACATTAATATAACAAGTTTGGGGTTCCCGGAGAGGCAATTGTCTTTCAGTTAGATTTGCCTACATTGAAAAACTCACAGTTAAGTGAAGTCCAAGTCTAGGGTTTTGGGTCTCATATCATAATTTTAATTCCCCATAGTGTTTCCAGCTTCAGGGAACATACACAAAATCTATTCCTCCATAGAGGCAAGAGTTACCCTGGACTTCTCTTTGCTTTCACCAAATGCTTTCACACATTCCATGATATAGAGGATAGAACACTGGGCCTGCAGTCAGAATGACATGAGTTCAATTTCACCCTTGAATATTTCCTAGCCAAGTGACAAGGCTCTTAACCCCTATCTGCCTCAGTTTTCTCAACTACAAAATGAGAACAATAACAGCACCTACCTCCCAGGGTTGATGTGAGGATCAAATGAGATAATGATTTTAAAGTGCTTAGCATAGTGCCTAGCACATAGTAGGTACCTAATAAATGCCTGTTCCCTTCCTTTCTTTTCCTCTCTCCAAAAGCCTGATACAGACTATGAAGGTCCTCGTCCATCCTGAAGTCTGGAATCCCCAAACTGTTAAACATGTCATGCTAGAGAGGCAATTCTGTGGAGGGTGCTGCCCAATAACCCTCTCTCTTCTTTATCTAAAAGATCTGGGGTCCAGGAAACCTTATGTGAGGTCATATGGTTGAAAGCATAAGAAAACTTCCATTCATTTCTGTCCCAAGATAGCCATGAGTAGCTCCTAGGGTAAGGGGAAGTCCATGAATACTAAAATGAACCTCTATCGTGCCTCCCATGGGTCATGTCTTCAGGGAAGATCACTGGTAAGGGACACTGATGTAAAAATAAGCACCAACAAAACATTACTTTAAAAATAAAATGAAGGTGTTGGCCTAGATCACTGGTATCAAACTCAAATAGAAATGGGAACAACTAAATCTTACATAAGAATCCCTGCCAGCTGCAAAGTAACTTAGAAAACCACATATTCACATTATCTATGTTCTATTGTAGTTTTATTTTTTTTTAACATTTCCCAATTTTATTTTAATCTCATTCAGCAGAAGGGGGAGGATTGCAACAGGCCCTGGGCTACCTGTCACACACCTCTGGATTAAATTACTTGTGATCCTATCTAAACGAAACATTCTGTCATCCTGATTATGGGTCTAATGGTAACATTACATGCCTAAAATCTCAGATCTAGCCTAACTCCAATGAGAAAGCTTAATTTCTGGTGAGTTCACAGAACAGCTCACAAAACCATGTATTAAGGAGTATGATCTGTACCAGTGAAAGGACTCGCACAAACAAATGCAATCAAAGATCTTTCAACCATCTCCCCCTATACCTACCAAAATGCTCTGCACAAAGCAGGGCATTTAAAGAGACATTTGCTGAATGGACATAGTGCTACTCTGAATGCTAGAAAGATCAAAACGGCCTCTAGAAATCCAAGTTAATTTCATTGATGATTAAAACTTAAGAAAAATATTAGGAACATAGTAGAAGTGTCTAAAATGTTCACTTAGAGTGAATTGGATGCAAAACCTGAACAAATTGCATAAACAATTTTGCCAGATCAAAGTCTTGGGAATGGGGTGGGGGCAAAGGGGTGGTGGTTGCAGGGAATACTGGCCACTTCTAAGACAGTGAATTCATATCTGAATCTTCTGTCACAATCCAATGCCATATTCATTGAGCAAATGGAGAAAACTAAACAGAATCAGATGGAACTCATTAGAGTATTTTTACATGAATGTTCTTTTTTTAAACTAGATTCTTTTTGTTTTATTGCTTGACAGCAAGAATAAGAGTAGTGCTTGATATAAAATTCTTATCATCATTGTAGCATGTCACTAAACTTCCCTCTCATCTCTAGAGATTTTTTTTCTCATTGAAAATATTGTCATTCTACCAAATTCTGAAAAGAAGAAAAGCTTTGAAGAATTTGGATTGACACAGCACCCTGTAATAATGTGGATAACAAGATGTTCTTATAAGAAATATGTGGCTATATTGATGTGAGAAACCTAAGTAAGACCTTGGGCAGGTTCTCTACCACATAGGAGGAAGGAAGAAAAGAAATGCAAATGACCAAGAACTTGGTTCAATCTCTTCAGCATCATGAGTGATCCAACCCTGTCCTTGAACTGAATATGCCAGTGTAACTAAAAGTGTTTCCAGATGATTCTTTCCAGATGCTCAATAATATCTGAATTTCCTTAAAGAAAGAATAGAATCTGAAAATTCTTGTGCAGTGGAATTCATATGTTAGGAATGAAAGCAGAGTATGCATCATTCTTCAAAGGAAGGAGTCCTTGCGTGGCAGACTACTGTCTTGGGGACAGAGAAATTAATTTATCAGGATTACAAATCCAAAGACCCCAAGAGCTGGTGATGAGTACCTGGTCAAAACGTCCCTCCCACTGGGAAATATTTTCTTTAGCTCAGTGCTGATGAATGTTGGCTACCCAAGCAGGATGACGTTTGTCCTATTTCTGGAAATGCCTGATCCCCACATAGAGGTCACTATCAGTCTTTAGGATTACTCTCTTGAGCATCATTCCCCTCAGTTAAAAAATCAAGGAAAATGAGCTACCTTTGATTTTGACTTCTGTTGCAGGTAAACACAGCCATCTAATAGCTGTATGAAAAAAATGAAAGAATTTCAATTATCTATAGATAACCATTTTCAGTTAAAAAAACTGTTAAAATCTTTCAGAAAAGTAATGAGAGGAATGCCAACTCAATGTGCTATGTGAGATGATATTCTTAACTTCAGGGTAAAATAAGCTTCCTCCGCTGCTGGGCAACAGTACATAAAAATGATAGAATGATTACCTGGGTCATTATTTATTTTGCTAAATATTGGCCCATGTCTCAGTAGGGCCGTGCAGTTGGAGTTCTGTGAAGATTTCATTTCACTAGGGATGGTATAAGTAGAATTGCTAGTTTCAGGGTTGACTGGAGCTAAAGATCCAGATGACCTTCACACAAATTTCTTTCAAACTCCTCTTAATAAAAACAAAATGTGTTTTGTATTGCTCACTTTACATATTTTCAAGCTATATTGACAGAAAAGTGAATGGATGTCACAAGATTAACATAACAAGCTCTTGCTCTCATACTTGGTACCAATTGTTATTAACCTGGCTTTAAAAATGGAGAAAGGGAGATCAAATAGGTTCAAGGACAGTTGATAAAATGACTGCCCTAATCACACAGTGACATTGCCCATTGGCATGTAGATTTGAAAACAGTAGAGAAATTTTAAGAATAAAAATTACTCAAAATTGTGGTACCAAATGACAGTAAGGAGGGCAATATAACCCTCAGAGTGGGAAGTCACTTAAACAGCACCACAGAGTATTGAATGTGGAGGCAGAAGAACCTGGGTTTGAATCCTGCCTCTGATACTCCAGAGAAGGATGGCCATAAGCAAATCACTAAATCAATCTGGGCCTCAACTATTTCATTAACAAAATTGGGAGGGGTAATAATCCTCATAGTACCTACAGTACAGAATTTTTGTAAGATTCAAACGCTACAAATAACAAAAAATACTTCACAACAAATGTGAGCTATCACTGTTTACCCAACTTCCTCATGTCACAGTAGAAGAAACTGGAATACATAGAAAAAGAGATTTAACCAAAGTCATCCAGATCATAAGTAGCAAAGTAAGGGTCCGAACTCTGGAGGAAATGACTCAAAATCCAGCACTCCATCTGCTATGTTCTCACTATATTACACTGCCTCTAGCTCTTGTTTCTAATCATCATGATTTAAGTGCCACACAAACATGACACTATCGTTAAAAGAAAGAAAAGATGCCAGTTGTAAGTGGAAACCATATGTAGAGACAAGTATTAAAGTCTCCATGGGTGCCCTGCAGAATTTCTGAAGTCTGCAAGGTTTAAGAGTGTGTGCGTGTGTGTATGTGTGTGTATGTATGTATGTATGTATATTCCTATATGTGCATGCTGCATATGTATGCATATATGTATATATTTTTATTTATCTACATCTCTCTCTATAGCCCTCTGTTTGTCCCAAAAGCACAAGAAGATATACCACTGAGTTGAAAAGGGAGTGTACAAGGGTAGGAGCCACCCTTAATTATGAATTATTTTCTTTATAATGCTATGAAGCTCATTAAATAACCAAAAGAAAAGAGGATGATAAATATTGAAAATGAACAAAAGAATCACCAATGTTTTCTGGTGCCCCTCTGTTTATGGAAAAAGAAGAATCAGTAAGTTTATGAATAAATGATACATATTAAACGTTTATCTGCAAAATATCTGGACAGTTATCAGGGCGAGGGACAAGCCCAGATTTGTCAATGCTGTTTCATAAAAGAAGTACTAGTGAATTGTGCAGAAGAGAGCACAAAAAGAGACAGTGTGGAAAATTACCCACTGAATAATCATTTAAGTCATAGTACTGTATTCCAAAAGGAATATGGGCACTGAAATGCCAACACTGTTAATACAAAAGCGACTATGGGTTGCATTGGAATAAAATCTTAATTATTCTACCATTAATAGAACCATTCTAATAACACTTCATTATGTGGTCACAGGTTAAATTGATCAGAATTCAAGGATGAGGGAACATAAATGGATCATAATTTGATGTCAACAAATAAAAGTGCATCTAGCTCAAGAATCCAACTGAACACAATTCCCAATAAAAGCCATTAATTTTTAAAGGGCAGATATCTATAGAGCAGAAGGAAATCATTCTTGAAGGTTAAAATAAAACTCTACTGCTCAGTGAGTGAAAAGGCTGCACTTTGATAAGAGAAGGTAATACTGAGAATTCTGGATATTATTTACTTAACTGAGTGAGGAGTCAGTACAATTAAAGGGCTATTCTCCAAAATAAGTACTCAACCTATTTGTAGGTAGAATTATTCAAACAAAATAGATGATGAGAGTTGCTCACAAACATATTTAAAATCTGGTCAACTTACCTCCTCCACTACCCATGCAATTTACCATTTGCCTTAGAGACTGTGCTAGAAAATAAACACAAAAAGATGTTTTGGGATAGCTTAATGATAACAGAATAATATATTCTGGACATAAGATGAACTATTCTGCTATGTAATAACCTGCATAATAATGTATAGTAGTTAGGTAATAGTACTATAGAAAAAGCTTATTAATACATACAAAGAAGGAAAATGCCCTCATAAAAGAGGGCTAATTAAATAACATATTTGCCTAGATTCTTACAAACTTGATTAAGAGGACTTTAAATTGGAAAGGAAAGCAGAAAACTGCCAAAATGTATCTGCCAAGCCAGATACAGGGGCCCTGTAAGATAAGAATAATAATAGACAAGAAACAAAATACAAAAATGGGACAAAAAACCACTTTGATCTCAAGTGTCTATCTACAAATTCTCGGTATTACACAATGAATAGGATAAATTAAAGATCTTAATGAAAGAAAGCAAATTCAAACTCGTGAATACCGCTGAGGTTTGGTGGAATGGGATTCATGACTGGTATACAGTTCTGGAAGGGTATGCCTTCATAAAAAGGGACACAATAAATAAAGGTTTGGTGGAGGAAGGAGTATGTAGAGTGGCACTACATGAGAAAATCCAAGCAATGAAACTGGGAGTATATGGAAGAAATTATTTCAATAAATTTCATGGAAGCAAGTGTACTATAGACTAATGGTATCAAAGTCAAATAGCAACTGGGGCTATTAAATTATACATAAGGATCTCTGCAGGTTGTAGATTGATTTAGAAAACCACATATGAATATAACTTATATTCTACTGTATTTATTTATTTGTTTGTTTGTTTGTTTTCAGGCAATAGAGGTTAAGTGACTTGCCCAGGGTCACACAGCTAGTAAATGTCAAGTGTTTGGTCTGAGGCTGGATTTGAATTCAGGTCCTCCTGACTTCAGGGTCGATGCTACATCTATTTCCCCATCACATTTTAATCTGGTTCAGGTAAGAGTGTTGTGTTTGGCACCTCTGCTATAGACCACCTAAGCACATAGAAGAAATAGATTATAAACACATAGAAGCATAATATAGTACTGCTGGGATGATTCAATTGTCCACATATCTCCTAGAGCTATTCCTGCGACTGAAGAACAACTGATATATTCTTCCAAAAGGAGAAGAAATGAAAAGGGAAAGTGTTATTATGGACTGAATTGTGACAGAAAGAGGAAGAGGTGGTTGTTAAAGTAGTAGCAATGAGAATCATGTGGGTAAGGAGACTAATCCATCTTATAATTTCTTATATGTAAGGCAGGGAAAGCAAGGAATAATATGATATAAATACTAGATTGGCAGATAATCAATTTCAGAGCACAGGGAAAGGACAAGTGGAATTCCATGTACTAAACTGTTACATGGGAAATAATCTCAAGAAAATGTTAAAAAATGAAATTCTGAAGGTGCTGACACATTCTGACAATTCTGATGAGGAATAAAAGGAAGTGCTGTTGAAAGACATCAATGTAAATATACAGAGAATTCAGCAGTTAACAAAAAAAATTGTTGAGGACCACTAAAGAATATGGAAGTAAAGGCAGCTGCTGAATGATAAATACAAAAGCATGGCATCATTCTATGAAAATGTCAAGAGTATTGAAGGTAAGACCTAAGTCTGGTGAAGAAATCAAAGGAAAACAGAAAGGCTTTTGTAAGTATATAATTGGAAGTCAAGAGAAACCAGGTGGCAAAAGGTCAGAGAGCTGGCCCCACAGTCAGGAAGGTCTGTGGCAGGTTCAAGTCCCACCTCTGATCATCCTGGCTATATGACCCTGGGCAAGTCACTTAATCTTAAGTGTCTCGGGCAATTCTCTAGGACAGTTATAGAGAAGGTAGAGGGAGATCATGCCAGAAAGTTCCCTATAACATTTTTTTTTTGTTTTTAGGCAATTAGGGTTAAATGACTTGTCCAGGGTCACACAGCTAGTAAGTGTCAAGTGTTTGGTCTGAAGCTGGATTTGAACTCAGGTCCTCCTGACTTCAGGGCCAGTGCTCTATCCACTGCACCACCTAGCTGCCTCCTACCTATAATAATTAAATCACAAGTCTAATCCATAATGGAGGCAAAAGGAGGCTCAAAAAAGGGCTAGGACTCAGAGTGAATGGGATGACAAGAAATCAAAAGCATGTAATTATTTCCCTTGTTTTCTCAGCCAATGGGAATGATGTTGGACAGAAAATAGAGAAAAATGGTTAAGAGAGACTAGATATTAAGAAAAATCCTATGAGAATAAGATTCACTCATTCCCTCTCACCTTCCCCCATTTCCCCTCCACTGTAAGAGCTTTTCTTTTCTGTTTTTTTGTGAGATAATTTCTTGGCCTGGAAATTTGTTTCACTCTGTCTTTTTGTGGGTTCTGCTGCTTTAGAATTTGTTTAGAGCCATTTTTTATAGGTATTTGGAGGGGTTTGAGGGAGAACTCAAGCAAGTCACTGCTTTCCCTCCGCCATCTTGGCTCTGCCCCAAAGAATTCCTTAAAAATGGGAACTGGGCAAGTGGAAGCTGATACCTTCATGAAACATCAAGAAACAATAAAACAAACTCAAAAGAATGAATAATAAATTTATTCACAAAACAAATCACAAATCAAATCACAAAAACAAATAAGAAAGAATTTAAGGAGGTAAATTGAATTTTAGAAAAGTTAGATATTATAGACCACTAGAGAAAAACGAATGGAGTCAGAAAGAAATATACATTTTTCTCAATGGTACATGGCACAAACACAAAAATTGACCATGTATTAGGACATGAAAAGCTCACAGTCAAATGCAGAAAAGCAGAAATATAAAATGCATCCTTTTCAGATCAAAATGTAGTAAAATTATACTTAATAAAAGTACATGGAGAGATATATAAAATTTAATTGGAGGGGCAGCTAGGTGGTGCAGTAGATAGAGCTGCAGCCTTGTAGTCAAAAGGAGTTCAAATCTGACCTCAGACACTTAACACTAGCTGTGTGACCGTGGGCAAGTCATTTTACTCCAACTGACTCACCAAAAAGCAAAACAAAAAAAAAATTATTGGAAACTAAATATTCTAATCCTATGAGTAGGCAAAAGAACAAATCATAGAAACAATCAATAAGTTCATTAAAGAGAATGACAACAATGAGACAACATACCAAAATTTATAGGATGCAGGGAAAGCACTACTTAGGTGGAAAATTCATGTCTCTACACATTTACATCAATAAAATAGAGAAAGAGAAGATCAATAAATTGGGCAAGCAACTAAAAAACTATAAAAAGAAACCAAATTTAAAATCTCCAACTAAACAACATATTGGAAATCCCAAAATTCAAGAGATATTAATCAAATTGAAAATAAAAAACAGTGAACTAATAAATAAAGCTAAAATCTGATTTTATGAAGAAAAAAAATAAACCAGATTAACTATTAGTTAATTTGATTTAGAAAAAAAGAAAACTAAATTACCAGTATCAAAAATGAAATGGGTGAATTTAACATCAAGTAACAGGAAATTAAACCAATTATTAAGACCTATTTTGCCCAATTGTATGCCAAAAATTCTGACAATTATAGTGAAATAGATGAATATTTACACAAATACAAATTGCCCAGATTAATAGAAGAGAAAATAGAATATTTAAATAACCCCATATTAGAAAAAGAAATTGAACATGGTACCAATGAGCTAACTAAGAAAAAGTCCCCAGGACCAAATGAATTCAGAAGTGAATTGTATCAAATATTTAAAGAATATTTAATTCCAATACTATAACAACTATTTGGAAAAATTGGCAAAGAAGGTGTCCTATCAAATTCCATTTACAGCACAAATATGGTACCGATATCCAAATCAAGAAGACCTAAAACAGAGAAAGATAACTATAGACCAAATTTCTTAGTGAATACTGATGCAAAAATTTTAAATAAAATACTAGCAAGGAGGTTACAGTAATATATCACAAAGGTCATACACTATGACCAGGTGGGATTTATACCAGGAATGCACAGTTGGTTCAATATTAGGAAAACTATCAGCACAAATAACAATATGAAAAACAAAACCAAAAGAAATAATACAATTATCTCAAAAGATGCAGAAAAAAGTTTTTGACAAAATATAGCACCTACTCCTAGTAAAAACACTAGAAAGAACCAGAAAAACATTGTACACAGTAACAGTAACATTGTGCAATGGCCAACTTTGACAGACTTAGCTCTTCTCAGCAAAGCAGTGATCTAAGACAATTCCAAAAGAATCCTGATGGAAAATGTTATACATATCCAGAGAAAGAACTACGGAGTCTAAATGCAGATCAAAGCATACTATTTTCTCTTTTTTTTTTCCTTTCTTGTGGTTTTTCCTTTGTGTTCTGATTCTTCTGTCACAACATGACTAATGTGGAAATATATTTAATATGATTATACATGTATAGCCTATATTGGAATGCATGCCGTCTTGTGGAGGAAGAAAAATTTAGAACTCAAAATCTTATAAAAGTGGACGTTGAAAACTAAAAATAAATAAATAAATGCAAAATTTAAAAAAAATTAGAAAGCATAGGAGTAAGTGGAGCTTTCCTTAAAATGATTAAGTAATATTTACCTAAAACCATCAGCAAACATTATCTGTGATGGGGATAAGCTAGAACCATTCCCAATAAGATCAGGGGTGAAGAAAGGATGCCCATTATCACCTCTATTATTCAATGCTGTACTAGAAATGTTAACTGTAGCAATAAGAGAAGAAAAGGAAATTAAAGAAATTAGAATAGGAAATGAGGAAACAAAATCTTCACTCTTTGCAGATGATATAATGGTATACTTAGAGAATACTAGAGAATCAATTAAAAAAGTAGTTGAAATAATTCACAACTTTAGCAAAGTTGTAGGATATAAAATAAACACACACAAATCATCAGTATTTCTATGTGATACCACCAAAGTCCAGCAGTAAGAGATAGAAAGAAAAATTCCATTTAAAATAACTGCAGATAATACAACATGCTTGGGAGTCTTTTTGCCAAGACAAACCCAAGAACTATATAAACTCAATTACAAACCACTTTTCATACAAATAAAGTCAGATCTAAACAATTAGAAAATATCAAGTACTCATGGGTAGGTTGAACCAATATAATAAAAATGACAATTCTACCTAAATTAATTTACTTATTCAATGCCATACCAAACTACCAAAAATTATTTTACATACCTAGAAAAAATAATAAAGAAATTCAACTGGAAGAACAAAATGTCAAGAATATCAAGGGAATTAATGAAAACAAATATGAATGAAGGGGGCCTAGTCATACCATATCTCAAACTGTATTAATAAAGCATTAATAATTAGAATAATCTAGTACTGGCTAAGAAATAGAGTGGTAGAACAATGGAATAGAGCAGGTACACAATACACAATAGTAAATGACCACAGTAATGTAGCATTTGATAAACCCAAAAACCCAAGCGTTTGAAAGAAGAACTCACTATTTGATAAAAACTGCTGGGAAAACTGGAAAATGGCACGGCAGAAACTAAGTATAGACCAACATCTTACAAATCACTGTGTACCAAGGTAAGATCAAAAGAGGTACATAATTTAGACATGAATTGTGATATCATAAACAATTTAGGAGAGCAAGTAATAATTTATTTGTCACATCTACAGAGAAAGAAAGAATTCATTACCAAAAAGAAATAGAGAGGATTACAAGGTGTAAAATGGAAAACTGTGATTCTATCAAAATTAAAAGTTTTTAGAAAAACAAAACCAATACAACCAAGATTAAAAGGAAAACAGAAATCTGGAAAAAGTGTTGTTGTTGCGTTTTTTTGTTTCTTTGTTTTTCACTGTAAGTTTCTCTGATAAAGGTCTTATAAGAAAACAAGTCATTCTCCAGTTGGTAAATGGTCAAAGGATATGAACAGGCAGTTTTCAGAAGAAGAAATCATAGCTACCAATAGTCATATAAAAATGTTCTAAATCAGTATTGATTAGAGAAATGCAAATTAAAAACAACTTTGAGTTACCATCTCACACCTCTCAGATTAGCCGTGACAGAAAAGGAAAATGACAAATGTTAGAGGGAATGGGGGAAAAGAGGCACACAAATTCACTGTTGGTGGAGTTGAGAACTAGTCCAATCATTCTGGAGAACAATTTGGAACCAGGCCCAAAGGACTATAGAACTGCATATTCTATGACCCAGTAATACCACTACTAGGTCTGTATCCCAAAGACAAAAGTAAAAAAAAAAAAAAAAGGAAAAGGACCTCTTTGTACAAAAATATTTATAACAGCTCTTTTTGTGGTAGCAAAGAATTGGAAATTGAATAGACGCCCAACAACTGGGGAATGACTGAACAAGTTGTGGTATATGATTGTAACAGAATACTACTGTGCTATAAGAAATGATGAGCAGGATGATTTTGGAAAAACCTGGAAAGACTTAAATGAACTGATGCAGAGTGAAGTGAGAAGAGTCAGGAGAACACCATACACAGTAACTGCAATATTGGACAATGATCAACTGTGAATGACTTAGCTATTCTCAGTAGTACAATGATCCAAGTCAATTCCAAAGAACTCACGTTTAAAAATGTTACATGCTTCCAGAAAAAGAACTTATGGAATCTGAATGCAGATCAAAGCATACTATTTTTCATGTTTTTTATGGTTTTTTGGTCTGGATTTTATTTCACAACATGACTAATATGAAATATGTTTTTACATCATTGTACATTTATAACCTATATCAAGCTGCTTGTCATCTCAAGGAGGGGCAAGGGGATGAAGGGAGAGAATTTGGAACTCAGAATTCTTGAAAATGAAAGCTAAAATTGTTTTTACATGTAATTGGGGGAAAATGAATTTTTTTCAAAAAATTAAAATTAAAAAAAGAAGCATCACTGAGAAAAAGGTGCTAGAAAAGGACAACCACACTCTCACCCACAAAAAAGTAGGTGGAGTTTGAAAACTCTAGGTTGATAAGCTTGACTTTGCGTGCTTCAAATTTCTAGAAAATATTCTAGAAAAGGAAGCAGTAATCACTTTAAACTAATGCGGCTTCAGCAAGAACAATTCAAGCCAGACTCACCTCATTTCCTTTTTTGACGGGGTTATTGGATTACAAGAACACTATATAAATATTATATCAAGATTTAACTTATATAAGGCATTTGACAAGACCCCTCCATGCTCTCATTGTGGACAAGATAGAGAGTTGTAGACTAGGTGATAGAACACATAACTAGATTTAAAAGTGTTTGAATGACAAGTCCCAAAGAGTATTCATTAATGGATCATATAAAGTGAAGGATATCTCTAACAGAGTGCCTAGGCATCTTCCCTTGGTCAATAGTTCAACATTTTTGTCAGTGGCTTGGATAAAGACAAAAATCAAATGCTTATCAAATATGAAGACAACATGAAGACAGTGGACAGCTAACGATGACAGATAAAATTTTTATAGGATTTTAAGGTTTGCAAAACTCCTTACATACATTCTTATGTAATGATCCTAACAAATTTATGAGGTAAATACTATAGGCATAATCATTCCCATTTTACAGATAAGGAAACTGAGGTATGGAGAGGTTATGTGACTTTCTCATGATTATATAACTACTAAATTGCAAAGACAGCATACGCTCCAAGGTCTCTTCTGACTCTACACCCAACATTTTTTTCACTATTGCATATAATCTTTCTGACATTCTGAATGACAGGGTCAGAATTCAAAATATCTTGAAAGGCTAGAAAAATGAGCTAAGTCAAATGAGATTAAATTTAATAGCAATAATGTAAAACAACACATTTGACTTTAAAAAACAAAACAGCTTCACAAGTGCAAGACGAAAGAATTATACCTCCATAATTGTTCATATTAAAAATAAGATTTAGGAGTTTTACTGGACTGAAAGCTCAGTATAAATGAGTATTGTGAGATGGCAGACAAAAAAAAAAACAAATACAATCTTACACTGCATTGAGAGACAATGTCTGAAACAAGAGAGGTTCCACTTGATTCTGTTCTAGTCAAGTCAGATGCAGAATAAGTATATTCAGTTCTAAGGACTATGTTTTAGGAAACAAATAGAGAAATTGCAGTGTGGGCAGAAGAGAGTGAAGAGAATGATGAAGAAACTAGAGTCCATAGATAGAAAGAGAAGATGATGGACTACAGGATATTTGGATAGGATATGAGAAGACAGATGAGGGCATGAGAGCTGTTTTCATTTATTTGGAGGGTTATCATGTGGGATGGATTAGCTTGGTTCTGCTTGTCATCAGACAAAAACTATGAGGAGCAGGATTTGCAGAGAGACTTGAGTAAAGGAAAAGCTTTCTAACAATTAGAGACATTCCAAAGAAAAATGAAGAGTCATGAAAGCTAGATGGACATATTTAATGAATGGTATGGAAGGGATTCTTATGTAAGTAGGTATTGTATCAAGTAACTAACAAGATTACTTCTATTTCTGATAGTCTATTATACTGTAAATAATAAAATTCTTGTATAAAAACTGAAATAAATACAGACTAAAGATCAATGAAGTTTTCTTGGCCACTAAACTTACCTAAACCTAAACATCATAAGGAATTAGAAAGTAGTTATGTATGGGAACCAATTCAGAAAACAATATTTCTGGAAAATCTCTAGTCCTCTTGTCTCAACAATGACTATAATTTTCTTGGCCAATGTCCATGTTTTTACAATAGGTCAAGACAAAGTTATTCCTGAATAATGAATTAAAAATTTGGCATTCCATAGGATTAGAAAACCTCCGGGTGGAAGAGGACTTTAGAGATTACCTGACTGAAGTGGATAACATCTTTACTTAGGATTTAGAGCTAGAAGGGAACTTAGAGATAACCAATTTATTATTTTAAGTAATGCTCCTACAATAGCCAGTCAAGTAGAATTATTAGGAATGATAACAAGTGATATTTGTGTACTGCTTTATATAGATCATCTCATTATGTCAGAACAACACTAATTCATCTACTTCTAGATCTCAAAGTACATAAATATAGTTGCAAACTACTCAAAATAGAACGGTCCAGGGTTTATGGATAAGAAACCAACCACTGATGGCACACACAAAGAAGGATGAGCCAATCAGCTGTTCTGGCCACCCAATTCTAAGCTATCTCTTCTGTTTCCTGAGATGCAAAGCTGCAGGTTCTGGCTAACAAGGTGGAGTGAATGGAAGCAGAACAACCAAGTTTGCACACATCTATGCTAGTAAGAATGTCAATGTATCCTTTTCACACAGAGACAAACCTAAAAACAGATAAATAACAATGAAGTTAATAATTTGAGTAGAATTTTTTTAAATGATATTATACATCTCTGGCAATTACTGAATGAAAACTGAAGAAGTATACATATTTCTCAGCTATGCATTGCACCTTCACAAAAAATGGCCAGGTAGTATGGCACAAAAACCACCTAAACACATACAGAAAGACAGAAATATTAGCCACAAACTTTATTTTATATTCAATAAAGGGCCTTTGAAGGAATTCATTAAAATTAACTGGAAATTAAAGATTTTGCAGGTCAAAGAATACATCACAGAGACAAGAGATAACTTCATCAAATTAAATGACTACAATTAGGGGAATGTGTATACAAAGTAAGAAAGAAAGAAAAAAGAAAAGAAGGGAGGGAGAGGAGAAAGACAGAGAGAGAGAGAAAGGAAGGAAGGAAAGAAGGGAGGAAGGAAGGAAGGAAAGAAGGAAGAAAAAAACAGATCAATGATTTTGGACATGCAACTTTAAAAAAACTGGAAAAGTAACAATTTTTTTAAATAACAAAGCAGAGTAGGAATACTGAAAAATGAAAAAAGAGCTTAACAAAACTGAAAGCAAAAAATTGAAATGATAAATAAAACAAGGAGCTGTTTTTAAAGGGGAAAAACAATAGATAAAACGTTAGCTAGTCTGGCTAACAGAGATAAGAAAACAAAATTGCCATTATCAAAAATAAAAAAGTAGAATTCACAACAAATGAAGAAAAATAAAGGAAAATTTCCAAATTAATTTTGCCAAATTATATGCCAACAAAATTAACTGTGTAAATAAAATGTATGAATATTTATGAAAAATATATAACAGATTAATAAAAAACAAGAAAGTGAGAATTTCAAAATCCAAGTACTAGGAAAAGAAAATGAAAAAGCCATAAAGGAGATATAAGCTTTTGGGGGTAAGAACTCAAAATCTGACAAAAATTGCCGGGAAAACTGGAAAGCACTTCGGCAGAAACTAGGCATTGACCAACATCTCACATGATATATCAAGATAAGGTCAAAGTAGATAAATAATTTATATATAAAGGGTGACATTATAAGTAAATTAGGAAAGTATAGAAAAATGTATCTGTCAGATCTATAGATAAGGGAAGAGTTTATGACAAACAAGAGACAGAGAAGATTACAGGACATAAAACAGATACTTTTGGTTACCTGAAATTAAAAAGCTTTTGCGAAAACAAAACCAATGTACCCAAAATTAGAATGAAAATAGGCTATTAGGCAAAAATTACAGCAAGTTGCTCTGATAAAAACCTCATTTCTCGGCCATATAGAGAAATGAGTTAAATTTATAAGAAAACAAGTCATTCCCCAATTGATAAATAGTCAAAGGATATGAACAGGCAGTTTTCAGAAGAAGAAATCAAAGCTAATAACAGTCATACGAAAAAATGCTCTAAATCACTATTGATTAAAGAAATACAAATTAAAACAACTCTGAGGTAGCACATCACACATATCAGATTGGCTAACATGACAGAAAAAGAAAATGACAAATGTTGGAAGGAATGTGGAAAAATTGGGACACTTAATACATTGTTTTTGGAGTTGTGAACTAGTCTAACCATGCTAGAGAACAAGTTGGAACTATGCCCAAAGTATTATAGAATTGTGCACACCCTTTGACCCAGCAATACCCCTACTAGGTCTGTATCCCAAAGGAATCAAAGAAAATGGAAAAGGACTTACTTGTACAAAAATATTTATAATGCTCTTTTTGTGGTGGTAAATTGGAAATTGAGGGGATGCCCATCAGTTGGGGAATAGCTGGATTGTGATGGAATACTATTGTATTATAAGAAATGATGAGCAGGATAGTTTCAGAAAAACCTGAAAAAACTTACATGACCTGATACAAAATCAAGTGAGCAGAACCAGTAGAACATTATACACAGTAACAGGAATACTGTATGATGATCAACTGTGAATGACTTAGTTATTCACAGCAATATAATTCAATCCAAGAAGATTCCAAAGAACTTATGATAAAAAAAAAATGTTATCCACCTCCAGAGAAAGAACAGATATAGTATGAAATGCAGATCAAAACTTTGTTCATTTTTCTTGGGGTTTTGTGGGTGGGAGAGGGTCTGTGTTTTCTTTCATAACATGGGTAATATAGAAATATATTTTGCATGACTGCGCATGTAAACCTTATATGAAACTGTTTCCCTCCTCAATGG
Organism: Vombatus ursinus; assembly: GCF_900497805.2. Classification (NCBI taxonomy): domain Eukaryota; kingdom Metazoa; phylum Chordata; class Mammalia; order Diprotodontia; family Vombatidae; genus Vombatus; species Vombatus ursinus. The sequence continues at coordinate 3,988,226 of NW_020944374.1, forward strand.
GGGGGGAGGGGCATGAGGGAGGCAGAGAATTTGGAATTAAAAATTTATTAAAATGAAAGTTAAAAATTGTTTTTATATGTAATTTGAAAAAATAAAATATAAAAATTTTCACATTAAAAATAAGAAATATGATAAATATACAAAGACATGGAAAGATTTGCAAGGAAAAATATACACAATAACTACAACAACTTAAAGGGAAAGAATAACCATAAAACAAGTAAATTCTGCAAAATTTAAAAGAAGAAGCATGATTCCAAATATGACATATAGGAAGATACCACCTCCCTCCTCCTTTTGGAAGTAGGAGATCCATGATTTTGGTACATTGCATGTATTTTCAGATTTTTTCTATGTACTAATATGTTTTGCTAATTTTTATCTTCTCACTATTTTTTAAATTTAAAAATGTTTTTGGTCATATGGCATGACTCTTTGGGCAGTGCGAGGGAGAAGTATGCTAGGAGAAATCCTGGTGATATTAAAAAAAAGAAATCAACACAAATTGATTTTTTCATGTTGCAGAATATAAAATAAATTCATATATAACCATCAGTACTTATGTATATATCCAATAAAACCTAGCAGGAAGAGATAGAATTTGATACTTCATTAAAAAAAAAAACTAAAGAATTTGGAAATTATTTGGAAATCTACCTGCCAACACACAGGAACTATGGGAAAACAACCTTCACAGAAACAGACTTATCTAAATAATTTAAGATATGTTAATTGCTCATGGGTAGTCCAAGCCTATATAATAAAAATGCAATAAAAACTCAATTAATTAATTTAAGCCTTACCAATCAAGTTACCAAAAGATTCCATAAGAGATATAGAAGAAAATAAAACAATTCATCTGGAACAAAACAAAAGAATCAAGTATCTCAAGGGAAAAAATGAATAAAAATGAGAAGAAATTGGGTTAGTATAGACAGACAGTCTAGTAGTACCAATATCAAACTACACTACAAAGCAATAATAATTTAAATGTTTTAGTATATGTTAAAACTTCAAGTGGTCTGTCATTGGAACAGATTAGATGCACAACATACCAAAGCAAACAATTAAAGTACATTAGTGCTCGATAAACTCAAAAATCTCAGTTACTGGCATAAGAATTCACTATTCAAGAAAAACTGCTGGAAAAAGCGGGAAGCAGTGTTTCAGGAATTAGGTACAGACCAACATCTCACACCACATACCAATATAATCTCCAAATGGATATGGCACATCATGAACAAATCAGAGGAGAATAACAGAAAATATCTTTCAGAACTATAGATGGAAGAAGACTTCATGACCAACAAAGGACAGAGAAGGTCACAGAAGATAAAACAGACACTATGGATTACATAAAATGTAAACGTTTTGTACACAAACAAAACCAATTCAGTTAAAATGAGAAGGGAAACTGGGGTAATCGGGGAAAAAATCTTTACAACCAGTTTCTTTGATAAAGGTTAAGGACTGATGAAGAAAAGCTTTCTCCAAGAGATAAATGGTCAAAGGATATGAATAGGCATGTTTCAAAGAAGAAATCCAAGGTATCAACAACCACAAGAAAACATACTGCAAATTGCTAATGACTAAGAAAGGCAATTTAAAGCAACTCTGAGGTTCTGCCTCATATATACTAGAGTAGTAAAGAAGAGAAAAAAGGAAAAGGGCAACAGTTGGAGGAGCTGCAGGAAAACAGGCACACTAATACAATGCTGTTAGACTGTGAATTTGCCTAGCCATTCTGGAAAGCAATTTAGAACTATGCTTGAAAAGTTACTAAACTATACATACCATTTGACACAGCTATACCACTACCAGGTCTATACCCCAAAAAGATCAAAGAAAGAGGAAAATGTCATATATGAGCAAAAATATTTATGGCAGCTCTTTCTGTGGTGACAAAGAACTGCAAACTAAAGGAGTGTCCATTAATTTTTGAACATGGACAGTGTGGAAATTTGTTTTGCTTCATTTTGCATATTTTCAAAAAGGTTTTTTTTTCTTCAATAGGAGAAAGGTGGGAAGATATGGGATATTTTGATACTTTCCCCCTACCCCTCAAAAATGCAAGAAGCAGCACATGGAAGACCAGAAAATATTATAGACAAGTAGTAGAGCTCTGAAAGTTCTATTTTGAATTCATAATATACTTTTTAAAAAAGCAATCTTTATGTAACAGATATTGTCAGTTTCATTTAACTTTTGTTTTACAGAATATGTGGAAATGCCAATTTATCTGGTATCAAGTTCAGAATAAAGCTAAAATGAAATGAAATATAGAAAAAAGAACAGAAAACAGGGTTAGTGAAACATTTTGAAAAATGGACAGAATGAAAAGTGTATAGTGAAAAAGAACAAGTGAGAGAGTTTCAAATATAACACATGAAAAGGAGAAGTTCTATATAAGAGAGATTCATGGATTCACATAGAATAAATTATCTTCTTCATCCTGTTCTATTTTGTATATGGAATTTTTTCTTTTGGTGTGAAATTCAGACTATTTTTTAAAATAGTACCTTGATTCCCTATGATCTCTCTTAGATACCAGACCCTTAACTTATTTGTAGAAGTCAGCAATTTTCTGTAGGCACTTAAGATGAATGTTTTCATTTAATAAACACTTATTCTTTTTCGTATAGTGCTCTTCATAAAGTGGGCACTTAATAAATTCTTATTGTGTTGAATTAACATCTCCAGCTTACATGTCCTCTGTATGATAATATGGTCCAGTCCAGATTCTCTTCCCATCTTTGGCTTCCTTTGGTGCCATTTCCACTTCCTCATATAACACACTGAAGAATGAGGTATTAGATTCTAAGGCTACAGTATCGATCCATTAATCTTTGGGCCTATTCATCTAAGGAGTTTCTAATCCACTGAACTTCACAATGATGTCAGATTCACTTATTAATTTCCTTCTCAAATATCAGGAATATATATTAAAGAGTCCTAAGGTAAATGTCTGTTAATAAGGTGATGTATCCGGAGATTTTTGACTAGAGTTTGTTACTCAATGGCAAAGAAACCTGGTGAGGATTTACAAAGAGGAAGTACAAGAGAAAACACTAACTTACCCTAGTATGGAACCATCAATTGCAGCCATGTTAGATCACATTCTCAATTATCTGTGCTATGGCAGGTGGAAGAAGTGATTCTGAAAGCCAATTCATCCAAAATATCTAACAGGAAAAGAGACTTTGGTAGTAGTGATAAGAACTGGGGAAAGCAAATTCAAGACAAAAGAGTATTAACATTGCACAAAAAAATGCACTTATAAATGAAATGTGTTCTTTCATAAGAGATGATAAGGTTCCAGAGCAATGGCTAGCATGAGGCAACTGGGGCTTGTTTCCACAGTGCAAACATCTGTGAGGGCATGCTTCCTACTCTTCCAGCACCAAGATCCTAGACGGAGCAAAACTTCCAACCAACAGAAGGCCTATCAGATGGCAAAGAGCCTGACGACAAACTGTGAGGTATGAAGAAATACGATGGGAAAGAAGTGTATACTGCCATATGTCAGTGCCTGAAGGCTACCTTACTCCTCCACTATACCAGCACAACTGCACCCAATCAAGGTGTATGGCCCGTGTATTGCCTATGGTGAAATGGCCTCCAGGTATCTTACAATTTTTGTCTTCTCTAGACCAGATTTTCCCTATGTTCCAGAATCCCTAGTTATGGCTGTCTAGGAACTTGTCATGAATTATGAATTGTGGACAACATTTCAATGATATGGAGAAGTCATCCTTTGAAAACAAGCAGTTTTTAGTTAATCGAGATATGAGGCATCTTTATTTCTCAATGTTCTTATATGTTGGGCAATCCTTGAACACTTGGGCCAATGAATACAAAATGGGTTTCCATAGCTTTTAATGATAACATTAGCATTTTACTCTGGCACCCACTTTTCCCTTCATATGCAAAATAACAAATACAATTCTATCTACTACAATTGCTGCATTCTGTTTTTTTAGGGGGGTGTATTTTTTTTATATTGAAACACCCATGAAAGACCTACCCAGAATTAGAAAGCTGATAGAATCTGTGAGGATGAATCTGCCTTCAGGACACTGCTGTATCAGCATTCTTGCCATTTGCTGAATAAGAGCTGATAAACAGTAAAATCAATTTAAACAATCATAACAGTTAATGCATTCTGCTGTGTATTACCAGCTCTAGAGAAAGTAGGGCTGTTAGATATTAAAACCTACTGCATCTAAGGCAGGAAAGAGACTACACAAACTCCTTATCTAATTTATTTTTGTATAGTTTATTATTTTATATTTTCTGAATTGGGTATTTATCATTTGTGATCATACTTCTCTTTAGTATTAAACATATTATATTCATCTTCTCCCATATCCAAAAGATATTGGATAGTGGAAGAGTTAGAGATAAAACAGTATAACTATTAGAATTAGTACTCACATTTTTCTCTTATCTTTTCCCCCTTGGGTCTAATTGATTTCATCACAGTTTATAATCACATGCATCTATCTACGTATCTATCTATCTGTCTGTCTATCTATCTTTCTTTCTTTCTATCTATCTACCTAAAACATATATTTTACAAAACCTTCATCATTCCTATGGTTAACATAATATCCAGTGGTTTCATTTTCATTGAATTCCAAGGGTACTCAAAAATAACTAAATTCACCTCCTCCCTCAAAAAGCTGAGAATCAGTTAATTGTATAAAGTGTTTGGCCTAAGAAATGAAAATGCTAGATTGCAAAACCAATTAGAAGTTTCACTGGCTAGGATTTTTCTTTTTTTTTTTTTGTTTTTTTTTTGTTTTTTTTTTTTTACAGATAATGTATTGCCTATTGGGGAAATTGTGGCATACTAAAATCCTGGCTGAGCGACAGAATGTTTATCTCGCCCACCTTTTGTTTAACTGGAATATAGTTGTGCTCTGTTAAGCGTCAGAAAAAGGCGCTCCTCTGTAAGAAGTTAGCCCCATGACTTTCTGAGTATCTGCTTTGGGGGTTGGCTGGCTATAACAAAGCCAAACAAATGGACTTGCAGATCTCGGCTCTGGTGACAACAGCAAAGTGCCATCGTTGTTTGATTGCAAAGATTCAAACTGGCATTCTTCAGGAGTGTAAAAAATAAAGAGAATCCAATTAAAAACCCCACACGCAAGCATGATTTCAAGGACATTTCCATATTCACTCTGCTTCTATCATGAAAAAGAAACTGAAACTCGCTTCTGTGGGGAGTGTAAAGAATTAGTCTTTGTAATGTTCTATATCCTCAGATATTTGGAAGCTTGTGGAATGCTCCGAGGCTGTTAATGAGTGGAGCCAATAGTAGGACAGAATGGTCACTATGGGCCACAGTTACATGGAAGTGTCATTTATTCACATTATTTTTCAAATCATCTTTCCTTTCATATAGACCCACTGTTCTCTTCCTTGATTATGGTTCTGATTAAGCTAAGAAAAATGAAATGGATTCTAGAGATTTCAACAGACAAAGGACATGAATCTCCTCAACTTGTCCATGATTTCCTTCAGCCCTTTTGGCTTATTCTTTTCTCTCCTAGACTCAAAGATATATGTCTGAATCTTTTTTTCTGTTATATGTGCCTGAAACAGAGTAAGTGCTTTAAAAATGCTTCTTGACTGACTGTTAGGGAGCAGAAAGTGCTAGAATCGTAGTTTTAAGTGGAAACTTTCAGATTTGTATGCTCCATTGTCAGAGAGTTGTGCTTAGCCTGGGAGATCAATGACTTAGTAAACTTGGTAACAAAAGGTTAAAGAAAAATAGTAAATGTTATGATGGAATAAAAGAAAATCACTAGGGTTATCATTTCACTAAAACTGCTCTCTCCAAAGTTACCAATGATCTCTCAGTTACCAAATCCAATGGCCTTTTATAATTTCTCATTCACCTCAACATCTCAGGCCTTTGACACTTTTTATCATTCTCTCCTCTTTGACACTCTGTCCTGTCTAGGTGTTTAAGACACCCTTCTCTCCTGGTTTTCCTCCTACCTATATGACCACTCCTTCTCTATTGCCTTTGTTGGATCCTCCTCCAAATCATGCCCTCCAACTATATTTGTCCCTCAAGATTTTATCTGAAGCTTTCTTTTCTTCTCCCTCTCTATTTTGACAGGCCAGAGCTTAGCACAATGTCTGGTACAGAGAAGGTGCCTTTCTGTTGTTCAGCCATTTTCAGTCACATCTGACTCCTCGTGACCCCATTTGGGGCATTCTTGGCAAAGTTACTGGAGTGGTTTGCCATTTCCTTCTCCAGCTCATTTTACAGATAAGGAAACTGAGGCAAACAGGGTGAAGTGACTTGCTCAGGGTCACACAGGTAGTAAGTGTCTGAGTCCATATTTGAATGCAGGAAGGTGAATCTTCCTGACTCCAAGCCTGGAGCTCTATCCACTGCACCACCTAGCTGCCCCAGAAGGTGCCTAGTAATTTTTTTTACTATTATTACTACTACTCCTACCCTACCACCCCACCACCAACTCATAATACACACATACACTCCAAAGTTAAAAACAAGACAAGATTTCTAAAACTCTATGAGATAACACATACTCTCATTATATATATGTGTGTTTGTGTTTGTGTGTCTGTGTCTACTGATACTTGCCATTTTAGATATACGTAAGTGAAGAAGAAATCCTTCGGGAGCTAGCTAAGTCTCTTATGTGGGTCTCCTACATATATTATTGAAACCACCTTACCGAAGTCAAGAATGGAATGTGAATGAGTCACTATTAAATACATCAGTACATGCTATCCAACTCCCAAACTCATAAACTCAGCACTTTTTACCTGTTAAAGTATGCCTCTATTCCCATACTTTTGGTGCCATGTAAATTATAATAAATATTCCAATGTGAGAAACCACCCTTAGTTCTTTTTATGTCATCATGGCAAAATCCATGTATAACTAACCTGAGGAGTAAAGAAATAGTACTATCCTATGACAACTTGGCATAATGACTGGAGATGTGGCTTCAAAGCCAGGAAGACTTGGGTTAAGTCCTTTCTCTGACATGTACTAGCTGTGTGACCCTGGACAAGTCATTTGACCTCTCAGTATCTTAGGCAACTTTCTAAGACTGTAATTTATAGAACACATGGGCCATCACCAGTCATCCTCACTTTTGTCTTGCAACTACACTCTGATGACTCTGGAGGAGAGAGTGAAGCTGGTGACTTTACATAGTTCTGACTCTCTTAATTCCAATTTGCTAGCCAGTCTAGACATCACCCAGGCATTTCCTCACCTGAAAGATGACTACACCGAGGAGATAATAGATCCTGTCCCTACCCTCTTCAATGGTATATTAAGGGACAAAACAGTTCGGTGCCTCATACTTCAACGAGGAAGAATGAAACCCATTTTAACCATGAATGCTTTGCCACTTAGATACCAGAAATTAAGCAAAGACTAACAAATAGATACATTCCCTGAGTTTTCCCCTTTATTATCATTGCCCAGTGCTAAGAACTATTTGTCATTCTGTTTTTAAGACCCCTTAGAGATAAAGGCCAGGCTAAAAATTGGTACTGTGTTTGTTTAAAGGTCCTGCACAATAGGATCATTCAGTGTCGTTTACTGTTATTTGTCTCAGGTATTTGTCATCAGGTATTTGAAACGGAAGAAGGAAAAAAAAAACTTTAACATTAAACAGGGAAGAAAATGCAAGTAAACAAAGGAATGATTTATTACTCTTTTCTTCATAACCAAACCTCCCCTGATTTACGATACTCTCCTCTTCTGTTTACTACTCCAGCGCCTTCCTCCCCATGAGTTTAAACCTATTTACAAAGGTTACTTCATTCATCTTTCTAATATCTCTCTAAGGTAACTAGTAAGCTAGTATTATCTCCATATAAAGATAGAGGCGTTTTCAAAAGAAGAAAGGGGATGAGGGAACTAGATGAATTTCAATAGCTCCTCTGAACTCCAACCTCAACCTTCTTTACTTATTGCTTTGCAATGTTTGTTTCCAGTGTGTTTGCTTGATCTTTGCAGGAAATGTCTATGCTCCTGTAGGAAGTGGGCACAGGAATACTTCTTATGAATAGCTTATGGTGCTGAGGGTACAATGAATCAGGTTTGCTGAAGCATGTGATAGCCAACTAATACAGCATCTGGATTGCAGAGGAATTGTTAAAAGAGTTAAAGGCAGCAACATTTTTGCTCTTTTACCAAACAGGAATGGGAGAAGTTGAGATAGTTCCCTCATTTCCCGTGATGACTTTGATATTGAAAGGATGCTTAGAAGGATGTCTCTTCCAAGTTCTCTGGATGTAATAGGTAGGTGGCCCAGTAGGCAGCTATGAGGCACAGGAAGTATGGCACTGCACTTGGAGTCAGGAAGACCTGAGTTCAAATTGAGCCTCTGACATTTACTAGCTGTATGGTCTTGAGCAAGTCACTTAACCTCAGTTTCTTCATCTGTAAAATGTGGACAATAATAGCACCTACCTCCCAAGATTGTTGTAAGGATCGAATGACATCACATTTGTAAAGTGGCTAGCATAACATCTGGTACATAGTGGGAACCATATAAATGTTAGCTATTATTATCACCTCCTTCCCAATGAGGACATGGCAGAAGCGTGTGACAGAAGAGGATGAAGGGAAATTTGGCAAGGTTCCATTGCTTTGGAGTTCTTGCATTTTTACTCTGGAAGATAATTTCCTACCATACTTTCATCAAGCAGTTCTCCTACAGCATGATTTCAACGCCTGTTATTGTTCTGGTCACCATTCAATTTTTCAATGTCTGTTCAAAATATGGCAATCACAACTGAACACTATACTCCAGAGTTCTAGACACTAAGCCTTTCTTAAAGTGATGTAAGATTTCATTAGCTTTTTTGATAATGTTATATTAGGCTGAGATTTTTTTTTTTGGATGTTAACTATGTCATCGAGTGTAAAGGTTATCCCTCTAAGCTTTGTGTCATATTCTTATTTGATAAGCATGCGAAGTCTAGCTCAGCAGTCTATAATTTACAAACTTGACATAAAAAAGTCACAAAATCACAAAAAAGTATGACACTAGGCAAGTCGCTTAACATTCATTTGCCTCAGTTTCCTCAACAGTAAAATATAGATACTTGGTAACTCCCAGGGTAGTTCTGAGGATCAAAAAAAATACTATTTGTAAAGCACTTAGCACAGTACTTGGCACAAAGGAGGTACTCAGTAAATCCTTCCTTCCTTCAAAGGGGATCTAGTCTAAATTATACCTCATCCCCCCTTTTTTGGGGGAAAATAATGACATTTGCTACAATGTGGAAGTAATCTATATATTCACTGAGATCTCATATTCACCTCACCCCCAACCCAAGTTCCACGGTGATGAAAAGAGACATAGAGTAAACTAGAGTAGCTGCCACACTGTTGGTACAGGGTGCAAGTAGATTGGATAGAGGCAAAAATTATAAAGGAAGTAATAGCCCATAAGGGTGGCAACAACCACAGGGGCCATAAGCTTCTGGCAGTAATTAATCATCTCAGCTTCACCCTTCTCTCCCATCTGAGGATCATATAGGGTGGAAGTATACAGACCAGATGGTCAACATGTAATCATCGCAATTGCATAAGGAGGAGGGCGGGGTGGAGGAGACAGGGGTTGGGAAAGGTAAGCATCTCATCCTGAATCTAAAATCATCAGCCTCTCAAGTTATTAAATACAAAAGCAAAGTAGAAAGAGGTGGAAAACAAGTTAGCATTACAAATAATGAACAAATCAAAGAAAAAATCCAACTTGATAAAGAAATTGTAGAATATAACAAAAGCAAAAGAGAGAGCTAATATAGAATTTCAAACTAGATCTGAATTAAAAGTGATAGAAGAATGTTAAAAGATAGAATGAACTCTATAATAAGGGCATTAGTGGAATTAAAGGAAGATTCCAATTTTTAAGAAAGAAAGATATAAGGGATTATAAATTTAGAGCTAGGAGGGATTTTAGAGACCATCTAATCCAGGAGTTCTTAACCTTTTTTGTGTGATGTACCCCTTTGGAATAGAACTCTTCAGAAGTGAAAAACATTTTTTAAACTCCTAATTGAAGGAGATGTAAAAAATGTTTAAAGGTTTATGAAAATAAAATGTAATTTTTCCCCATCCAAGTTCAAATACCCCCTGAAAACTCTCACAAGATAATAGTGGTGATAGCAGGATTTTAGGCCAAGTACTGTGACTCCAAATCTGTTTTTTCACTCTATAATGACTTTTCTCTGAGAACTTTCAAAAATGCAAAACAATGTAGAACATTTTAAACAATGGAAGAAGACAGAAGCAACATAAATGAAATTGAGTCAAGATCACTGGGCAATGAGAAAAAAATATAAAAGCCTACAGTTATAAAAAAATGATAAAACTGACAAATAGGAACAAAAGATGTTCTTGAAAATTTTTTTTGAAGATTAAGAAATTTAAACATTAATTTGAATCACAGATGGCAAAGGAAATATTTTAAAGAAAATGGAAAAATTTGGAGATAATTTCCCAAAATAAATCAAAGTAGGTTGATTCTGCAAGCAGAAAGAATTCACAGGACTCCAGCATGAAAAGAATCCAAAATTCACATCTCTAAAAACCACAATTATTAAATTTGAATACGAAGATTAAGCCCCCCCGCCAAAAAAAAAACACAAAGAGATGAAAAAGAAATTATGTAATATAAAGTACCAATCAGAATCTTTCTAGATTTTCCAGTGAAAGAGTAGGGTTGATTGATTTGTTCAATTGAGTCACCCTAACACCACTTAAAATAAGTGATAAGAGATATGCTGGTACCATAACCAAATGAAAAATTATAGATCCATATATCACTGCCTTCAGACTAAGTGTGAAAATTACTTGTAATCAGAGCAATATTACAGAAAGAAGAGTTCAACAAATTGAGGAAATTTGGTCATACTCGAGGGCTCATCCATCAATTATCAAGTGACTTGAGAAGGGAGTGATTCACTCAAGTGGGAGCAAGGAAGAAATCAAAGCTGATCAAAATATACATACATTTTGAATCCAAAAGTTATATCTCCAATCAAAATGTTCATTTTTGAGGGCAGAACAACATTTAAAATGACTTCAAAAACTGCCAAATTTGTAAAAAAAAAAAAAGAAAAGAAAAGAAAAGAAAAGAAAAGAAAAAAAAGAAAGACTTCAAAGAATTCACTATTAAAAAAGTTTCCTATAAGGAATGGAAAGGAACCTCAGACTATCCAGGTGAGAAATTCTGAGATTTAGTAACACCTGTCATTACCCCTAGAGGACCGTGACACACTTTTGTATTCATCCAACATTGCCTCCCCTTACTTCCGTTTACCGTGCGTGCAATCAGTCTCCTTAGACAACACCCCCTTTTTCTCCTCCTCAGTACTGGTTTTCTTTGTGTCTTTGTAATTTCATTCTTGAGAGCTTCCCATCCTTCTTGGCCTCTCTTACTCTGTAGTATCTTAGCCCATGGCATCCTATCTATCTATTCTCTCTCTGAAAACTATTTTCCCCAAATCTAGGATGCATGCCAGACTATGCCTGGATTTCCTCTCTTTCGACATCAGTAACTAGGAGGAATGGACACTTCCCCCTAGGGTCCCATTATTTCTACCAAAACAACTAGCTTCTCCCTGTTGCTCAGAATTAGTTTCAAAAGGTCCCTCTTACAATTCCCTGCACCTTTTGAAATAACAAATTACAAGACAACCAAGAAATGAGTAGATGTTCTGCTTTTTGGCAGACGCAGAGTTACAGCAGATGTCTAGATAAGTGAAGTTCCTAAATGTTAATACAGTCAAGACACTTGATCTGTTCCCCAACTCCTCATGTTACTCTTTCTGTCGAAGTGGTTTGTGGTACTCACAAATGACAAAAATTACCTACTTTCCTGCTTTTGTTGACCTTTACTTCAATGTTCTCTACCATGTCTGTCCTCTCTGCTTCTGGTATTTCTTCATGTAACTATATTTTCTTCATATGCACTGATAGTATCCCCTCTCCTAACATATCCACCCCTTTTATTTAATCTATGCTTTCTGAGCTATATTTCAGTCAGAAGTATAATCCCACCAAGGTTTAGTGGTCATTAAGAAGTCAAATTTAATGTCACCCTCCTGCATTAGAATCTTAAGATAACCTTACATTTTATTCATACTTTGTGCATTTGGACATAAATGATGTAGTTTAGTGTTTTTTTTTTCTTTCCTGAATTTTGTTTCATGTATCTACCTGCTATTCTTCCTACATTTTAGTTATTCTATGGTATCTGGCTTGTAAGCTACACATAGACAGTTTTCACTCTTCCTCTTTCATTTTCAGTTTAAATCCCTTTTGACTAGATTTTCACAATTCCAGGAAAAAAACAAACAAACTTTTTTTTGGCCAACATTTTTTTCTGTGGACTATGGTCCTGGCCAAAAGCCCATCATTTCTATTATTTTAAGCTGCAGTGTACAAATCCAAATCCATCTCTAAATGTCACCTTAGTAATGAGCCCTTCAATCCTGAAAACTGTCTCTTGATCCTGAAGCTCTCACCTTGAAGCAGCAGCAGAGAGAAGCACGCATGCCATATCACTAGTGCCTTCCACTTCTGGCTCAGGGCTTCATAATATTTAGCAATGCTTTCTAGATTCATTCCAGACATATCATTTAGATTCAAATGAAACAGCAGATGTGGGGAGTTTGACAAGGTTTGACAAGTCTTCAGAGGTTCTCTTGTCAGGTACTGAATATACATGCCCCAGGAAGACATCAGACCTCTTATTACTACAGTCAGAGAGACAAATGTTTGCCTCCTTAGCAGGAAGTCCCAAATCAGTGGTACTCTGCCGCTCCTGACCCTCACTGGATCTATCCTGATGGTACTTATGGACCCACATCTTAATTCCCTGGAGAACAAAGAGGTGCCTCTTCCTCAGGAGGGCTGCCTTTCTTCTGATTTTCATCAACTTTTAATGGATTTGTAGTTCCTCCCCTTTCTCCACTGCATCACACTCTTCTATCCTTCAGCCTTTTGACATAGATCAGGGTTCCCTTATTACTTTTTTCTTCTTAAAATAAAAAGTGTTTCTCACAATGTGTGAAGATGTCTTCACATTGAAGACTTTCTATTTTATTTAATGAGCACTTAATTCTCCTTGGGAACCTAGAGACTGGAGAGTATTTCTAAAGCCTTTTTACCTTCTCTTTTGGGAAGTAGATCAGCCCACACTTCAAGGACAGAGAGCAATTACTTGACCCTGGTAGAAAGACAAAAGTCGCATACTCTAAGTATGTCATTGCAAAACTTTTCCTATAGTACTCTTCATATTTGCTGGAAGTCCTAGGTAATTCTTGCTAGCGTCTCATGTGGTTAACTTAGCAAGGTGAACAGTAAAACCCAAATTGAATTTAAATTTTTTTAGCAATAAATAAAACAAAAAACTTTCTTTTTACAGAGATACCAAGGAAATTGAAAAAACAAACCACTAGAAAAGGTAATGATCTAAAGAAAGGATGAAAACTACGGGCTGGTCTTAATAACAAACATGAATGTCATGGTAGGTAAGATCTATGGGTTTTTTGAGGGACTGGTCTTTCTCTGATAGACAGCCTGTGCTATAAAGATGCTCCCTTTACTTGGCTTGCACCCCTGTCCTGAATATTCTCTCAAAACCCCCATATCAAGAATCTTCCCTTTTGCAAACTTCTCTCTCCTATGCTTCCTTTCTAACTGGGGGCCCCTTCTTGGGACACTAGAGTAAGAAACCAGTAAGCTGCCACTGAGATTCCATTCCTAGCTATAAAATATGTGATAGGGGACAGCCCAGTTCTTCTATACGAAAAGCCTTAGAGCCTTACTTGACTTGAAGGCACCTATTCCCTGAATCATCCCCTCCCCCACTTCCTGCCAAGTCTGAAGATCACTTCATTCAAGAACCAGACTGGCCAAGGATTTGACCAAGGCCTAACTTATTTCTTCAGGTTTCTGCTGTATCCTTTGCTCCCTTCTTCTCTTTCCCCCTTTCTCACAGCAACTCCTAGGCAGGATGAGAAACTTTACTTGTGAGTTAAAATGTACTAATAACAAAAGGCCCACTTCTTTGGAATTCACTGGTTAGGTTTATTCTTTAAAAACCTCGAAGGCCCACGATAGCATCTGTAATCTACTGGAACAACTGCAAAAAAATACTAGACAAAGAAATGCCTGTAAAGAGAAAACAAGCAGATATTTTTAGAAAACATTAACCACAAGCAAACCAACCAAGCAGGATGTGTACCAAGAACATAAGAACAATTCAATATTAGGAAAATCAATATGTAAGAAAAAGACAGAATAATCATATTGTTCACAAATATAGAGAAGTACTTCAAAAAAATGCAGTACCCATTCAGGATTTTAAAAAATACTAAAATGAAGAGGAATAGAGAAGTTTTTCCTCAACACAATACATTTTTTTCTATGTGAAACACAGGGATGATATCATTTTCAAAAGGGAAACAGAAGCTCCCTTGTTTTCTCCCAATAAAATCAGACCAAACAAGGGTACCAACTAATACCACTTCTTTTTGATAGTACTGAGGATGTCAAGAATCACAGCAAGAAAAAGAAATTAAAGAGATTAATATAAAATGAGATAAAACATAATTATTTGCAGATGACATGATCGTTTACAAAGAAAATCTGAATTTAAATAGAAAAAAAGGTTTAACAATAGTCGAAAGTTTCAGTATTAGCCCACAGAAATCATTTGTATTCATATACATGAGTCATAAAGATCAAGAAACATTAGGAAAAAAACCCATTTACAACAAACAAAAAATCTGTGAATAAAAACATACAAATATAAGCTTTATAAGGATTAGAGACAGGGATATAGACTAGACATGTGATTCCATTGATATAAAGAATTTCAAGGAGAAAAAGCTCCCTTCACTAACACAAGTCAGTATTTTGTCTGCAACTTAGACTCTTTGAATTTCCTAGAGTGCTGAGAAGTTAAGAGATGGGCCTAAGGGCCTATAGCCAGTATGGGCCACAAGCAATATTAGAACCTAAGTGTCCCTGGCTTTGAGGCCAGCTCTTTATTCACTATGCTATGCAATGTGAAAAATACACTGACAGAAATTAAGGAAGAGTTAAATAATCAGAAGGAAAGTCAATGTTCACGGACAATTCAGATAAATACGGGAAAAATGACAACACTCCACAAATTATTTTATAGATTTAATGCAACAGCAATCAAGCCATTCATGAGTTTCCTATACAAATAAAGGAAACTTATATAGGAAAATAAGTAATAATATCAACGGTTAATTTTTTTAAAAATACCAAAAAGCAAATGACGATGAACTTATCTTAGGAGGCACTAAAATATATTTTTAAGCAGATCTCATACAAACTCTATTAATGGTTATAAAAAAAGAAAAAGAAATGTAGAATAATTTCCATAACATAAAGGAACGGTGTGTGATAAATTTATGAGCAATACAAATTAGGAAAATGATTTTTCCCAAAACCAAACTGATGGTTTTAGAAGTAAACAAACAAGGTAAAAATAAATTAGATCGCCTCATAGCTTATAAGTTACAGCTGGTTCACAACATTGAACATAATTAAATAAACTATTCAAGTTAAAAGAAAGGAAATCCGCTTTGCCTGTTAACTGGGTAGAGTACAGTTCTTTTTCCAAGCAATGGGAGGTGCTGGCTGGTGAAAACTCAGGCCTTGCAGCATGTGCACTCCCCATGTGCAGGCCAGTGAGCTGCTCCTCCACATGAGGGATGGAGACCACTTTCCCTTCCAGCTTCAGAGCAGCTGCAGGTGCTCCTCTTACTGTATGTTGACTAAAAGCTTTTGAAAAGGACTAGATCCATCAACTGATACAAAAATTTTCTTACAATCTTATTTGGAAGTAAAAATGTTCTTTTTTAATATTTGTTATATTTTCTTTGCCTTATGAATAAAACAAATGCACTGCATCAATTGATGGAGCTTTGTCCTTCTGGCCATTCTTAAGCTCTAGTTCTCCTAGTGGTAATGGCTGCTGAGCTGGAACTGGATATGTATTAAAAACTGCTTAAGCAAATGAACTCTCTCCCTCGCTCTTCCCTGTCAGCTTTCCTGTAAGGAAGAATGCTCCTGGCATGCAGGTGTGGAGAGAGAGTGATAGCTGAGCAGTGGCAGCCTGCTACTGTTGACTTAGCTTCCCCACCTAGATACCATGTGACAATAGACAGATGGTACCTCTGTTTCTACTGTCTCTGTTGTGTTTATTCTTCCCTTATCTTTTGTAAAGGAATATCAGAAGTTAAGACTTTGTGAGCTTCAAAAGGTCTGAAGAGCTATCAAAGGTCTCCCTACAACCTGAGCTAGCAGCAGCCATAGCTGAGTCTAATGAGGAGCCAGCCCTGAGGAATGACCTGCTGGAGCCAGTACAAATGCAAATGAACCTAACACCTAGTCCTGCAAACAAGGGATCAGCTCAACCATTGGCTATGGCACACCCAGAAGCAAACTTGGCAGGGGCTCCTAGAAAGGGAAAAAGAACTCCCAAGAGGAAATGCTTATAGCAACAACTTTGAGTTTGATTCCACTCTCCCCAAAAAGTGAGATGTGCAGAAAGGAGAGCATGTTCCCAGATTAGAAATTTCCTGTACTTCAGTCCACGTTACACTTTCTCAGTAAATATCCCCTTATAAAAGCTAATAGAATTTAATTTGTTAACTGATAGTGGGGTGATGTTAATTGGTTGATTGATAGTCAGGGGAAACACACCAAGTAGTAGCAAGTGAGCAATAGTATTAGAGAGCCTCCAAGAAGCTGGAAGGGAGAAGAGAAGTAGGAGATAGAATAATAATAAAAAAGGAGGATGGGGGGAAGAGGAGGAGAAATATTTATGTAGTGCTTTAAGGTCTGTAAAACACTTTACAAAAATCACCTTACTTGATTCTCACAAAAACCTTGGGAGATAGGGAATTGCCATCTTCATTTTAGAGATGAGGAAACTAAGGAGACTGAGGTCAAGTGACTTTCCCAGAGTTACACAGCTAGGAAGTATCCATGGCAGAATTTAAACTCCAGTTTTATTCCTGACTCTAGGAAGTGACATTACACTACCGAGCTATCTTCAACCTGCTAGCCTGAGTATATTCTTGGAGAGTACTTGGGAATTTGTCACAGATAGATAGATAGATAGACAGATAGATAGATAGACAGACATAGACACAGATATATAAATGGGAGAAAATCTTAGAGACAGAGTAGATTGATTTGATTATATAATATTAAATTCTGTGCAACAAAAAGCAGTAAAATCAAAGAGAATAAAAATTTGCAAAAAAAGATTTTAGATTTTTAAATTTATGCTCTCATATATTTAACTTTAAAAATAATTTAATTAAAATGAAAAATATATATACAGACATTTAGAGAGAAAACACTGAAGGGTTCATTCACAATGCCCACTAGATAGATGGACAAAAGATGTGTACAATGTAAACCAAAAAAAAATTACTTGAAAAATGTTCACCCTTTCAAAAATAATCAGAGAAAGGCACAATGAAATTGTTTTATACACACCAAAGTGTCCAAAATAACTACAAGTGACAAAATTCAGTGCTGATACAGTTGTAGGAAAAAAAAAAACATGTATTCATACATTTCTGATGCAATTGCAAATTGATCTAAGATTTTGGAGGGCCATCTGGAAAAATAGCAAGAATTATGAATGATCATTTTCTTTGCCCTAATAATCCCATTACTAGGACTTTATCCTAAGAATGTTAGTATAAAAGGGGAAAGACGAGATCTGTATGTGTACATACACATACACTAGCATAAGAAGAAATTTCAAAGAACTAGGAACATCCTACAAGTCAATACAATAAATAACTGAATAACCTATGTTCTGTTATTACCATTTAAACAGGAAACATGAGGAATATAAAGAAATTTAGAAAGGTATATAAAATAACACAAAGAAGAAGCGGGTAATGTGTAAATACACTGGCTATCACTATAAAAGGAAAAAATAAACACAGAAATATAGAAAATGGGAGAGATTTCAGGAGAAACTACTAAGCTGTTATGGACATGCTGCATATATAAATCCATTTTTAAAATGTAAATAATTTGAAACAGATTTAATTGGGTTTTTGTTGACATTTAAATGCAGAAGATTTTTTTAATAGAACATTCAACATTGTCTCATTTTACAGGGGAGGTAACTGAGTCCCAGAAAAAGGAAGGGACTTGCCCAAGGTCACACAGATATTAAGTAACAGAGCAAGGATTCAAATTCAAGTGTTGTAACTCTAAATCCAATGGTCTTTCCACTATCCCTAGTGAGTTCTTGGTCAACAGAATTATTTCAGTATTAATTCAATGACAGTTGTCAGAGACATTCAGCAAGTGACTTGTCTTACCTGGCAGGGAGGTGTTTGGCTCTGAAGATCTTTAAGTTTTCCCCCAAGGCTGACAGGATGGTACTATGGGAAGAGGACTCGATGTGGAATCCTAAGATGCGAGTTCAAATCCTGGCTCTGCTACTTTCTGCAATATTTCTGGGGTTTTGGGAAATTCATTTCCCCTCTCTGAGCTTCAGTTTCCTTCTATCTAAAATAAAGGACTTAGACTTAGTGGTATCTAAATTGCCTTCCAGTTCTAACATTCTATACGCTAATGACTCTGTTTCTGTTCAACCCTGCAGGTCCTTTCGGGTGGCCTTAGCATCTCGTTATTCCAAACGTGACACATCTCAACCTCG
This sequence comes from Vombatus ursinus, assembly GCF_900497805.2. Lineage (NCBI taxonomy): Eukaryota > Metazoa > Chordata > Mammalia > Diprotodontia > Vombatidae > Vombatus > Vombatus ursinus. The sequence goes on from NW_020944374.1 coordinate 4,006,978, forward strand.
AAGAGAACGGAACCTCTTGGCCAGAAGTCCAATCACCACCTAATTGGATGAGTACTAAATAATGAAAGGTACCAGACAGGGCACAGTAAGAATCGCAAATTAATTCTGAATACTTAAAAGAATCCTCCTTGACCACTAGCCATATTTGCATGTTGTATAGCCCAGGACAAGAATGATCCTCACTGCCTGCTCCTCACACCCAAGGCCCATCACTCAATCAAAACTTTACAGTTGATAGAATATTTCAATATCGCCACCCATTAAATCTATAACTTATTTTGCAACTGTGATGAGTAGATTATGAAGAAGGAAATTTTGCAATGATCATTAGAAATAGGAAAATCACTGAATAGTGCAAGCTAAAAATGAATGACAACCAGTATCACTGGAGGGCTGGGACTGACTTAGTGGTGAAACCACCTGTAACGGATACCTTTATTCCCTGGAAGTGTGAGTTCTAATCACAAGCCTTTCCTGCTAGCTAAAATAAATTATATGCTTGGTTTAGTCTCTTTTCAGATCAGAGCCTGAAAAGTAATATTCAGTTTTCTTTTCTAAAGTTGATTTTCACTGATATTTTTGTTTTCACATCACCTTCATTTTCCATTGTATCCTCCTCTCCCTCCCAGAAAATGCCACTCATAAAAAAGAGTATGAGAGGCGAAATCCATCTATTACCCATATGTTTCTACAAAGTGACAGTAATACAAAATTAGTTATGTACCCCAGGCTGATACTATTTATCAATGTCCCTCTATCAACCTTACTGACCCCAACCTTTACATCCTATCCAGGTTCTGATCCTCTCTGATCTTTTCATATCTTAATTAGGTCACAAAGCAAAGGATCTATAAACACAGCATATTAACCTCCAAAAATAAAAAAAAAACATTTTCAATGGTAATTCTACTGTCACTGATGCATTTTTAAATATGAGCTCAAAGTATGTATATTTGTATATGTATATTATATATATGCATATATATGTATACACAGATGTATACACATATACAATAATTACATTGCAGCTCACTATAGATGATTCCCTTAAATTAGATTACACAGAATAAAATATTAAACTAACCTCTTTGATTTTGGACTATGTCTTGCAGATTTTGTCGACTTGGGCCTACCACCAGCTCTCAATGAATAAATAACAATGATGAAGGATATGAATAATAATGATGAATTACACTGCAAATGTTAGCACAATGACTCCTGACTAAAATAATAATAAAATCAGGATGTGGAGTTTATAAAAAGTCATCTATTTTTTCAGCAGCTTCATTACCCAATATTAATATCATTTCAAGTAGGTGATTAATCCTCCTTGCTGAAAAAATAAAATTCTAATAATTGCTTTTCAATACAAATGCACTGCATTAGTTTGAAAGGAGGTCAGTTTATTGAAGAACTCTTGTTCACCCTGCATCCAAATACAGACTCATTTCATAGATTTATGAATCCTCGCATCAAGGCAAGCACCCATTAAAAAGCTGCTGCTGCTTTAGCACCATCGTCTCTTCTTCTTCTTCTTTTTTTTTTTTTTTGGAGAGTGGTCAGTTCTAGATCTTCAGCTGCGTGTCCTATGAATTGCAACCCTTTTCCTATTGATGTAGCCCTGCTTTCCAAGACCACTTTGCCTTTTCTCTAGTATGGCCTTTGTGCGAGTCTAAAGCCAAAAATGACACAGCCTGTGACCTGGGATTGGTAATCAGTGAATTCCAATTTCATTTAGAGACAATTGGAGAAGAGTTGTGTCAAACAAATCATCACTTACATAGTCAATGCCTCTCACTGACATAAATTCATTGAGGCTTTTCCCCCAGTATTTTCTCGACACTAAGATTGTCTTCCTTAGATCACAGGTCATTTTTTTAAGTCACTAAAGGAAACTACTATCCACATCAGAACTACTATAACATCAGAACTAAGTCTTTTTGAGAGATTAGAAATCATTTCCCATCATGTCTTTGTACACATGCAATTAAGCTTTTCTATGAAACCTTAAAAACTGCCCTAAAGTTCCTTGTAGATATCTTAAATATTTCCAAGATGGAAAGTCAACTGATCTTGCCTGTTTTACAATAAGACACTAGAAAATCTGAAGATATGTCTGGGATCACAGTGACCCAGAGGAGGGAAGAGAATCAAGGTGTTCAACTGCCAGGTTTTATTCAAAATGAGACATTAGACAAGTCATCCACCCTTACTGTCTGCTTCCTCTTATGTTAAATGGGAATGAGGATACTGGCACTACCTCCTTCACAGTGTAAGAGTGAGAAATACAGGAAGAAGCTGTGATTTCCTCAACATCAGGATGTGAAAATTCCCTCCACCAAAGTCAATCTCAATCAATTAATGATTTAGTAGATAAATCCTAGGGAGTTGTCTGCTGCATTCAGAGATTAACTGATTTGTCCAGAAGTGTCAGATTTCAATGTAGGTATTCCTGACCTCTCTAGGACCAGCATGCCCGTCGCTAGGACAGACGTCCTCAATGTGGAGAGGAGAAAGTTTTGTAAACTTAAAATCACTCTCAAAGCATGGGTTTTAGTAAATTAAATAAGAATGCCCATTTCATTCTCCTTACAATGGGCATGTGCTGAGACTATCTTTTTTAAGATGGAAGCGACTATGTGGAAGACGGCATGGACCTGCAGGGGCACAACAAGAATCATCTCACGTGGATTTAATAAAAATCCCTGAGGAAGAACTGTGTGGGATAGGTAAGCGGCTTGAAACAGGGAGACTAATCATGAGGCTGGTGCAATAATCCATGTGAGAGGTCACTGGAGTCAGAACTAAGATGGAGCTGTATGAAAAGAGAGAAGTCAGATGCAAGAGATGCTGTAGAAGTAGGAACATCACGATTTCACAACTGGTTGGAGACAATGAGGAATAGAGGATAATGTTGGAAGAGAGGAAGGTTGGGGGGGGGCAGAAGAAATAAAGAATTTAGCTTTGGCAGGTCAAGTTTGAGATGTCTCTGAGATACTGATTTTGAAATGTCCCAGACACAATGGATCATGTGGGACTAAAGCTCAGGGGCTAGATGTATGGATCTGTAGGTCACCTGCAAAGAGATGATAGTTAAAACCATGGGCACTGATGAGGTTACCAAGAAATAGATTGTGCTGAGAAAGGAAGAGGGCTCAGGAAAGAGTATACCCACAATTAGGAGGCAACATATGGATGAAGAGTCAGAAACAGAGAAGAAGGGGGAACAGTCAGAGGGGAAGAAAAAGAAGCAGGAGAGAGAAATTTTGCAAAAATTCACAAAGGAGAGAGAAGGCAGGAAGAAAGAGTGGTTAACAGTGCCAAATGCAGCAGCAAAGTGAAGAAAGATCAGAACTACTGAGAAAAGAACATCAGATTTGACAATTAAGAGGTCATTGGTTCTGTGCATAGGGAAATGATCAAACAAGGAATAGAGAGGGTCACATTCTATAAAATGGGCAATTTTGATTACATAAAATTTAAAAGATTTAGTACAAAGAACATTGATGCAATTACAACAAAAATAGAAACAGTCAACTAGGGAAAATCTTTTTAACGAGTATCTCTGTCAAAAGTCTGATGGACTAGATATATAAATAACTGATTCCAATCCAAGCACACATTCCCCAATAGATAAATGGCCAAAGGATATGAATCAGCAGTTCTGAAAGGAAGAAATCCAAATGATCAACAGATATTTGGAAATGCTACAAATCACTAATAATAACAGAAATAAAAATTAAAGGAATTCTGAGGTTCTTTCAGACGCATCAGGTTGGCAAAGATGACGATAAAGGAAACTGACAATTGTTGGAGAAACTAAGGAAAAATAGGCACACTAATGCACTGTTGTTGGAGGTTGGTGAAGCTCTCAATGGGAAGGGAGACATAAGAAAATAGCTTGAGGGGATATTAGCATCAAGTGAAGGTTTATTTATTTTTTAAAGGATGGAGAAGGCTAGGGTATGTTTGAAGGAAGTAAGGAAGAAACCAGTAGATGGGGAATGGATCAAGATTTCGGGAGTGGGGTGGGAAGACAAATGAGGATGAAATCTACTGGAATAGGTAGGAGGAGATGAGGATCAAGGGCACATGTAGAGGGCTTGGCTCTGGCAAGGAGAAAGGGACCCTCTTAGAGACTAAAGGAGAAAAGAAAAGGGGACCATATCAAGGGCTTTGGGGATAAAAGAGAAAGGAAGAGGAAGTTCATGGTGAAGTGCCTGTTTCCTCAGTAAAGTAAGAGGTGAGGTCCTCAGCTGAGAGAGCGCAGTGTTCATAATAGCTGTCCAAAATTTGGATCATGTAATTTTAGAATAGGCTATAAAAACTAGAAATTATGTAATCTTTAGAATGGTAAGGTCTATTCCTCCCACCCTTTCCATTTCCTTCCTATGACTCTTCCCCAAGGGTCCCTTTGCCAGAAGAGAGGAAGCACTTGCTATACACAATACTCAAGCCCCAAAGTATAATCATGGTTCTTACAACTCCCCACCTTTCCCAAGCTTCCTTCCTTCACCCTTTCCATTCTGTTCAACACTGCTTTTCACATGCTCATAGTCTCTGAGCCCTGTCCCTTATACAGTCCTAGGAAAAGAGGAGTTTCCAAGTCTCTCCATTTTGCATCACTACCTTGAGGCACTTCCCCTGATCACCAGATCACCATTTGCACTGGGGAAAAGAGAGACTTCAGGGGTGGGTTAATTATAGTGCATTAATGAATTACTATTAAACGACAGTGACTGGGACAGCTCTGAATGTCTGTACTGTGAGTTCAGGCACAGGTTAGGGAGAGTCCAGTATCTGGGAGATCAGCAAAAGTAGGAAGGATCCAGGAGGTAAATAAGAGTAGAACTTAAGAACAGGTTGTAACTTTGGAGACCAGTGTAGAAATGGCCTGCTCTCTTGTACGCTCCCTGCTTATGGAGTGGGGCTACAAGTCTCAGTCAAAAATCTGTATGCAGATAAATCTTGCTTCTGGAGGTGGCCCTAGCTTGCCTCACATTCCAGCTAAAGTGTGGTAATAGTGTAGCACTATTAGACCAGCTACAAATTAATTAGTGACACATTTGTGTCTCTATCATCAACTTGAATCATTGTTTGTTTAAACTCAAGTTCCTTTAGTTTATTATAGTCATTACTACCTGTCAGGAAGAGATAATGTGCTTGAATTTCCCAAGTACCTATATAAAGTGTATAAGCTTGCATCTCTTAGCAGGAGGCTCAACCTCAGTCAATATTTTCCCAGAAGGACAGTCCTCATCAAGGCCTAAGATATTATTTAAGCTAATAAATGATAATACTTCACAATAGAACTACAAACAGAACTCTCATTAATGAATTCCAAACTGCTTCCCTCAATACATTACTGACTTTCCACTATGGACACATAATGCCAAGCTCTGCCTAGATGATGACAGTTACCAAAGACATTTCTATGTAGGCACAACTTCGAAGGCTCCTTTGGCTAGCGAATAAATCCAATGAGCAGAAATGGAGGAGGTTCTGTTAAAAGTGGGCATGTAACGAACGAGGCAATCTAGAGTTTCAGAGGCTGCACCCTGAAGAAGTGTCTAAATTCATTCACAGTCTTAGAATCAAGACTAGTGGAGATAAGCTGACCCATATGAGGGTGATAGAAATCCTGCTGGAATGATTCTTCTCATGCCAGGGTTTACAAAGTTCCTAGAAGTATACTCATTGAGTTTTGCCTTTGCCTTATGGCTCCAGAGCTTTCCAGTAGAATCAGCTCATGGTTTTCTCTTGGACATTTTCATTATTGTTTTGATCATCTATTTTCACCACTTTTCCTACTGCCTACAAACAAGACATGATTTACTAAGAATAAGATGCAGCAGACTGTTGCTCTTCTGGTCTACACTGAAAATAATCTTAGCTAAGGGATGGCAGAGAGCAATTCAGTATTGATTTCTTTTCTCTGCGTTCTACTGAGAAACAGAAAATAAATTAAACACTGGGTGGAGATTTGAGGAACCTCATTTAGGGGTAGCATTCAACAATCATGATTTGTAACTCACTTAAAACAACTATAAATTCCATCTGTTGAATCGTGGTATTTCCCAGTGGTTTCTAGTTCTATGATGCTCTGATCTCAGACTCTTTTAATCTGTTTCCAATATCTATTAGCCACTTCAAAACACTCACCTATTAGTAACTATTTTGCTCCCCTCCTCTCCCAAAAGGAGCCATTCTTTCCAACTGTGTCTCCTCTGCTATTCTCAGCACCTGGGGAGGGTGGAAAATTTTGAAGGAGGCAAAATAAAACAGTGGGAGAGTCTCAACCCATTGTGCTGGATGTAGAGCAAATCAAATCAGAAGGTGTCTTTAATAAATAATAAGACAATATCTTTGTATCAGGGCATCCAAGAAATCAATAAACTACTGCAACAGATGTGAGCAGCCCACAAGTCAGATTTCATCTCATCCATGGGAACTGGTAAGCCTACAAAGTTCCCATACTGACTCATGGTAGATCACTGAAGAGCTCAAAAGGATAAAAGTCAACGCACAACCTTAGGGATAAGACAAGCTAGATACCTGGGGCCAAGTGAAAACATCACATAAAGTCCAATGTATTTTTTTCTAGATGAGAAGTAATCATTTTATTTTGGACCTTACTACTGTTTTCCAATCCCAGGAAGGAAAAAAAAAATCACAGAGAGCCACACCTTGAACGGTAGCACTCAGTACAGTAGCGTGCAGATGCTAGGTATGTGTGCAGATGCTGAAGGGGGCAGATCTGTTTGAAAAAAATCTCATCTAGATAGGGAGGCAGTGCAAGACCATGATTCCAGTTAGCAGGGATGCTAGAGCCTGAACTCTTGAGTTCAGGAGTTCTGAGATGCAAGAGCCCAAGATGAGAGGGTGACTGCAATAAGTTTGGCCTCAAGATGGTCGGGGTGGAGGCAGTTTATCTAAGAGAAAACCAGGCCAGGTTGGAAATGGAGTAGGTCCAAGGACCTATGCAGAGCAGCAGTGGGATAAGCCTGTGAGTGGCTGCTGCGCTGGGAGAGAGGAAGGGGGACAAAGAAGGGGAGGAGAAGATGGAACTACATTTCTCCCCAAGAGGACTTTAAACTATCTCATTTACTCATCCTACAAGTGAAATCACAGACATACTTTCTCTTTGTTCTTTTTTTTAGTTCAAATATTGTTTATAAAATGACAAATATCACTTCTGTATTCAAAGAAAGGACAGGAAGTTATTCTTCCAAGAATTCTATTTTCAAGGGGGTGGGGACAGGAGAAGGGTGTCCAGAATTTAAATTTCACCACAAAATAACCCCAGCCCTAAAGAGGCTTAAACGAAAGGAAGGAAGAAAAGGAAAGAAGGAAGGAAGAAAAGGAAGGAAAGAAGGAGGAAGGGAGGGAGAAAAGGAAGGAAGAAAAGGAAGGAAGGGAGAAAGGAAGGAAGTAAAGGAAGGAAGGGAGAGAATACCATTTATTATGTGCCAAGTACTATGCTAAATGATTTACAAATATTATCTCATTTAATCCTAACCAGAGCCCCGCGGCAGGGTGGTTGTTGAGAGGGGGGTCAGTGCTACTACTATCCCTATTTTGCAGGTTAGAAAACAGAGGCTGATAAAGGAGGGTGATTTGCCTGGGGTCATAGAGCTAGTAAGTATCTGAGGCCACATTTGAACTGACAGCTTTTTGACTATAAGGTCTATGCTTCCTAGCTGAGTCTAATAACAACCAAGCTTGGCCCCAAATAAGAAATATGAGAGAACGCTGCATTTAATGTCAGAGTTTTTTCTACATGTGGCTTAATCTTGCTAAACTTTTTTTCTTCTTACACTTTAAAGTCTTTATTATAAGAGATGGTTCTCTGGGAGGGAATGGATGACAGATACAGTGGGAAATGAAGGTCACAAAAATATAAGATATCAAATAAAAGTTATTTTGAAAAAATATTTAAGATCTCCTAGGCTCAGGGATTGAAATGCACACAGATGATTCTAGTACAAGGCACAGAGTGAGGGAGGCATGGAGGAGAGAAGAGAAGGTGCTCTCAGAATATTTGAAGAGAGAGGGAATGGCGGCCATGCTGAGTCTGTAGGGAAGAGAAAGACTCTCAGGGGAATGAGTACTTTGGCCTTGCAAAGGAAGAAAAATGGCCTCACCTCAACAGGCTGCCAGTTCTGTGGTGAGGAGGCACTCTAACCTTAGCAGGACTGACAGGAGAGTTCAGCCAGGTCTACAGACTGCTTGGGCCCACCTAAATCTCTGTCAGCCAAGTAGGAGGGGCCAGAGCTCCCACTCCTCTGGCCCAGCTTTTCCCAACGCTCCTCTCCAGCGTGGCCTCCGAGAAGGATTCTGTGAAGCAGGGACCCTAGATTCAGTCCATGTTCCTGGATAAAGCAACTGGGGCAGGGTAAAGCATAGACAGTAAAAGTAAAGGCCTTGGAAAAATGACCCATAATGGATTGTTCGTCACCCTTATCTAGCTTATAGGGCAGCTGACTCATTGAGATGGTTTTAGTATGAAAAAAATATCTTGTCCATAACTTCTAGGACTCATGTTAGTCCCAAATGTCTATGGCTGTATGAAATGGCTGAAAACAGAGAGAGCATGCTATCCCCTAGCCCTCGGGAATGAAGCCCCCCTCACAGGCAGGCGGCAGGGCCCCACTTCTGCTGATCAGCTGGCCACATTCTTCCAAAGAGTGGAATGGCTTTGAAATGCTTTGGGGGAGGGGGCGGGCGCAGCTAGGTGGCTAGGTAGATAGAGCACCGGCCCTAAAATCAGGAGGACCTGAGTTCAAACCAAACACTTGCCACTTACTAGCTGTGTGACCCTGGGGTAAGTCACTTAACCCCCGTAGCCTAAAAATTAAAAAAAAAAAAAGTTAAATGCTTTCAGGGGTCATGTGTAAAGAGGCTCTTTTCATGACAGGGCCACGAGTCTTAAAAGAGCAAGATATATCATTAGGAAAATATATAATTAAAATAAAGATGGATTGGTCATTTTGACAGATACAGGGACAACCCCAAATGCCCCATAGGTATCCTTACCTGTGGTGATCTACATCTCTGGAGGGAACATCCATAATGGTGAGATCCCTGATCCAATAAATGTATCTTGTCACACACACACACACACACACACACACACACACACACACACACACCCAGGAAAATGTAATCAATGCCCCCAAAAGAGAACTGGCATCTGAAGCTTGCTATCATAGAACAAAAACACATTTAAGGGCAGAAATATGTACTGGAACAATTTTCAAGAATTAATCCTGAAACATTCAAGCAAATAGGTCTAAGAGCAGTTAAGGTTCTCCATAATACATACACACATAAGAGTGTATAACAATATATCTATACATAAATACTACATACATACACATACATGTGTATGGGCAGCTATGTAGCACAGTGGAGATAGCTCCAGGCCTGGAGTCATAAAGACTCATCTTCCTGAGTTCAAATCCAGTTACTAGCTGTGTGACCCTGGGCAAGTCATTTAACCCTATTTGCCTCAGTTTCCTCATCTGTAAAATGAGCTGGAGAAGGAAATGGCAAACTACTCCACAATGTTCTGATGTGTTTTCTAGACCTTTGTGGAGGGAGTTGGGTTGGGGATCTAGACTGTACTTTGCCAAGAAAACCCTAAACGGAGTCAAACACAACTAAAACAACTAAACAACAACAAAAATGTGTGTATGTATATATGCATATAGATTCAGAGTTCATATCCCAATGTGTTAACACTAAAATAGTTTGTTAGAATGGGAATCCCAAGGCAGACATGCCGAAACAGTCTTAAGCAGAAAAGGGAATAGAAGACCAAACCCTGGTCTAAGGTGAAGACTTCTTGCTCAGACTCATTCATCTCTCAGCCTCAGGTACGATGGCTTTCACTTTGTCATTATATCCCTGAAGCCTGGGGATATATTGTTGTTGATTTTCAGTCATTTTCAGTTATATCCGAATCTTCCTGACCCCATTTAGGGATATTTTTTTGGCAAAGATACAGGTTTGCCATTTCCTTCTGCAGCTCATTTGACAGATGAGGAAACTGAGGCAAACAGGGTAAAATGACTTGCCCAAGGTCACACAGCTACTAAGTTTCTGAAGCTGAATTTGGACTCAGGTCTTACTGACTTCAGGCCCTGCACCACCTAGCTGCCCTTGGGGACATAGTAAGTGCTTAATAAATGCCTGTCTGATTGAACAGTAAGCTAGACCAAGCATTTAGAAAGAAGAAGTTTAAGAAGTTTCAAAAGCTATCTCAAGGGTAGCTCTGGAGGCAAATTCTTTCCTTTATCCCTTTCTTTAAACTCCTGATTTGAAGGGAACTAAGTGGGTGAGTCACCCTTCACAGTAGCCTTTGTTTACATTCTAGCTCTAAAGCATGAAGGACTGCAGTGATGAGATCCAAGATCATCTTCTTACGTAATGAAATTATGGGCAATAATACTAAAATATTAATAAAAGGGAGAGAAGAGAGCACATATATTCGTCTGCCTGTGGGAAATACTTTTATTGTGATCATTTTTTTTAATATCTATTCATTCTTTTGAAAAAGAAGCTAAAGGGTTTGTGGCCCAGTGACAACAGCACTGGATCTGCAAATAGAAGACCTGAATTGAGACTTTTGTGACCCTGCAAAGGACCTTCTCCTCTCTGGATGTCAGTTTCATCCTCTGTTCAGTGAAGGCATTGAATTCAATGGACCATTCTAGTTCTTAGTTGGAGGTATTTTATTTTATCTACTCCATATAGGGATAGGTTAACCATAACAAACTGGGGTAATGTTAAAACACCTATTTTACCTGAATGCATTCCTACATCACTATTTGCTGACTCATTAAGCAAATCAACATTGTCTACATGGATTCCAATTTTAATACCTTGAATAATATGTAAGCCATGTCCATTTTGCACAGACTAAATTAATATAAATATAAAGACCCATAAAATCATTTAAAATAATTATTCTAAGTCTAAGTACAGTGATATATGTACTTTTTTATGCTAAGTTCCAGTTCTTATTAGTAAATGTGATTTATAATTTTAAAAAGTATACCTTTCACTTTAAAATTGTGGCCTTTGGGGTCAAATAAGAAACCTGCTGCAAATAGCATAGAGAAGTGAATGAATTTTACACTCAACAAAATATTATCAAACAACTCCAAAATGAGACCCACTTTATTTTTCAGAAGAATATACTGCAAAAAGGATAGCAACCGACACAAATATAAGTGTGATCTAGCATAGGTAAAATAATGGGGTCCGTTCATCTGGAAGAATCTACTTTTCTTGAGTGTCAGGCATTTAGAGCTGTATTTGAGACAACGGGACAGAGTCAGCCTTCTGCCAAGGTTGAGTAGAGAGTCAGCTAGGAGACAGAATTTTAGAGATGTGGGGAATTGTCTCTCCAGAAAGTGATCTTTAAGTCACATTTTAGAGTACGTAGGTCAGGAGGTAAAGTCAAAATGGCAGAGTAGTGGGAAGAAGTACAGTCTAGATCCCCAATCCAACTCCTTTCACAAAGGTCTAGAAAACATATCAGAACAAATTTTGATCAGGAAATTCAAGAAAAAAATCATAGTGAGTCATTTTCCTAGCCCAGGAAACAGACAGAGAGGTCTAAAGGTGCTGAGGATGGAATCTAGCCAGGAACATAACACACGTTGAGCATTCCAGTATCCAGAGCCACAGCTGGGCACTGGGGCAGAAACAAGGGCAGGAAGAAATCCCAAGGGATCCCTGAACCACAGTGTGCAGGAACAGATGCCATCTGGCAAGAGTTTTTTGCTTACTATCCATTCCTAGGTCAAAATGAAAGGTGGATCTATACATAGGAGTGATGGAGAAGAGTAGGTGCTAGTGGGTCCTAGTTACATACTGAGCAAGGAACAAATTCAGAAGTAAACACAGATAGTGTTGTCCACCTCTGGGCAAGTCTCAACCTTTCTGAGCTACATTTCTTAATTTTTAAAATGTGGATAATACCACTTGGAGAAATATCTCACAGGTTCTGGACAGGATTAAAAGTGGTCTGTGAGCCTTAAGACTGTCACCTAATATTACTAGCAAATGGAAAAATGTGAGAGCTTAATAGAAGGGTGTGCTGTTGTGCTGTTTCACAAATAGTATACAGATCATGAAAAGACAACAAATACATATAAAATGGAAAACTCATTTCTCATCTGCTCTTTTTGGTAACTGGAGAGATGGTACCAATATGCCACATCTCAAAATTGGGAAGAATATTGAACTGGCTATCAAGAGAGACACATCTTCATGAGAAATAAACACATAGAAATAATTTGATGCTACCTAAAATGCTGTAATTCTCTTTTGGAATGAAGTGGCCTGCTTCTAAGCATTCAGGAACACAGGCCCCTTCTGATCTCATTTTGACTCCATCTCTTCAAGCAATGAGGACAAAAGTCTGTCTCTGGTACTCCATTCTCTCACAACTGACCGTTAACACAATGGACCTTACCCAACAAAGGTGCAGGGACATATTCTACCATGGCAAAATGCTGGAAAGAAGATTTTGAAGCTTAATCCTGCAATGGCATATTGTTTTAGAAAAGCTTGTACGAGAGCTGGTCCTGACTTGCTTCATTCTATCAGGAGTCTAATCTCCTAACCAATCAATCCTAGCAATCATGGAACACTAGACAATTTTTTCAAGAATTTTAAACAAGATCCTTTTTGGAAACACAGAAATGGAATTGGTACATTTCCCAGTCACATAATTTGCCTAGAAAAATAGACTGGATGGTGAGAGATTGTCTATTTCATCTATTATTTAAAATAGATTTTCAAATGGTATACTCTCAATGCTGAGTTTCAAATTAGTTTCAGGTGTTCATATTCTTTTAGCTGTTTCCTTTCAATCACCTGCCAAATCTGGGCCCCCAAATGGCACATTCTCTAATTTGAGCTCACCCTACTTCCCAGGATGCTCTGCAGAAATCTCAGGGTATGGTCAATTTTAAGGAACTACCATCTATGTTTAGAACACTAATTACTACTTCTATATAAATCGATTTGTTATCCTGGTCTCCTCCCCATTCTACTACTTTTCCCTTTCTCATCCTCCCCAATCCATGAAGAATCTTTCTTTGCAACTAGTTAGGACTGCGTAAATACTAGCTGCTGTGCTTTGCTGAAAGAAGATAGCACTAGGAAAAGAAAAGGTTCTCTATTTCTGACTTGGTATTGCAAGACTGGTCCTGTGATTACATTGGTATAGGGACTTCTAGGTGCAACTCACTCTGCCAGTGAAGAGAGAGAGGAGGGAACTGCCCTTTGCCAATGCAAAATAACCCCTTCTCTGCAATCTAGAGTCTTACAGAGATGGCTAGAACCCTGAGAACCTTAATGGTTTGTCCAGAGTCATACTGCAAGTAGGTGTCAGAGACAGTAATTAACTCAGTGCTTGGCACATGGTAGGCTCCTAAATGCTTACTGACTATCTGACTGACTGACTGACTGACTGACAGACAGAATGAATGCAAACCCAGGGCTTTCTGATTTTGAGGCCAGTTTTCTATCCACTAGGCAACACTGCATTTCATTTCTGGATACGCTGACTTTTGACCATCTATCTCCCCTAGATGAAGGTTCTTCACCATATTTGTGTCTCGAACCCTTTCGATAATCAACAAAGCCTATGGCTCAGAATAAAGTTTTTAAATGCATAAAATAGAATACATGGGATTACAAAGGAAATCATTTATACTGAAATACAGTCATCAAAATCTAAAGAAAAATAAATTCATGGACTATGTTTAAGAAGTCCTACAGACTGTAAACTGATCAAAGGCAAGTGCTATTTCAGTCTCTGTCTTGGTTTCTCTAGCACCTAGAAGAGTTCCCTACACAGTATAGGTGATTAAAATACATTTGATGAATTGAATTGGCTTTGTGAGCCCTCTGATCCTGTCTCCCAAAAGGTCCTGAGCTCTGACTGCAGAACTATACCAATCAGAAGAGCTGGCATCTGGTTAAGCCTTCATCTAGACTACACCCTGGGAAGAAGGCAGGACAGGGAAGATTATTCCCATTTTACAGATGAAGAAAGTGGGGCTTCAAGAGGTTAAATGGCTTTGCCCATGGTCCCACAGACAGTGTGTATCAGAGGCCAAACTGGATCCCAAGCCCTCTTTACTTCAAAGATAACCCTTTATCACTGGTCCCACAATATATGAGTACATGTTCAGAACTACAGTATTGTACAGTTGGTAAGAAGTCTGGGTAGTGTTGGACAAACACCTCTGGACAGTGCTGTGTAGTCAGCAGAGATCTGGATTCAAATCCTACCTCTGGCACCATGGGTGACAACACCTGGTATTTATAGAGCATTTTAAGGTTTGCAAAGTGCTTAACAAATATTATCTCATTTTATCCCCACAACAACTCTGGGAGGAAGGCACTATTATTATCTTTATTTTAAAGGTGAGGAAACTGAGGCAGGCAGAGGTTAAGTGACTTGCCCAGGGTCACACAACTGGGAAGGGTCTGATGTCAATTTGAACTCAAGTCTTCCTGAGTCTGGGTCCAGTGAGCTAACCACTGTACTACCTCCTATTACTTCACTTCTCTCAATCCCAGGCCTCACCTATCTTTTGAAATGACTATAGGTTTTAAGTAGTCACTTTTTCCTACAGAAACCACTCCAGTTTCTAAAGAGATAAAGTAGGGGGATACATGGAAGATTATTTGCCAGATATTCATGTTTCCTAAATCAACTACCCAACCTTAGGAAAGGAGTTCACAGAAAAATTAATAGAAGAAACGAGGAAACTTTCTCTCTTAGAGAAGGACATGGACCGTTTTATTTTTTTTTTTAATTTTTTCAACTATCCCCAGCCTTAGAAAATTAAGGTGTCCACAGTTGGTGCTTAATAAATATTTGTCAAATTGAACTTAATTAGGCCTGATAAATGAGGGCATTTTACAATTCCCACTTGTTTTCAATAAATATAATCAAGACAAACTCCAGGTGTGTCCTTTAAGAAAACCCAAATGTGTAATAGTGACAAATATGTACATTACAAAGGTATTATTCCATTAACAAAATGACTCACTTTCAATGTTAAGCTCCTTGAGTGAAATTACTCATTTGTTTTCAAATCATTAACTAATGGACAAAGAAACCTCAATTACAGCTTCCAATGGGGGATAATTGTAATAATTCTGAAATACTAATGTAATGGGAGAGTCAGACTCATTATTATGTAAAAATCATATGGAGTACTTTTGATGATCCCTATGTTTTTCCCCCAGGACTCAGCCCCATTCCTAAAGGAAGACTCTTTGAAACTCAAACTATTTATATGTGTATGTATGTGTGAATGCACACACATATACACATATGTATGTTCATATAACTTTACTTATATATACATCCATCTTTCTCTGTATATATGTACATATATAAAATATATGTATATATAAGTTCATATATTTAGAGCCTTATTTGTTGATGTTTGAAAAAGTTTGCCAGTATTCTAATGAGAAAGGGGAAAAGGAAATTTAGGAATACTTGAATAGATCTGCAATATCAATTTAGAAAATCCTTCAACCTACGCAGATCAAAAGCCCATCAGTGCATACTCATCCTGTGTGGTTCTTACTCATATCCTCCCATAAGTGGACCACAAGTGGTCCATATAACATGCTAGAGGACTCATTGAGGTGCTTCAAATGTCCATTTGTCAACTCTCACTCTCGCCACATGACCACATAATAAAAATCCTTGATGATCCATTTTACTTTTGTTATTCCTCAGAAAGCCCCACTGATTCTAAGTTGCAGCTTGCTCACAAACTCCACTGCCTCCTAATTGATAGTCATTTTTAGTTCTTCTGAGGAAGGTACATTTCACATCTTACTGACATATAGCAATACTGGTAGAATGCTATTATTAAAAATATGGGCTTTTGCTTTCATGGGAAACTTGGGGTCAGCAAAGGATCTCTGCAATTTCCCAAAAGCAATTGAGTCTGCTGTCTTCTTTTGGTTCAACTCTCTGCCCAACTTGTCCATTTGTACTGCTTGTGTCATAGATAGATACAGATATAAATATATATATATATATATATGTATATACACATACATTATATATACATATATTATATATACATATATATCACCTCATCCAATTGGTATTGATTTCACTTATGTTATCTATCTCCCATTTTAAAAATCAAATCATTGATTTAAGTAAAATGGATATTTCTTTCTCATTATAATTCTTTCTTCTTGCTTTTACTAATTCTGATCAAAGCTCTGATGAATCTATGGTCTGACTGTACACAGAGAGCTGACTCATGAATCTCTCCCACATCAATAACAAATCTTTCCTTTTAAAAATATAATCTATTTCATTCTTTACAGTGTTATTTGATGCTCCCTTTTTCCAGCACCTACCAATTCTATTTTCAAAGAAAGTGCTCATAAGACAGTATCATGAGGCTTCTGTGTTATCAATAAATCTTCAGTCCCCCTTATCTTTGGTCTCCATATATTTCTTCCCATCTTCATTTTTTCCCATCATTGCAATGAAGTCAAGAAGTATCAAAGTGTATGTGCATTTAATTTAGATGGTCTTCTTAAGTTCTTTGTAAACATTTCCTACCATCTCATACTCAGCAAACAATGTTAGTACTGTAACAATTTTCATGGTGGTCTTCTTGCAAGTACTTATCATTAGCAAAACAATACACGATGGTCAAATATCCCATGAAATAATGCTTTCTGTTGCTTTTTGGCATTTAATAAAGCTCACTCTGTCAATCAATCAATAAACAATAGATTACGTGCCTCCTATTATGTGCCATGCACTGTGCTAAGTGTTGGGGATACAAAAAGAGCCAAAAGATAGTCCCTGCCGTCAAGGAGCTTGCAATCTAACAGGGGGAGACAACATGCAAACAAATACACAGAAAGCAAGACATAAAGAAGATGAATAGGAAATAATTAAAAGAGGGAAGACATTAGAATTAAGAGGGGTTGTACAAGGTGGGATTTTAGTTGGGACACAACGGAAGTCAGCAAGGTCAGTAGTCTGAGTGGAAGATGAAGGGCATTCCAGGCATGGGGAACAGCCAGAGAGAATGCCTGGAGCGGAGAGATGAAGGGTCTTGTTCATGGGATAAGCAGGAGGCCAAGGCCACTAGATCTTGAAGAGCACACATCAGGGAGTAAGGTGTAAGAAGCCCAGAAAGTCAGGAGGGGGCCAGGCTTTGAAGGGCTTTGAAAGCCAAACAGAGCATTCTCTTAATTCCTACTGTGGCTTTTTCAAGGTACTACCTGCAAGTCTTTCTTCTCTCTTTTTGTTTGTAGCAATAATAATGTTAAGATTGCTATTATTCAGCAATATGCCCACTCACTGGTCATTAGACAAGGAACTCACCTTCACAGTACCAAGAGTCAAACTAAAATTTATTGATGTTCTATAAACATTCTTAACACCCTCCATCCACTTTCCCACCACTATGCCATTATTATTTCAGCACAAGAAAGGAATCCATATCAGTTGATGGCCAATATTTTTTTCCTTATTTCATGGAATTCCATGCCACCCCCCAAAAAAAATCATTACCAGATGGTCAGCCTCCTAATAGTGTTTCTTCATAGGCAGCTAGATTGGTTCTCAGAAGACAGGTAAAGTATATTGCCAGGTTATCCTCAAAGATTTTCCAACATGGTAGAACTTAATAGCCAAACCGTATAGGACAATGGAAAGAGTGCTGGATTGTAAGCAGAGGATCTAGGTTTAAATTCTGACTCTTTCACTTATTATCTTCATGACCTTGGGAGAATTATTTTCCCTCCCTGGGCCTCAGTTTATTCCACCTGTAAAATGAGAGGGTTGGACTAGATGGTCTCAGAAATGCCTGCCAGATTTATATAAAGTATCCTATGATTATGTGTCTCAGGTGAAGTTTACCAAAGGACCCTCCTAGATGTCTGGAAAGGTGCAGACAAAAAGGGAGAAAATCAGTCAATTTTGAGGAGCTTGTGGGTGGTGTTTGATGAATTTTCTGTGAGTCTAGAGGAGACTTAAGTTGCAAAGCTCTGACTAGAAGATTTAAGTTTAGCATTGGTACATAACATAAAAGAGCAATTTCGACATTAAAATTTAATCAAGACCAAACATTAATGCCTTAGGTAGAAAGAGAGCACGGCACAATAATGGCATCAGAAAGGAAAGAAATAGTGCCATTAGTCTCATTGACATCATCAATTCAGTCAACTGGACCATAACAATAGTAGATTTTAAAGAAGTTATCGTCAATATATAGCTTTGCTCTTGGCTAAACACAGAAGAGACTTGGCCTTCTCTAAAGGTTGCACCCCAAAGACATATCTTTATTCATGGACAACAGAGGTTTTGTTTCTTCTGTCCTTTAGTGTATATGAATTCAGTGGGATTTATTATCATAAAAGTAAAGAGATGAGCTATGCCTTCAGGTTAAATTGTTAACCATATCCACATATAAAAATATTGAAAAGGGGTAAAGTTGTATAGAACTAAATAAATCATCTAGAAAAATCCATGAAATTCTAAAATCAAATGTCTGGGGATTTTTTTAAACATATGAGGCACATTTTCTTCAATCTGAAGGAGAAATAATTCAAAAAAGAAAAGTAAGATGTTAGATTATAGTAAGCAATACTCATCGTACAATCAATTTGCAATACTTTAAAGAAAATATTAAAATTCCTCATCCATTAATTCACTGTAGTACCGGGGAAAGGCCATCGCAATTATGGCCAAACGTCTCTGCTTCTATTTCCAGCTCTGCCACTTCATAGTTGTGTGTCCTGAGCAAGTCATGGGGTCACTAGATCTTAGATCTAGAGTTTGAAGGGACATTATAAGCCAAGTCCAACCTCCTCATTTCATGGATCACACAGCTAATAAATGTCTGAGGCACGCCTGAATCCAGGTCTTCCCAATTCCAAACTGAATGCTTGATCCACTAGACCACACTGCATCAGTCATGTAATCTCTTTGGGACTCAGTTTTCTCCTCTGTGAAATGACAGGGCTAGATGACCTCTCAAGTCCCTTCTAGCTCTCGACCTAGAAAACCATAATTATAGGATCCTACCATCCTATCTTTCAATATTGTTGCAGTTGTTCAGTCACGTCTACCTCTTCATGATCCCATTTTGGGGTTTTCGTGGCAAAACCAACATAAGGACAGGGTAGAACAATTTTCTGGTCCAAGCCAACTTAGAACGTAGATAAGAAAGGTCTTTCTTACTGGGTTGAGAGTGGAGTACAGTCTAGCACAGACTGTCCCCCAGTAAGCCAGCTGAAAGACAGTTCCAGTAAGCAAACAGAAAGATGGCTCAGTCAAGCCAGCTGTGAGACTTGGGGGCAGCTGAATCAGCAGCAGCAATTTCTAGAGTTCTCAAACCACAGACAGTAAGGGGGTGGCACAACTGGTCAGAAGGAGATTACAGGGGTCCCTTTGCTGGCACTAGGTGCAGGACTCTGTTGCTCTGCCATATGTAGTTCTGGGTTGCATGCCTGGGTCAGAATCTTAGGGCAAGGAGGAAAAGTAGCCCACTAGAAATTTCAGCCACAGGGGAATGTGGACTCTGGTCATAGCTCCAGGGTAGAAAAAGGTGCTTGAGTTTACTCACAGACAATTCCAAAGGATTTATGATAAAAAATGCTATCTACCTCCAGAGAAAAAATTAATGGAGTCTGAATGCAGATCAAATAATACTGTTTTTAAATTTATTTTATGGGGTTTTTTGTCTGTGTTTTCTTTCATAACATAACCAATATGGAAATATGTTTTGCATGATTGCACGTGTATAACCTATATCAGATTTCTTGCCGTCTTAGAAATGGGGGAAGTATGGGAGGAAGGAAGAGAATTTGGAACTCAAAAAAATGTTTTTAATGTTAAAAATTAGTTTTACATGTAATTGGAAAAAATAAAATATTATTCTCCAATTGATAAATGGTCAAAGGATATGAACAGACAGTTGTCAGATGAAAAAATTAAAGCTATCTATAATCATATGAAAAAACGCTCTAAATCACTATTGATTAGAGAAATGCAAATCAAAACAACTTTGAGATACCACATCATACCTATGAGATCAGCTAGCATGACAAAACAGGAAAATGTTAAATACTGGAGAAGATGTGGGAAAAATTGGTACACTAATGCATTGTTGGTGGAGTTGTGAACTAATCCAACCATTCTGGAGAGCAATTTGGAACTATGCCCAAAGGGTTATAAAAAAGGTGCATACCCTTTGACCCACCAAGACCACTTCCAGATCTGTATCCCAAAGAGATCATAAAATGGGAAAAGGACTCATATGTACAAAAATATTGATAGCAGCTCTTTGTGTGGTGGCAAAGAACTGGAAGTTGAGGGGATGCCCATCAGTTGGGGAATGGTTGAACAAGTTGTGGTATATGAATGTAATGGAATACTACCATGCTATAAGAAATGATGAGCAGGCAAACTTCAGAAAAAACCTGGAAAGACTTATATGAATTGATGCTAAGTGAAGTGAGCAGAATCAGGAGAACATTGTACACAGTAACAGCCACATTGTGCAATGACTGATTTTGAAAGACTTAGTTCTTCTTAGTAATGCAAGGATCCAAGACAACTCCAAAGGACTCATGATGGAAAATGTGTCCACATCCAGAAAGAGAACTATGGAATCTGAATGAAAATCAAAGTATATTATTTGCTCTCTCTCTTTTTTTTTCTTTTCTTTTTTTGTTTCTTCTTTCTTGTGGTTTCTCCCATTGCTTCTAATTTTCTTTACAACATGACTACTATAAAAATAGGTTTAATATGAATGTATATGTATAGCCTATATCAAATTGCATGCTGTCTGCTGGGGGGGGGAGATGGGGAGAAAATTTGGAAATTTATTTTAAAAATAAATAAAACTTTCAAATAAAACATTAATATTAAAAAAACAAAAAAAATTTGAAGGGCTCCTTACTTCCTCCTTAATAAATCTCAAACTCCTTTGCCTAGTCTTAAAAACCCTTCTCAATTTTATACCCTCTTACTCCCATACTCCTCCCTTTTAATCTGCCACAAAGTAGATAACTCTCTGTCCTCTGAAAATATCCTGTACCCTTGTATTTCCATGTCTCCACTCATACTGTTTTCTGTGCTTGGAATGCCCTTCTTTTTTGCCAGCTGAAAATTCCTATCCTTCCTTAAATGTGCAATTCAAATGCTTCCTCTTGTAGGAAGCTTTCTCTGATATCTATGTACATTCCCTTCACCCTCAAACAATGGGTAAGAACCTTCCCTCTTCCTTAGATCTTACAAAGTATGGCCCAATGTATGTATCATGTACTATTTTGTATTAGAGTTTTCTGTATGTGAGTAAACCAGAAAGGTTTCACTGCTGGGAGATATGTACCAAAAATGCAGGATTGGAGTTCTAGATGGTTTATCCAACTTCATTTGCATGCCAATAAAAGAGGATATAGAGAGTGGTTTCATTAGCCCCCAGGTGCTACTATTATTAAGGTCTGATATCAGCAAAGACACCCAAGAGAGAAGGCCCCCCCATTGGAAAGGAGAGATGCAGTAGATACCAGAGTACAGTAACACCAGAGGGGATTGGTAATTCCACAACAGGGAGAATGTTTGGTGCCTGGCCATAGACATACCTCAGCCACATGTACCCCCTGTGTGTAGATACCCTCTACATGTGTGCCCTAGACAGGTGTGTTCCTTCTACATATGCCCTTCTGTGCATGCTTCCTAGTCACCAGTGTTCTCTAAGTCTGGGGTATCAAACTCAAATAGAAAGGGATTGGGATAGGCTATTGGGATAGACTTAGAAAACCACAAATTGACATTATCTATGTTGTTTTGTATTTCTATTTACTTATGAAACATTTCCCAATTACCTTTTAATCTGGTTTGGAGTTTGGGGGGCTGTGAGCAGTGAAGAACCACAATTTTGCCTCCTCTGCTCTCCATGTATGCCTCCCCCCACATTGGTGGGGAGAAGGGATACCCTGTAAGTACATAAGGTATCTTGTCATGTTATTAGCTGTCTGATTCAATGTATTTTTTTTTAAATTAATGAGTCCTGTGGCTAGTTAATAAAAGTAAACATGTTATTGGGGTCCTGTGAATGATAGATTTGAGGGAGTACCTCAAAGCTGGTGTGACATGTCTGGGAGCCTTCATGGGATATTACTTGGGTAGGTCCACATTAGTGTTACATGTGGAAGTGTCAGGTCCCTTTTACTACTAGATTTTGTGTAGGTGGGCAGCCACCAGGCATCATTTACGCTTTCTATCTCCCTGAACCCCAGACAAGTGGTCAGCCCATCACTAGTACTTGAGAAGTGCTAACTGAATTGAAAAGCAAGATCTTGGTTAACAGTATCTTCAAGAACTAATCTATAAATCTGTAAAAATCAAATAAATGGGCAGATTTCATCAGTTTGGGTTTTTGTCTTGTCCCATGAGCCTTCCCAAGGCCAGGGAAAGAGCAAGTTTCCAATAAAACCCCAAGTTGGAGAAGCAATCCACCAACATGCATTGGTTAAGGGCTTACTAGTCCCCAGGAATACAAAGACATAAATGAAGTAGTCCCTGCCCTCAGGGAGTGTCTTTGCTGCAGTGAGAGGGAGGGCAAAACCACACAAAGGGTAAAATCCTGAAAATCCTTCTCAAAAGAAGTAGCACTTGAATTGAGCCTTGAAGGGAGCTAAACTGGGGCATGAGGGAGAAAAGTGAGCAGTCCAGACACAGGAGCCAGACTGAGCAAAGTCACAGATACTGGAGATAGAACATCGGAATGCTGTGTACTGAGAACACCAAGAGCAACAGGGGGATAATGTATGACCATCCTGCAAAGAAAGATTGGAGCTACCTTCTGAAGGGCTTTAAATGCCAAACAGATGAATTTGTACTTTATCTTAGAGACAACAGGGAACCAATGAAAATTCTGGATCAGGGAACAACATGGTCAGACATGGACTTCAGGAAGATCAACTGCCACTGATTGGATTGGGGAAAGACTGAATTCAAGAGAACCAATTAGGAGGCCATTACAGTATTGCAGGTAAGAGGAGATGAGGTCCAGACTTACAATGATGGGAGTTGTGGTATGAATGGAGAAAAGGGGACATCTGAGAGAAATATTCAGGAAATAGAACCAATAAGATTTGACAACTGATTGAACATGGGGAAAGGTGAGTGGAAGAGGAAACTCCCATTAAAAAGTTTACTAATGGATTAATGTCTAACTGGGGGGTAGGGGAGAACATTAAGAATGGTGTTAATAATAATTCCCATTCTCCAGCACTTGAGAGAGTTTACAAAACACTTTCATCACAACTCCCTTATTGGTTGGTAGCTACTTTCAGATGACTAAACATTGATCAGTTACTCAGAAGTATTAGCCAAGAAACAAACAGAAAGGAGTTTGGTAAAAGTGAGTACAGGTGGGAGGAAAGTCACGGAGTACAAAGGCAAGGTGGGGAAGAGACAGCTAGGAAAGCACACAGATGATCTGTAGGTCACTAATCACAAAGCACTGTATTTTTACAAAAGCATAAATGTTGAATTACAGTTATGGCTTCACGTACCTTTCTCAGTTGAGTTCTATTTCTGGCACACACACATAGCAAAGCAGATGATAGGTAAAACCGCCATGCACAGCAGGTACTGTGAGCAGAATGGATTAATTTGAGATGATTCAAGCAATTTGGCTATTTTACAGAGAATTAATTAAATGCCTTATACAGCATTCTCCACACCTTGGGTGCTCAATAATGTTATAGACCAACTCCAAATGCCCAGGCACTGAGGTAATCTGGCATGGTTTGGTTTCTTGTAAGGGCTTCTGAAATGATCCTTCAAGTCATCAATTTCTAGCATCATTCTATCAAAATCAACAACATGTACATCACTTGAGCAAGCTTGGCAAGGCAGCCTGGTGGACTTCAAGTCAGGGGATCTGGACTCAAGTGTCAGCTTGGGAACTTCCTGCCTCTGTGACCTTGGGCAATCCGTTTCCCCTTCTTGTGGCTGTTTCTTGACCTCTATTATGTGAGGGTTGTATGATGGGAGAGTCAAAAAGATGGTGGCCAGCATGATGAAAGGCCATCAATCAATCAATCAATCAGTAAGCATTTATTAAGCCCCCATTATTTGCCAAGCACTGTGCTAGATGTTGGAAACACAAAGACACACTGAAACAGTATGTACTTTCAAAGAGCTCACATTCTATTGGAGAAGACAACATGAGTATGTGATCCTGCTATAGGAGGACCAGTTGGAAGAACTGGGCATAAATAGGCAGGAGGAGGGAAGAGATGGGGTATATGGGGAAGGATGTAATTACATTCTCCAAGTATTTGGAGGGGTGTCCTGTAGAAGAGGCACTAGGCTTGTTCTGTTTGTCTCTAAGAGACAGAATGAGGGGAAGTGGCAGAGTGGCATATTTAGGCTGAATGTCGGGAAAAAACTTCTTAAAAATTGATTAGTGCTGCCCAAATCATACAAAAGTGGAATGGGTGAGATGACATCCAAGGTCCCTTCCAACTCAGTGCTATCCAACTCTGTTTTACCAGGTGATCCCTAAGGCCTTTCCCAGCTGTAAATCCAAGACCCCAGCTAAGGTCTTCTCTGGCACTCCCCTACTGCCAGCAGGAAATTCAAGTAGTTAATTCAAGCCAAATGCAGAATGTTTTAGGCCTCCTAGGTGACACATTTGCATTTTTAAGGGCATTCTTGCAGCACAATCTCTGCCTTAACCCAAAGGAACGAATCCAAAGAAGGGAAATTCTGGCAAGGTACCAAGCCAGTGGGCCCTTGATTTGGGGTAAGGTGGGAAGGCCAGTCTTTCTACTGCTCATCAAATATGCCCCTCCCCAGAACTCACCCAGCCCTTCTCTCATCACAAGGGGGATAGGGTGGAGGGTGGGAGGTAACATGTACATGTGGCTAGATTTTGAACTCTTTATGGAGATTCAGGAAGTTGTCAAAAAATTTTCCAGACCAGAGTGGGAATTGCTTTCTAAAATCATTCTGATTTAGAAATTAATAGGAATTTTTCTTTGACCACAATATTTTACTATGTAGTACCGCTGGAGGAAAAGCTTCCTCATGAAAACTCAATTTTGTTTATCATTAATTTGGGAGTTACTTTAACAGATGATTTCTTGAGTAGTCACCTCAATTTATTTCTGCTTCATAAAGCAGATACCCTTGATAAATAAAGTTCCTCATTTTGTTTTCAGTTTTCTTCCATCATTACCAGAACACGTATAGAATAGCAAAGCAGAAAAGTGACAAAGAGAAAGAGAAAAGAGGCCCAGCCTTTCTGAAACATGAAGGTGCTTGAGGGCAGGGGGAACACATGAAAGAGGCCCAACTGAGGCCTGCCAGAGGTCAAGCCAATTTTAGGGAGATCCCTCCTAGGTGTCTCGGATTTTCCAGCAAGGACAAAAGGGAGAGGAGTTTTGCATGTTTCCGTGTTTCCATATGCACTGCTGGTCTATTTTAAATGGAGTTTGATGAATGGGTCTCCAAGAACCCTGGAATTATTAAGTAGTTCAAAGATTAACGGGGTCATAAGCAAAGACTAAAAAAAAGCACTTCATTTTTCATGTAACCTTTCATCACGAAATATTTCACTATCATTTATGAATGGACGTGAACTCTTACAGTCAAATGTAAGCTTCTTGAGGGCAGGGACTGCTTTTAAAGAACATGTAACTTTATGTGAATAACTGATGAACTAACCTTTTTTTAGTGGGGGGGAGAAAGAGACATAACGCAATTTGGAAGTTTGTTGGGACACATCTGTTAGGTCAAAACAAATCAGGAAATCTAAAAAAAAAATCACATTAAAGTCTTCCTCACAATAGCAGCAGTTCAAGTGGTTCCCAGAGATGAAGTACAATCACTATGCCCTTCTCCTCCTCCGGCACTCCTTCTATTCTGCCACACCTACATGATATGCTGGTGTAATTGGAGCAAAATGTCCACAGATGTTTCCTTTTAAAAATGCAATGAATAAAGCTAATAATAAAGATGCAATCTTTTAGGATGAATTTTTAAAAATCCAATACGCTGAAGGATATCTCCTACTCTAAAATCTTTATAAGGCAAAGAGTTCTGAATCTCACAATTTTCTAGAACTTGGAGTATATCTCCCTAGAATATAAGCACTTTGAGGACAGGAACTGTTTCATTTGTGTCTTTGTATATCTAGTGACTAGCCCATAGTACACTTAACAGCTTCACAAACTGAACTGAAATAACTGGCACAACCATTTTAAGTATTTTTCTTCACATTTCGTGTCAAAAACAGGAAATCTATGAATGGATAAACAGTGGAGACTGGAGGAAAAAGAGTATCAATATATTGCCAAGTATTGGAAATGAGAAAAGAGCAAGAGCTGACCATTTCCACTTGGACTTTTTAATCCACATCTTAGCAATGTCCCCAGAACAGTAGCAGCTGGTAGCGATATCTGCATCAAGAGCCAAGAACATAAAAGAGGCAATGAGGAAAGAAAGATTCAAGGCTCTAGAAAGAGCTTTTTTCAGGGTTCATGAGTGCCCCCCACAAAGAAAACAACAGCCCTACCAGCAACCAAGATGTGAGTTACCCCTTTGACAAATGTACACTCTAAGCTTGAGCTCATTTCTTTTTTAAAATTTTTTAATTAACTTATTTTGATTAATCAACAATCACTTCCATATGCTTTTGAGTTTTAAATTTTTCTCCCCCTCCCCAAGATGGCGAACAATCTGATGTAGGTTCTACATATTCCTATTAAACATATTTTCACATTAGTGATATTGTAAGTAAGAATTAGAACCAATAAGAGGAACCACCAGAAAGAGGAAACAAAACACAACAGAAGAAAAAAAATAGCAAATAGTATGCTTCAATCTGCATTCAGACTCCATAGTTCTTTCTTTGGATGTGGATAGCATTTTCCCTCACGAGGCTTTTGGAGATGTCTTAGATCCTTGTATTGCTGAGAAGGGTTAAGTCTATCAATATTAGTTATCACACAACGTGGCTGTTATTGTGTACAATGTTCTCCTGGTTCTGCTCATTTCACTCAGCATCAGACCATACAAATCTTTCCAGGTTTTTCTGAAGTCTGCCTGCTCATCATTTCTTATAGCACAATAGTATTCCATTACATTCATATACCATAACTTGTTCAGCCATCCCCCAATTGATGGGCATCCTCTCAATTAATTTCCAATTCTTTGCCGCCACAAAAAGAGCTGCTATGAATATTTTTGTACATATGAGTCCTTTTCCCATTTGTATGATCTCTTTGGGATACATACCCAGAAGTAGTATTGCTGGGTCAAAGGGTAATACACATTTTTATAGCCTTTTGGGTATAGTTCCAAATTGTTGAGCTCATTTCTTCTCTGATTCTGTATGTGCTGGTGGGAGTAAGTCAAAGATTTTGGGGAAAAGGTTTTACATCAATTATACCATCATTTTGTTGTTCAGTCATTGCAGTCGTGTCCCACCCTTTGTGACCCCTTTTGAGGTCTTCTTCAGCAAACTGGTTTGGAGTGGTTTGCCATTTCCTTTTCCAGTGGATTCATTTTGTTGGCTGATCAGAGGTTAAGTGATTTGCCTAAGGTCACACAGCTAGAAAGTGTCTGAGGCTGGATTTGAACTCAGGTCTTCCTGACTCCAGGCCTAGTGCTCTATCCACTGATCAACCAGCTGCCTCCTTACACTGCCATACAGTAAATACTTATTTCTAAAAGCTACTTAAGTCTGGCTGACTAAATGATATCGCCAGTATTACTGGAGGGAAGCAGACCAGTAGGGGCATGTAAGCTGTACAGTACTAGAATTACTTTCCCCCAAACCCTCACAGATACCCCTGTAACTGTGAAGGAAAATAGAGCAACCATCCTTTGGAGATCCAATTTGCCAGTGAAAATGGGGCTTTGGGAAGTAACTCCAAAGCTTGTATGGGCTACAGTGCCTAGATGGTGGTGCCCAGGACCAAGCAGAATACTCCAGAGTGGTCTGATGAGGGAAAAGTACAATGGAATTGGCACCTTTTCATTCCTGGAAACTACGGCTCTGCTATTTCAACTCAAGATCACATTCACTGTTTTGGTTTCCACACCAAGATATTGACTCCTAGTGAGAAAGAGAATGTCAAACCCTTCACGGTAGCAACAGGAAAGTTGATTTGATTATTAATCCATTTTTGCAGTCCACCAAAACTCCTAGATCTTACTTAGACAAACTGCTATCTAACCACGATCCCATCATCTTGTATTTATGAAAGCCAATTATTAGATATCAAGTATAAGATGTTATTACATTCATCTCTGTTTTATCTGCTTATATTCAGCCAATGATCAGATGATCACAGATTAGATGGATAGGTGGATGGATGGATAGATGGATGGATGGATAGATGGATGGATGGATAGAGAGACAGACAGATAGATACGCCATTCACATCTTTATCCAAAATGTCAAAAATGTTAATCATAGATCCCTGGGCCGCTCCACTAGAAACCTCTTGCCAAGCTGACATTGATACCATTACCAGCTACTATTTGAGGCCAGGCATCCAACCACTTTGGAATCTATGTAATTTCATCTATTCCACATTTTTCCATCTTTTCTACCAGAATATTATGAGATGATGCATCAAAGACTTTGCTAAAACCTGAATAAACTACATTGATAGCATGATTCTCATCTACAAACTTAATAAACTTCAAAAAGAAAATGTAAATAAAAGAGAGCTTGCTTTTGCAGTCTGGAATATGAGTTCAAATCCATCCTCAGATACTTCCTAGCTACATAGCCCTGGACAAGTCACTTAACCTCTCCCTGCCTCAGTTTCCTCATCTGTAAAATGTGTATAATAATACCTACCTCCCAGAGTTGTTGGGACAATCAAATGAGATAATATTTGTCAAGTACTTAGCACAGTGCCTGGCACATAACAGGTGCTTTAATGAACGTTTGTTTCCTTCCTTTCTATACACTTTGTAAACCTAAAGTACTATATGTCAGCTGTTATTATTTGTTAACAGAACTTAAAATTTATTCAAAATAAAACCAACAGTAAAAAAAGTAAAAGATTTCAAATAAAACCAAATAGTAAAACAAAAATAACAAAATAATCATATATTTGGACCTGAAAAGGGACCTTAGCTGTCATCTTGTCCTAACTCCACATTTTATATTTGAGGAAACTGAGGCCCAAAATGGCGTAGTGACTAGGTAAAGGTAGCAAAAGTGGCATTTTAACTCAGTTTTTCTGACTCTGAATCCAGATGTCTTTCTAGTGTACCATACTGCAGTGAGAGTTTTCTACAGCAAAAATTCCATAATAATTCATTTTTACAGGACCACTTTTGCCAGGCTGAATATAATTATGTAGAGAAAGTCCAACGAGCCATAGCAAAGACCTTGATAATGTAGTGTCTTCTTGCCTGCATCCAACTACTGTGGCCAAGGTGAGAAAGTCAGGCCTTTCAGGTTTATAATAGTCCAGAGGGATTCCATAAGCTAACTCAGAGGAGACCCTGAAGCCTACTGTGCGGAATTGGTCAAATTTCTCTCATTTGAGAGCTATTGCAGAAACCCTTTAAATGATTTCACTCTATTGCAGAATGATACTGCATCGGGGCTTTCTTATCCTACTGGCCCAAGGGTCTAGGTTTTTAGACTTCCTTCTAGATGAAAGCACCTTTTAATAAGGTCCTTTTTAGTAATTTTCTCCTCCTAGATGAGCTTCTCAATGAACTCACTACACTAAAGTCTACTCTATAGTGAATATTGTTATGGTCGGCTATAACTATAGGAAAAGAATAGTCAAAACCCTGGCTTGTCTTCTTACTCTCTGTATGAACTGGGACAAGTTATTTCCCTTCCCTGGACCTCGTTTTCCTTCTCTAGAAAATGAGGGGCATGGACTAAGAGGGCACCAAAAGTCCCTTCCAGCTCCAGATGTGAGGATCCTAGCACTCAGTATGCTCAGGGACTGCCCATGTGACCTTAGGCAATTTCTACTTAACCTCTTTGTGTACCAGTTCCTTCACTCATAAAATGGAGGCAATACTTTCACTGTGCAGCTCATAGGGGGTTTATGAGGATCAAATTAAATAAAATTCCATGTAAATGCCAGCTATTATTACTATTACTATGCCTAGTGTTCCAAAAAGACACTATTTTAGGACTGTGAGAGTGCAACACTGAACACAGAGACCGCTAACTAAAAATTATGAAGTCTATGAAGCATATATAAAAAAGTGTGAAGGGAAATTAGTATTTTTTCCCTAGAGAGACAGCCTGACAGTGGATAGCGCTGGCCTCCAAGTCAAGAAGGCCTGAGTTGAAGTCTAACTTCTGGCCCATACTGGCTGTGCTGTGTAACTTTAGCATTCCAAGGTACTTCTCTAGGACTGTGCCTTGCTGGGACATGCTTATCTGCATTTGTAGAGGTAGGTTTCTGACTGAGCAGTTCCCAGTGGCAAGGAAATCATAGGTCTGGTCCAACTACAAATAAAAATCCTCAGCAAAGTTTCCATTGATAGATTTTGTGCCTGCCCTTGGACACATCAGCACATCAGTCATATTTGTTCATTCACAAAATCCCAAATATGCTTTGCTTGAAAAGCACAAAATTATACGATGTGCAGTTTCACAAAGACTGGGTCCAGGCCTTCTTGGTTTCTCTTGGTAAGTCCAGTGCTTGAGTAGAGTACCTGGCATACCAAGGGTACGTTTTTAACAACAGAGCTTCAGGGAAGGAAAGTCATTCCCTTCTTTTTTGGACAGACAGAAAAAACAATCATTCTGGAGGGGTGGCCATGGGAAGTAATTCTTCAGTTCCCTTTGCAATCTCAGGAAATAATCTTTTACCAAACCTAAATCCCAGCTGTTCAGAACAAAGCAGGTTTTTGACTGGTTTCTCTTGGTAGAGGAGATCCAGAACCATTTATAGAGTAACTCCAAGGGTGTGAAGACCATGACTCATTCACCTTCCAGTCTTCCTGTCTCTAGGCCACATGTATCCTATGCCTTATTGACTGTTCCTCCTTTCTATGTCATTTCCTTCACTCTCCTCAGGAGCATCTCCTGGTTTCTTCTAGCTAGTGGCTACACAATGGGCTATGCCCAGAATGAAGGAAGGACAGCACTGGGTGCAGGAGGAGTATAATCCCCTTCGGAAGCAGATGTGCTCTTTAACCCTTGATACCAAACAGTGGCTTCCCTAAGACCCCTTCATTTTGTTTTCTACTGAGATCGCATTTCACAACTTGTCCAGTTTAGATCAGTGCACCTGATTTTACAGGCGGGACCAGTGACTCCAGCCTGAGTGTGACTTCTTGGCCTTCTTAAGTGCTAGAGGCAGAGAGGCTCATTACGCAGACATGGTGGGGGGAGGTGAGCAGTGAATAAGGTTTCTCAACTGGAAGATGGAGGTTTGATGGCAATTTCTGCCTGGATTCTTGATCACAAAGGGAGAGAGAGATGAGACAGGGTAGCACTAAGACAGCCAAGACTAGGAGCACCCAAGAGTGCTCAAGGCAGGCAAAGGAGGGAGTTGCATCAGAAAGCAGGAGAGGCTGGCCTAGCAATTGGTACTGCCAGGAATCAGACACCGGCATGAGCAGTCTCCAAGCAACAATGCCAATGCTCACTGCACTGAAGTCTCCCCCAGTATACTCGGCTGCAGAGAAACCTTGCCCTCAGTGCTGAGCCTTTTGGAGTTGCCTATTTCCCAATCTGCTGGGAAGGCAAATGAAGGATGCTCTACTCATTTGGAAACATGGCTACCATTGTTTTCTCTGGTATCATTCATTTCTGTTCTGAGGAACTATTTTAGTTTTCAGTACTGCCCTCTGCCTTAGAAACCGCTTAACAAACAAGATCTTTCACCAGCCCTCCAAAGGCAGGGTTGTATGATTCGATGGTGTGTTAACTAAGGAGAGAATACATATAGGAAAATGCTGCCTCCCAATTACAGACCAAATGTCTTCTCCAGGGATGCCAGTGACTTCCAGTGACCCTAATCATTAGCTATATTTAGCCTCCGAGAGACAATTATGGGCAGTAATCATATATGAAAGCTGATTTGGGTAAAGATACAGAGTTTAGCAGTAAACAGCCAAATGAACAATATCCCAAATCTTATTATAAGTTCACTACCTAACTATGAAAGTTTTCACATATTACACTGTGAGTTCTTTTAGGGAAAGGACCGTTTCTAATTCGCTGTCACTATCCCCAATAGTGTCTTTTGTTTAAGAGGAATTCAGCAAATATTAACAATTCAAAGGTCCAACAGCTAAAGAGATTTATGAATAGGAAAACTCAAAAGAGAAATGTTTCATCTGGGTCATCTCTGGGAGGTGAGCAGGGTCAGATATCTAATATCTTTGAGAAATTCTCTAGAATTACCAATTACACATTTCTAGATAGACCTAATGATTAGCTGCATAATTCAGAATACAATATCAACAACCCTCTCCCCATCCCTCATGTATATACCAAACTAAAGGAAAACTACCGACTTTTTTGTGGCCTGTCTATACAGCTCTTATTCACTAGATAACTAACTGCCCATTCTTCAATTCACTTTGTTCTGTGTAGCGTCTTTTGAGTAGAAGGAAGACAACAAAGCATGGAGAAAACAAAAGGATTGGTCCTAATGGTAGGGGAGGTAGCCATGGGGCTCTGACACCTCCAAGTAATGTGATCTGGGCCAAGTCACTTCACCTCTTTGGGCCTTAGTTTTCTCATGTGTGCAATGAGGGAGTTCAATTCGATCATCTCTAAAGGTCTCTTCAGCTGTATCATTCTTGGACTTGAGTCTGCTGTCACATGAAATGGGAGAGTGGGAACACTGAAATGAAAGGAAAGACAGTGGGACTTTGGTAGAGTTGTGGTTCTTTCAGGGTCAATATTCCTGATAATGATGCAGCCTATTTTTCTGCCTTTTTAGCCTATGCAATATTTACCTATGTTTTTCTAGGAATCTTCCATGTGGGATCTAAGCAATGGCTTGGATTTCTTCTCATTCTTCTTTAATGTATTCTTGGTATTATGAGTAGACCCCTCAGACTGCCAGCTCTTCCTTCTTGTTCTTGCTGCATGGGTAACACAAACCTTATTCCAGTCATACTTTTCTTTTATCCCATTTCTTGCACACAAGTCATGCTGGGACCATGCTATAACCTTTAAACAAGGTGGCACAGTAGATAAAAGTAATAGACCTGGAATCAAGAAGACCTGAATTCTAACTCCTGTCTCAGCTATTTACTAGCTGTGTGACCCTGATGGGCAAGTCATTTAACCTCTGCTTGCCTCAGTATATTCATCTGTAAAATGGGGATAATAACACCACCTATCTCCCAGGCTTGTTGTGAGGATTAAATGTGATAATATTTGTAAAATGCTTAGGAAAGTGTCTGGCACACATTAAGTACTATATGAATGTTAGTTATTATTATTATTATTATTATTATCTTCTTTCCATCTCAGTTTCCTCATCTGCTAAATGAAGATGATAAAAGAACCTACTTCACAGGGCTATTTTAGGGACCAAATGAGATGACATGCACAGTGCTGTGCAAACCTTAAAGGTCTACACGAATGCTAGTTATGATGACACTCCTCATGTCTCTCTCAATAGTTCATTTGTCATTTTAATTCTTTCAAAAATCACTGCAGTCCATGATTCCCAATATCGGTGGGAACATACTGGTATTAGAAATCCGAGGGACAGAAATTCTTTAGAAAAAAGACCTGAGGGGTTCGGTGGACTTGGAGCCCAGTGAGTAAGCAGAGTGATAGAATTAGCCAAACATGAAAATACAAACTTGAATTTCCTGGAAGGGGAAGGTGAGACGCCCTCTGTGCTCTGCCCTAATCTGGTGTGTTGGGTTCAATCCTGAGCCCTAGGGTTTAAGAAGGACATTGATAAGCTGGACAATTTCCAGAAGCGAGCAACCAGGTTGGTGACATGTGAGGATCAGTAGCAGGAAGTGAGCATACTTAACCCAGAGAACAAAGATTTGGGGGGAAACGCTACCTATCTTCAAGTATCCCAAGAGCTGCACAAGGAAGATGGACAAAATTCGTCTTGTTTGGCCACAGACAGCAGAACCGGGAATGATGGGAAGAGGCAGGAAAGAGGCAGATCTGGGCCAGAGGTTAAGAAAACATTTCCTGGCCATGAAAGCTGGCCTGTGTGAGATGGGCTGCCTTAGCAGGCAGTGGCTTCTCCCACCTAGAAGGGGGTCTAAGGAGCGGCTGGGCAACCATTTGGCCGATACAGTAGAGTAGGGACTTCTTTCGTGCACAACTTGAAGTAGATGCCACCTTCTGATTCTAAAATGCTGTGATTCTGTGATGGTATCTTTGGACTAGGGCAGATTTGGGGTATGACTGGAAGTGAAGTATAGTTTCCTAAATGCAATCTGGAGAAAGCTGACAAGTGTTAATTAGGGGCAAGGAGGGATTTTGCTTCTCCATGCCCATGAGGATTGCTAAATCAGGAGGCTTGGCAGATCATTCCTATGTCAGTGCTGCTATGTCAGCTTGGGGAACCCAAGCACAAGCAATGAAAATCCTAAGGCTTTAGAAAATCACGCTGAGTCTGGCAAATCATCTACTCCTCCAAACTCTCTGTACTTAGGCTTCCTAATCTTATGAAGATTACTTGACTCCACTAGCCAGCCGGCTGCACCAGCCTTGAATCTCAGGTATCTGCTGCCAATAGCCTTGTTCTGTCTCTGCAGATGCTTGTTGTCCTCTCAACCTAGACCCCATGTGAGGAACACCCTGCTTTCCACAGCACCCTCAAAGAACTGCCTAATAAGTACTTTGTAATGATACAGACTGGCTCTGCTTTAGGCAAGAGGCAATGGTGTTGGTGGTTGGGAAAAAGTCAAAGGTAATAACAACAGCACCCAAGGCAACACACCCTGGCACTCGGTCAGGCTTGCACCCTGTAAGAGACATCAGTTCTCTCATCTGTAACATAGGGGACTGAGTCTCCATAATCTCTAAAGTCCATGCTAGCTTGAAATCCTATGATCCAAGTATAAAGGGCCATACCATCGACAGCTTTCCCAACTGTGGACAGGGGAAAAGTTCTTAACCAAAAGAAACAGAGAAGATCATAGAAGAATGCATGGATGAATGAAAAGCATTTATTAAGTGTTTACTATGTGCCAAACCACAGCACTGGGGATACAGATACCGAAGTGTGACCGTCTCTGACCTCAAGGAGTTTAAATTCTGATGGAAGAACCAAAACAGATTGGGAATCATGGCCTGGGCAAGAGATAGGGTCTAGGGAATCTCAAAGAAGGTGATTGGAAGAACAGAGAGAACAATTAGCATGCTGTTTCCAGAGATCATTGCATTGGTGGTGATCTGACTAATGTTCTCAGAGAAGGAGATGGAAGTAGGGTTAGAAGGAAAATGGCACGATGGACTCCAATCCTGTATTAGTGGGGCAGTAACAGTGAGGATAAAAATGAGGTAGTAAGAAGTGAGAACGGACCTATGGAGGGCAGAGTTGAATGGGATAATCCGTCCCTCCCAGGACGGCCTCTGGAAGTCCACTTTGAAAGGAGGAGCAATTAGAGCAACAGAAAAATGGGCAATTTAATTGACACAATATTGCCAAGTTTTTGCATTAAAATCAATTCAAAGTTAGAGGGGAAAGAGTTAACTGGGAGAAAAACATCTTTACAACAAATTTCTCTGATAAAGGCCAAGTTATGTAGGAAACTGTTATAAATATATAAGAACAGGAGCAAAGGATACAAATAGACAGTTCTAAAAACGAAAGAACACAAGCTATCAATATCCATATGGAAAAAGGCTGACTCACTAATAAGAGAAATGTAAATTTAAACAATTCAGGGGTTCTACTTTATACTCATCAGACTGGCAAAAGCAATGTCAATTACTGGAGGGGCTGTGGGAGCAATAGCCCACTAAGGTACTATAGATGGAGCTATGCAGTGGCCTAACCACTAGGGAAAACAATTTGGAACTGTGGACCCAAAGTAAATAAATTGTGCATTTTCTTTGACTAAGTGATACCACTCCTGGTCATATACCCTAAAAGGGCAAAGGCAGACAGAAAGGACCAATATGTATAAAATATGTCTAACAGTACTTTTCATTTAAGCAAAGAACTGAAATGAAGCATGTGCCCATCATCTGAGAGAGAGAGAGTTGAACAAATTATGGTATACAAAAGTAACAGAATATTATATTACACCATATAAAGGAAAGAAAGAGAGAGAGATTGAAAGATATCTAGGGAGATTTGTCTGAACTAATGTTAGTAAAGTAAGCAGAACCAGGAGAACAATGACTACAATATTGTAACGGGGGAAAAATATGACAGACATAAGAACTCTGATCAATGCAATGACCAGTCCTAACTCCGGGAGACTGATGATTATGATGAAGCCTGCTTCCTACCTACTGGCAGAGAAGTCATGGACTAACACTAGAGGATGAGGCTTCCATTTGTAGGCACGACCAGGATGGGGTTCTATTTTGCTTAACTAAACTTATTTTTTTTAAGGAAGGGCTTTGTGGGGAGGGGAACAGAATGAGGGAAAGGTAGTTATGTTGATGGCCAAAACAAAAAAAAAGAAAAGAAATAAAAGTGTCAATGAAACATATTCAAATGCACAGAAGAGAGCAAAAGAAAGTACAAAGGGAGGCACAGACCAGCAGAGCAGTAGTACTGGGACTATTATCTTACATATAATACAAACTTTTAAAAAAAGCTGTACATAATAAAGACTCACAGTTTCATACATAATTATTTTTTCTATTATTCTTCATATATGGAAATATTCTTGTTTGCTGATGTTTGGCAATCCAATGAGCCTATGAATTCAGCTATGGTACTTGTCATTCTAAAACCTTTAAATGTTTAAAATCAGCATCTGACATTTAAAGAATCTCAACAGGCGTTTATTTTAATGGACTTTTGGTTCTTTCATCACAGATGCCTTTTCAATGTTTAGAAGAGTGATCAAAGTAAATATGTACCACCATGCCCCTAGTTACCAACATATACTACCAAGCCGAGAGGGTGAACTCTCCAAAGAGACCTCTGGGTGAAAATCAGTCTGGGCAGGCTTTTTTTTTTTAAACAACAATAACTAGACAAAGTTTCCATGTAGAAGTAATGAACTTTTTTCAAATAGAGGCCTACTAAAACCTCAAACATGTGAAATAAATTGTCACAACCCTATTTTTTAAATGTCACGACAGACAGAGAAACAATTAAGTGCATACAACTAATTAAAACCAAATTACTAAATCGATAATGTAATTTACCTTAAACTAAAACTCACTCTGAGAGAGCTGAAATACTTAGATTTGACAAGCCAAGTTTGGATCTCAATTAGGCAATAAGATGCCATTGGCCACAGGAAAAAATAACAACAATTAAAAAACAAAACAAAACAAAACACCTGTCTTCTCAAATGTGAGATTAGGAAGGTAAAATGATGTTCTTTGAACATACGCAGAGTTCTAAGATGGCACAGCATGAACTGTTTCTATGGTTATCTCATAACAAGCTACATTTCCTGATTTGAGAAAAAAGAGTCAGTAAAAAATACTATCCACGTTTCAGATAAGAAAGCTGAAAAATGAAGAGGAAAAGTGGCTCCACTGCAACATGGCCGCCTCCTCTTTAGAATGAGGCTGAGCTCTCAGATGGTGAACTAAGGTTTACAAGGCCAGAGTTGAGTAGAGTGAGTGTGTGTGTGTGTGTGTGTGTGTGTGTGTGTGCGCGCACACACATGCTTGTATGTGCATATTTTCTTTTTCTCTGGATTTGAGTGTCACCAGAGGCACAGTGGAAGCTCCTGCCTCCCAGAGGAGGGAGCCATCCAGCACTGGATGTGGGTAAAATGCCTTGTACATAGCAGGCCCCTATTGAATTAAATATCCAAAGGACATAGAGAGCATGTGGTGATTGGAGTCAAGATACAGGATCAGACTGACAAAGAACAGTAAGGCTGGGAGAGATGGGACTCTGGACACTGCTTTAGACAAAAAAGGCAAAACTCTCTATACTTAGATAGGCAACACTACCTTCAAAACTTCAGAAATCATAGATATTAAAGCTGAAATGGACCTTAGAGATTATCAGGTTCAATGCTCTTATTTTACAGATGAAGAAACTGAGGCCAAGAGATAGGAATGGACTTGTTCAAGGTCACACAGCTAGCAAGTTGGAGGGATAGGGCTTGAACCCAGGACCTGTGGCTCTTCGGAATCTAAGTTCAGTGGTCTTTCCATTATGTTTCCTCTAACTTTTTTTCTAGTAAGTTACACTGAATCAAATGGTAAAATGCCTATCTTTGAGCTTAGGAAATAATGGAAACCAATCATGAGGGGACTTTATGTAGAGGTGGCAGAGAGAAGATACTGAAGTAACTTTGGAACCATCAAGAAAAAAAAGAATTACGTTCAGTCTGATTTTTGGTAAATTAACTATTCCTGTTGTTTGAAAACTCTAAACCATGTATCGCATCTACAGTAACTCTCCATTAACTAGAATATTTGATTGAAGAGAACAACCTATTTCCTGCCTATGTTGTCTATATTTTGTTGATTAGGGTGGAGTGGAGGAGGTTAGCTTCAGAGAAAGTCACTGGGGTATTCTCAGGAGCACTGAAGTACTGGCAAAGGGGAGAGGGATTCGAATTGTTCTCCTTGGTCGAAAGATCTTGCAAAGAGGTAAATTTGAGGGTTATATGAGAAGAAACTTCTTATTAGTGCTATGCAAAAGGAAAATGGTCACTCCCAGGAGGCTGCCCTCCAGCCCTCCCAAAGGTCTTCCTGGCAAAGCTAGATGGTTACCTTTCTGGGAATGCTGGGGGGAGGAGGCAATTCTTCATCAGGCACATATTGGACAAGATGGTCTCCAAAGGCCCTTCCAACTCGGACATCCAGAGATTCTAGGCCACACTAAATGGAGGTTTCTATTCATTCTAGCCTGAATTTTTCCTGGGTCCACTCAAAGTCTCAAAAACTAACTCAACAATTTCATGAACTCTGAGAATGATATTATTAAAAAAAAAAGATACAATCCTATCTCCTAAGTAATTAAAGACTGAAGCAATTCTGAACTATGTAGGAATGAGATCTAATAAGAGTCCTTTTCCCTCATTCATCATTTATTTTTGGTCTATGGTAACTGCTTTTTCCATAGCAGGTCTTAATAAATTTCCCTTAAAATATCCTAACAAATAAACAGTTTCTAATTAACTTGTCTCTTCATAGTAAAGCTTTTGCATTTTTGTTTTAGCTTGCCGTTCATTACATCCTGTGTACATATACAGAAGGCAGATGGTTGACAGAGAGACGAGATAAGAAAAGACATGTTTGTCTACCTTCCAGAAGTGAGGGTTTCTAATTAATTTTGCTTTTACTTTGCAGATGTCACTTGAGGTGAGCTTTCCAATTGGCAGGCTAGCTGATGAAGATTCAACCAACATTCCTAGTTCTTTTTGGCATTCTTGCAGATTGTTCAATGTTGTAACAAGCAAGAAAGTAAAAAAAAATGCAAATGATGATTAAATTCTTATTAGAAGGAGACATGCAGTCTCCTGAGTCTTCTGTTACAATACATAGTTTATTTCAAATGCCTTTACTCCTACTTGTTCAAGGTTTCTGAATAATATATATTTATGTGTTGTGACTACAAGTGGAATCCGACATGATATCATCATGGAAAAGGACTATTTTTTGACAAATCTGATGCCTGTCATTTGTTAATTACCATAAGGAATGCATAATAAATGAAAATGAATCATCTCCGGTCTAATCAATGTGATCTCACTTTCCTTGCAGATTCACAAAAAGTTTCCATTGGATTCAACAGGCATTTGTAAACGTGTCAGCATATAGAACATACTTCACTTACCAGTAGCCCTGGACATTTTCCATAGCCTGTAAAGTGACTCTCCAAAGTTTTCATCTCTTCTTAAAGGGTACTCAGAAAGAGTAGCTATTTCTAAAAGCATCTAAGAAAACCAGGGTACTGCTCAGTCTTAGGTATCAATATCTAAAGACAAGAGCACCCTTTATCATTCTTCTTTGTGTGTGTCAATCTCTCTCTCTCTCTCTCTCTCTCTCACACACACACATACACACACGTACATTCACACACATATATTTACACTCTCACACACACATATACACAAACACCCTTTCTTCCTTCTTCACATATCCAAAATGTATGAACGGAACCAGGAAATTATAAACACAGGTCCCTAGCACCATTGGAAATTTACTTAGATACCTGTTTTCCCTTTACTCTTACAGAGTAAAGTGATGTGGGTTCTTTTAGTAGTATCCTATCTCCGTGATGAGTTGTATGGTTGATTGGTTTGACTCCACTTAGACCCCTATATGATCCCTTCTAGATCCCAGGATCATTCCCCTATCTTCTATTACTTGGCAAGGTAGTGGGGCAGAGTCATCCATCCAATCCATTTTCTTAAACATTTATTTATTAAGTCTTCAGTGCCTACCCCTGTATTAGGTCATTGAGGGAATAAAAATAAGTACAAAATACAAGAGTCTCTGCTTATAATCTAGCTGGTCTAGATTTTCTAGTCCCTAGATAAGCCCATAACCTTTGCTTCTTGCTATCAGCACTGTTCTGTTAATGAAAAAGAAAAAGGGTGGGGGAGGAAATGGCCACCTTCAGGGAAGAAATAACAATTTAATTTTAAAACACTCTAGAGAGTCATATAGTCATTAAATCAAATGGAATCAACAAATATTTATTGAGTGCCTACTAGATATGCTGTGATGGATAACAGTAAACAGAAACCATCTTAGGTGTACTTAATGTAAATGTGAGTTCTATCCCTATGTGTGTGTATGTGTGGGCACATCAACAATATGTGTGAGCTTATGCATTTATTGAGAGGAAAAAGAACAAGGTGGGGGCAGGGCAGACAAGTTAAATATGTAAAGAGGCTAATGGAGAGGGGAAGGAAAAAGCGTGAACAAACAAAATTAGAAATTGTGTTATGAGGGAAAGAACATCCTATTTGGAGTCAGAAGGTCTGGATCTTAACACTCCTCTGTTATTGATTAATTCTGTGATCTTGGATAAGAACTCTTTACTTCTCTGGGCCTCAGTTTACTCATCTATAAAATGAAAAAAGTCTCTTTCAGCTCAAAATCTCAGATCCTATGACTGGAGGAAGAGCTAACATGTTAAGGGGTAGGGGAAGGGTTAAGTGAATAAAGGCAAGAACTAAAAGACCAAACATTGAGAACTAGAGCCAGGCTGGAAATCAAGAAAAGGGACCCAAAGTGACCCATTTAAAATCACAGGATGACTTAAGGGAAGCAAAGGGATTCGATCTCATTTGATCAGATGTACCTGAAGTCCTGTGAAGCAGCTGAGCATGGTCTGAGGTAGCAGCCATGACTGTAACTGCTTCAGAATGGTCCAAAATGGCTTGAACTGATTAGTACCAGTTCGAATCTTTCTGAAATGCCTGGAATGGCCTTGAACTGATCTGAGCCAGGTAGAGTTGGCTTGAACCAGATGAGCTTGTCTAAACTTTTAGGATTGGATTGAACTAATGTGAACTTGTCTCAGTTATATATAACTGATTTGAACAGGACA
Source organism: Vombatus ursinus (assembly GCF_900497805.2). Lineage (NCBI taxonomy): Eukaryota > Metazoa > Chordata > Mammalia > Diprotodontia > Vombatidae > Vombatus > Vombatus ursinus. Next base: position 4,048,690 of record NW_020944374.1, read on the forward strand.
GAATGGACCTGTTTTTAACTGTTACTCTCCATTACTACATCAGGAGGGACAAGAGTGGCACAGGAGGAGGAAGTGAGGATGAGAGGCCATCTGTGCTGTAAAAGTTAGTACCCATTATTGATGAGTTCCTACATCCATTGAAATACTGAAATACTGAAGGATCACAATTTATCATCTATCATTTCAATCCCTAAGAGTTGGGCCCAGTAAGGTTAGTCCACAGAAACAGGAAAAAGGAAAAGTTCATGATGAAGGTTGGGTAAGAGATCACACAGGGTCCGACAGTCCACGGGCAGCAGAAGGGCACTAAAATGGAGAAAAGGTGCTTGGTGTAGAAACTGGGGAAAACTAAAGAGAAACTTGACAATTCTTCAAAGGGATGAATCTGACCCTGCCTCGGGGAAAGGGACTTGACGGGTACAGAAATGATTAAGATCAGTGCCGATATAAGCCAAATTAAAGAAAGCATTAAGTCCCTCTGTTCACTCTAGTTCATTGTGGGAGGTACATATACATTAATTCTTTCAAGAAGAGTTAAGGCCTCTTGGTAAGGAAGCCACCAATCCTTTTGCCTAACATTTTCAGGATTTTTAAAAAAATTTCTTTTACTTTCTTGTGATAGGCATCTTGAACCAAGTGGGAACACATTGCTGTGTGAACATTTCCTCTCTAACCTAATGAAAACATGTGGCCAATGTGCCTCATTAATAGAGTAGAAACTCAACTCAGACAATCAGGAGCACAGAAGTCTGCTAGCATTCTACCTCCAAAGGCGAGTCAGAGAAATCTCTGGAGTAGAAAAACCAAAAGGAAATGTACCCTGTTTGAGCATGAACCCAACTATGTTTTAAAACCATCAAGTTGAATCACAAGGGCAAGGGCTAATCAGAGAGGCAACACTGATGGCCCCAGAGTATTAGCTGGTAACATCAAGTACAGGTTCACATATCCCAATCAATCAGGCTGATTTTTAATTAATCCTAATTGTCTTATTATGGTTCCTTGCAAACAACAACACGACAGCCAGGAATCCCCAAGCAGTTTAATTGACTTAATCAGTTCTTTAATAATCCTTCTTCAGATTTTTGAACTAACCTTCAATTCATTTAAATAAGTACAGAAGCAGTGCTATGGAAAAAAATTAACTCATTGGGGTCAGAAGTCAAAATTCTCAAAGGCCAGCTTGTGTCTATCTGAAATTCCAAAGACAGAGGAACTATGTGTATTAAGGGCCTATTAGACCAGGGATAGGCATTGTTTGGAGTATTCGGGTCTACTGTTTTAGGTACAATCTAAGAAGGTGATGGGGTAAATGTAAATTGAATGGAATAATACCATTCCTAAATGTTTCTGCAGGGACAGGATAGAAAGGTGTTGTGACAGAGTGAAGAAAACAGAACACCCAAGGACAGAATCCATAGTGCACAGGGTTCCACTGAGTGACTAGACTGATACTAGGGAGGGTCATAGTAATATATGGCAGTGGTCCACAGGAGGATAGGTGGATTGGGGAGATGAGACTGCATCAACCTTTTTTTCCCCTTTTCAGACTTTTGCCCCTTTGGCACTAAAAAGGCCAGATTTTCTCTTTTTTAGTATTTTGCTAGCTAGCAGCTTCTCCCCGATCTGTTTTTTTTTTTTTTAATATGTTTAAGCCAATGAATGGCTCTAGTGGCACTGTCATATGGAGCCTCTCTCCTCTCATTGGTAAATGTTATTGTATTTTGTTACTTTATATTATAAGATGACTTTGTTAACTAGTAAGTGAATAACAATTTGGCTCTTTCTGCTGTGTACCAAAGTGAAATGGTCATGTGAGTATGGGAGCATGCAGATCAATTAAAATGATCAAAGGAGATTTAGATTAGTTAGAAGGACTAAACCAAAAAGTAGTAAAAGGTTAAAGGATGAGAAATTTATCCATAAGGAGAGAGGAGGCTAAGAGGACGTCTACAAAGATGAGAACTGACTAGAATTATGCCTAATGATCCAGAAGGGAGGTCTATGAGGCCACGGAGCGGACAAAGGTCTAGGAAACTTTCCCTAAGATGACAACAGAAAGCCTATTTAGAAGGATCTAGAAGATGGAAGAGCTGGGGCAACAGAAAATAGTATGTTCCGATTATAGCTTTATTACTTAAGTCAAGGACTCTATCATCTGATACATTACATCCACTTAGTACCGAACTGGGTCAGAGACCTTAAAACATCAAACATGTAAATGTGAGATGAGGGTGTGTTCGTTCATAATATTAAAAAGATTTCTTCATATAACAAGGTCTCCAAAGAGGGTGTAGAGGGTGGGGGGCAGAGTTAATGCATTAATAGCCATGGTACTTCCTTAGTGGGAGCTCAATAAATATTCTTTCAATGATTATTCAAAATTAAAAGTACAAAATCTATTTAACAGCAATGTAAATTAGTTGAATTTAATTTATAAGCAATTGAGATATACAAACAATTCTTTGACAATACATCCATTGGAAGAAGCAATCTGAACCTAAGGGCCTAAGAACTAGGAGTAATTTTTTTGTCCATAATTTTCATTGTATTTGGAAATGTGCAATTTATCATGCTTACTGTAAATATACAAAGGAGAGTATCTAGGGTTCCACTAATTTTAATTTTTTTTTTTAGTGCAGTACTTTTGTAGCATTTTCACTGAATATCTCATGGTTGCTGTTGTTATTGCTCATGGTTTTCTGGTTGTATCTGACTCTTCATGACCTCATTTGGAGTTTTCTTGGCAAAGATACTGGAGTGGTTTGCCATGTCCTTCTCAAGATCATTTGACAGATGAGGAAACTGAGGCTAAAAGGGTTAAATAACTTGACCAGAGTCACATAGCTACTCAGTGTCTGAGGTCGGATTTCAACTCAGGAAGAGAAGTCTTCCTGACTTCAGGTCCCGAGCTCTATTCACTGTGCCACCAAGCTGCCTGCCACCAATCTGCCCCATGTATGGCATATTAAAAACACACACACACACACACACACACACACACACACACACACACTAGGGACATGTGGCAGGTATGAGTAGACAGTAACAGTTTACTAAAGAGGATTTATATAATGAAGTAGAGGGAAGGACTTTGTAGAGGACTCTATGATCAGAAAAGGGCTTGGCCAGTTGAGCATGAAGAGTACAAGATAACAGATGGCCAGCTGATAATACTATAAGAGTATCTATGAGATATTAAATAATCAGAGGAAGGAATCTAACCCCTTGATCACTTCCTCTCTTGTGTATTTAGCTGCATGCCCCCATAGTCCCATAACTATTTCAACTTGGGAATACAGATCACACAAAATAAGAAGGCATGGAACTGTTATATGGGAATTGGTGGGAAGAGTACACATACTACTGAATGAATGAAGAAAACACTTCTTAAGTACTTACTATATTTAAGGTACTGTGCTAAAATCAGGGGATATGAGGAGAAAAGTAGGCTAGGCCCCACCCTCCAGGAGCTCCCTTTTTAATGGAGGATTTGCTAATTACTAATGTGATCACAGATTCCTCTAAGAACCTAAGACAACTGAATTGGGGGCTGGGAGGTGAAGGAAGCTGGGGAGGGGGAGAGGAGGAATGTCTATTCGTGACTGTATTTAGAGGTGCTTAGATTGGTGCCTTTGTAAGAGATACCAAAACACATACAACCTCTAACAATCATAGCTCAATAGTTTGGATCAATCTACTTTCCTGAAAGAAGTTATGTGTGTAGCTTCATATCCCATCTCCATGCCTCTGCACTAGCTGACTCCACACCTGGAATGTATTTTCTCACCTCTACATGATTTTCCTAGATTTTTGTCACACTACTGTCCCTTGCTTCTCTTCCTACCTGTCTGACCACCTCCTAGTATTCTCTGCTGAATCATCATCCACATTGAGCCTCTAGCCGTGGGTGAGGCCCTAAAGCTCTGTCCTGGATCCTCTTTTTCTAACTACATTCTCTCACCAGGTGGCCTCATCAGCACCAATGAGATTAATGATCATTTCTCTACAGATGACACCCAGACTTACACTTTTTAAGCCCTGGTCTCTCCCCTAAGATCTAGTCCCAAAATGCCAGCTGCCTATTGGAAACTTCAAATTGGATGTCCTGAAGACATCTCCAACTCAACACGGCCAAAAACATAACTTTCGATAAACCCTTTAGTTGGCTGAAGTTGTGAGCAATTGTTTCTCTTCCTCGAAATCCTGGCCCTGAATGGCAAAGTATAGAATCTAGCATAATTAAATAGGAATTTTATTAAGTGTGTCCTATGTGTAAAGCAAAACAGTCCCTGCCCTCAAGGAATTCACATCTACTGGGAGTGTGAAATGAGGGAATCCAACTGGCGTTAGTACCATTTAGTTTTTAATATGGTTCCAGGAAATGAAAGATATATTTTCTACTATTATCCATCCACCTTCTCCAAGGACATGCACTACTTTCTCAGCTTAGGTTTGGCATCTTTCATAAAGGCTGCCACTTTGTAAATTTCCGTTTCAGTGTGTGAGCATCAGAGCCAGGAGATATGGTAAAGCTACATGGCCAGCACTGTGTAGTTTACTACACAGTAAGCTGTGTGAAGAGGTCATGTTAAAGATATTTAAGGAGAACAAATGGCTGTTACGTGACTGAAAAGAAAATTAATTAGGCTGGCCCATTCACGGCTGGATCTTTGTACCATCTGGATTGTTCACAGAATAAGCAGGAATCTAGTATGAAACCAGTGAAACTATAATGTGGGAAGGATACCACTGCATCACCTGAGATTCCTGGAGGGAAATCCCTTTAAAGTTTGTGAATCTTTGGGTTTCTTCCTCAATATGCTGAGCAATGGAGTGGCAGCTGGAGAAGAGTAAGTTTGTCTGTAGGTGCCTCTCCCTGGTATTGCTTCTCCTGTCCTTGTGTGATAGGTATCACAATGTGATTCTGGTAAAGGCTGAGTCTGTGATAAGAAGGCAGCTTCAGCTGCTACATTTCAGATTCAATGCTGGGTCTGAGAGGTTTGGGGGCCCAAATGTAAATGATGAGCTCTCAACTCTAAAGAGTTAACGGACGCACTTTTAACTCTTGCCCAGCCCACCGGTACTCTGAAAGACTAAGTATTCACATTGTACTTTATTTGTGATAGGAATTATCTTAACAGACATATACATTAGAGAACGTGTTTTCAGATTACTTGAAAAACAAGATATAACTTCAAAGTGGCTTCAAATTCATTCCCAGTTTAAAAGCTAGAAATGAGGAACTGTTTCACAATTTAAAAAAAAATGAAACCCCTAAATCCAGTGTGTATCCAGGCAGGAGAAAAGCTCTGAGAATTCGACTGGTTATTTCAGTAGTTATTTAGCATCTCAGCCCCACTGACATCCCTCTCTGATGCCTTGTTATAGGATGGAGGTGACCCAAGGTCCTCAAAGGCTGTTTCTGGCAAGTTCTATGAAACTGGAAAGGTTCCAAGGGCCTTACAGCAGACTGTATATATTACTGGAGGTCTAGAGAAGCTCATTACCAGACTGTTGTCTATCAATCAGGTGGTGATTTGGGGGTATTGTTATTTTTACAACTCACTAGAGGCAGCTAGATGGCACAACAGATAGAATGCTGAGCCTGTTGTCTGGAAGACTTCAGTTGAAATACAGCCTCAAGACACTACATGACCCTGGAAAGTCACTTAGTCTCTGCCTCAGTTTCCTCATTTATAAAATGGAAATAATTATAGAATCTACCTCACAGAATCAAATGAGATAATATTTATAAAGCTGCTTATCACATAGGATATACTTAATAAATACCTGTTGCCTTCCTTGATGAAATAGGCAAAAGGGGCTGTTATCTTTCTTTAAAGGCAAAGTCTACACCAATGATGTCAAGAACATTGGGAGAATTAAAATATAAATAAATACTGCCAATTTTAGTTAAAACTAACATTTTAGTTTCAATTTTTTGTTTGTTTGAGTTTCAAATTCCCAGCAGTCTTTAACTCTCTTATTAAATATACTCCATCTTTTCCAAAAAAATCCTGATAGCCTGGCTTAAGGCAGAAGTCAAAACCAAACTTTTTTTAATTCAAATTTCCTAATGGTAGTATGTTATACATAAAAAAGGAAATAGTTCAAGAAGTTAATCTTTTAAAAATAAAAGCTGTATTCTTACCAAGTTCATTCATTCGGATGCACATTTGACAGGACTCTTAGTAAAGCACCAAGTGAGAATAAGCCAAAACCCCTACAGCTGATCTGGATTCCTTCAATGATCAGTTCATCGATTCAGCAATATTTCTGATCAGTACCTTTCTTGGTAAGAATCTCTTTTCATGTGGGGCAAGGAATTAAAGAATAATCATTGCCCACATTGACTTAACAAAGGCTGGATAAATAAGGAAATGTGAGGATCTGACTCCCTCGTGCTTGGCCCACTATATCCAGCCAGCCACTCCAGCCATACTTCATTTTACTCCCCCACCATCTCACCATCCATGGTGTCTCTCCCATCTGCCATCCCTTTTCCAGTCCCAGAACCATAATCAAATCAAAACTGCCACTGCTACTGGAAAGGGTGTGTCAATCTACTCCCCAGTACACCATCCCAAGAATCTTCGAAGCCAAAAGACTGGCCACCACTCTCCTATTATGTGCTGTTTCCACCGTTAGAATGTAAGCTTCATGACAGTAAGATCTGCTTGCTTTTGTTTTTGAATACCCAGAGGTTAAGGATAAGGCTTGGCACGTAGTAAACACTTAATACATGCTTTTTCATTCATTCAGATAGATAGATAATAAATGGATCATTTATTAAACCCTCTCCCATAGGATCAGAGATTAAGAGTTTGAAGAGACCTTGGGGGTAATCTAGTTCTTTGTTTGGCTTGTGAAACTGAACAAATCTCTTGTTTGATGCCTAATTGTACTTTAGAGCTGGTAGGCACATTCAGCACAATTTCACAATTTTCCCAACAATGCTGACATTCACTGACATCTTGGCAGCCAAAGTAAAATAAGGAAGAGAAGCAAATCTTTGCTAAAACAGTGATGCTTCAGATTCAAAAAAGTATGACTTTATCCATTCATCCAGCCTCTAAAAAAGTATGGCTTTCATTATTAGGTTACAATGGATCAAGATTTGTGTTCCCACTAATGTTGCCCTCATTTCCATTTATATTAAACTGGTATTTGTTTTTTCAAGGAGGCACATGAATGAGCAGAGCCTGGCCCAATCTCTGTTTGTTCAGCTTCTAACATGCACAATAGCAAATGCAATCTTGTTAAGAGGCTTATTCCTCCACTAGAGAACTTCCTTGAATTGCAAGAAAGTTCAAATTTGCTTCTGTGTGTTATATGTTTGCGTGGCAGAATGAATAGAAGATTTTTTTTTAATTTTTTAAAGAGAACTTTTTTTTTAACTTGCAGTAATAAATTGCCTCTGACTGCTTGATTTCAAACATCTTTTGCCCATTCCATTACACAGCTGGGAACAAATACCTTCATTTCGACAATAGGGAAGTCAAGTTCCTCTGACAAACAACAGCTGGAATGTCAGTGAAATCCCACCTCTTATAACTTACAAGGCCAATTTGTCACTCAAACAGCTCCCTGAAAGCAAACAAAGCTTTTCTTTGATGATGGTGAATTCAGTTTAAGTCAGGTAACAAGGCATTAACACAGAGCCATAAACTTCCCTTTGCTAACAAATTGCTGTTTGACATACACAAGGAACATTTTTTTTTTCTCTCAGGTTCATATGAGAGACAGTATAACGTAGTGGGCAGAGACAGGCCTTGGTGTCAGGAAAACTTGGGTTCAAATCAGCCCTTACACATTTAGCTGCATGACCTTGGACAAATCACTTTACCTCTCATTGGCCCAGATAACTTTCTAAAACTACGGGTAACTTACAGATGAGTTGTCCCAGGAAATTTACAAAAGGAATTTTTACAACTTCAAAATCACAAGTCAGTCAGCAGCAGGTACAAATACACACTCAGGTGGAAACAGACTGGTGTAATGGCTAGAGGGCCAAGCTTGGAGCTAGAATAGCTAGATTCCAATCTATCTCCCACACTCACTTTGTGACTTTGGGCAAACTACTTTACCTCTCTGAGTCTCAGGCAGCTCCAGAGGATCTGTCAACAAAGTCAGTCTGTATTGTGGCTGGGACTGATGCGGTTTAGGGGTTCAGGGGTGCTGGGACCCCAAAATCACAATACGTGGGTCCTGCCCAGAAGAATTAGACCCAAGCCTTCAGCCAAAGACAAGGTTTATTAAAGATTCACCATATTAGCTAGACTCTTAAGGAATCTGAGCATCTTAATGGGCCTTATATACAGAAAGACTGTGGGAGGGATCAAGGAGTGGCCAAGCAGTTTGGGGTGATGGGAGGAAGGGCCTAAGGAGATCTGGATAGCAGTGGCTAGTAAGCTGGGGTGAACAGAACTCCTGGGACCTGGACCTCGTGGCCAAGGGGGAATGGAGCCTAGCTAGGATTAAGGGTGGGAAATGGCCAGGGGCCATAGGGAGGTAAGACAATGGAGGGCAGATTGGGTGTAGCCACCATGAAAGGCCAGTTGATGGGATTATAGCCTCAGGGGAGAGCCAGAGATTTGGCCATGTGGGAAAGTCAGGGGGTTTTTCCTTTCTGAGAGATATGCAAATAGGTAGAAAGGTAGACAGATAAAATACAAAGAAAATTTATTAAGCCTTCACTATGCCAGGCATTGTGTTAAATGATGGGGATACAACAAAAAGAAGGAAGAAGTCTCTGGCTTCAAGGAGCTTACATTCTATGGAGGAAGATAACATATAAAGATGAGCTGAAAAGCAGAGGACAGAGGTTTCCAGCTGGACCAAAGTGAGGAGACAGCTGGGGAAGTGCTGGGGAGGCCTAACTCTTGGCAAAACAAGTCTCATCAATCAGCTCCAAAAGGCCCTGGGATTGGTGTTGGAATCTGGGCCCCAGAAAGGAAAAACCCTGGACTTTCCCACATGGCCAAATCTCTGGCAGCTATAATCCCATCAACTAGTCTTTCACCCAATCTTCCCTCCATTGTCTTGCCTCCCTATGGCCCCAGACCACTTCCCACCCTTGGCTCCATTTCCCACCCTTGGTAATTCTATCACCTCATGAACTACTTGGATCCCTGCCACAGTCTTTCTGTATATAAAGTTCATCTTGTCTCCATTAAGATGCGCAGATTTTCACAATCTAGCCAACAGCCCATAGATGCTCAGATTCCTTATGAGTCTAGCTAATATGGCAAATCTTCAATAAACCTTGTTTTTGGCTGCAAGAAGGCTTGGGTCGAATTCTTTCGGGCAGGACCCGGCTGTCATGATTTTGGGATTCCAGGACCCCTAACATCTAGACCGCATCAGTGTGATAGAGAATGAAGAGCAAGGCCTTGATGAGGAGGCTGCTAGGAAGTGGCATAGAGGCCATGGGCCATAGCAAGATAAGGTAAAGGCTCACCTGTTTTAGCCAGGGGACCCTGAGGTGGAGACAAGGCCCACTGATCTCCACAATACTGTGTGGAGGAAATGTGCCCTTCCCTAATTCCAGCAGGGAGATGAATGGCAGTTACCCCACCCTAGTTATAAATCTTACTACACAAAGTAAGGTAAAGAAACAAGGAGAGAGAATTTTTGTTGTTCAGTCGTGTCCAACTCTTCATGACCCCATTTGGGGTTTTCGTGGCAGAGATACTGCAGTGGTTTGCCATTTCCTCCTCCAGCTCATTTTACAGATGAGGAAACTGAGGCAAACTGGGTGAAGTGACTTGCCCAGGGTCACACAACTAGTAAGTGTCTGAGGGCAGATTTGAACTCAGGAAGACTCATCATCACTGTAGCACCACCTAGCTGCCTTTAACAAGTCTAACAGAGAAGAAAGGACAAACACAAAGAGGAAAAAAACAAGTACAAACACAAGAGCAGCTCCTATTTAAATAGCAATTAAATGTTTGCAAAGCACTTTAAACACATTATTTCCTTTACTATTCCAACCAGCACTGTGAGGGAGGTGCTATTATCATTCCCATTTGACACATGGAGGAAATGATTGAATCAGGATCTTCCTGAGCACAAATCCAGCCCTCTCTCCAATATGCCATGTTGCCTCTATAGACTGCTAGCTCCACCATGCAACTCCTAGATAAGTGGACAAATTTCACTTCTTGGAATCTCGGATTCTTATTCTGTAAAACAGGCACAGTAATACCTGTCTACCTCATGGGGTTTTTGGGAAGAACAAAAATGTATGTAAAAGTGCAATCTAAATTGGAAAACAGTATTCTTTTGTAGGGGAGTGCCCCATACTCCAGAAGCTCATTGAGTGTAACTAAAAGGCCCCATGGCCTGATACCTTTATCTGGTAGAAAGCTTCTTTGGTGGAATTACAGAATCAAACAGTAAATAAAAGGTGTAAACAAGATCTACTTAATACTACTATATTAATCAGAAACTGAAGTGGGACTGGAGCTTAGGAGAGAGACTAGGGCTCCTTATAGAGATCTGGGGATCATCTGCAGAGAGATGGGAACTGAACCCAAGGGAGCAGATGAGATCACCAAATAACATAACCTGGAGAAAAGAGGGCCTGGACAGAGCCTTGGGAGACATCCATAGTTAATGAGTATGACATGAATGAAAAGACAGCATAGGAAACTAGAGAAGTCACCAATTTCAGTGCCCTAGGCTACTTTCTAAGACTCTAAGTTGCAGAGAAAGTGCCAATCTGCATTGGTGGAGGAAGTTTCCTCATATCGGGAGTTCTCTATACCAATAAAATCACAGGTCTAAAGCCTATCCATAGTCAGACTTACAAGGATCCTTAAAGACAGATGTGCTCCAACCCCTTTGTTTTGTTGAGGAGGGAATCTGGCTCCAGGGAGGAGAAGGAATTGTGTCTGGTCACACAGGGAGTTGGTGGCAGAGCCAGAAGGACAATCCAAGTCTCCACTCACTGAGCCCTAGAAAACAGATCTCTGTCCACAAGATATTCTGACGTAGGGGCAGTAGGGGAGGAGATACTTTTAGAGATAGGCTATGTTAAAGTCCAGCAGTCAGCTGAATGGCACAGAAATGAAAAAGAGAGCAGTCGTTGATTGGTTCTCAAGCAGACTGACACCACTCCTAACCCTAACCATAAGTTTCTTTTACTGACTACCTATGCAACCAAGACGGTGTTAGCAAAACAACAAAGCAGCAGGAACACGATTACTTTGTCAGTCTCAACAAACACATTTTGATTTGCTAAAAGACCTTAATGAAAGTAGCTTGTGGAGCTAAACACACTATTCTGCTGTCAGCTGAAGGAGCAACATTCTCAGTCTCATTTGCTGATTACTGATAGGACATTAGCCAATTGATGCTAAGTAAGAAAAAGGAGCCTGGCTGAGGAAATTTGATTTTCTGGGTTCTCTTCCAAGTCTTTAGATTTCTTGGCCTCATGAATTGTGGCCAAGCAGAAGGCTCTGTGCTTTCCCTTCTCTCCTTCCTTAGACAGTGAATGGTAAAAGATAAGTCATAATGGTGTTGAGGGAACTAAAGCAAAAACTCAAGAGGCAATATGGCTCAGTGGAAAGAGTGCTGAATTTGACAAAGGACTTGGGTTTAAATCTCAGATCTCTAGCTTACTCTCTATGTGACCTTAGGAAAGTCACTTCTCCTTAGTTTCCTCTGCTGTAAAATGAGGGGCTTGTATCAGATGGCCCCTGAGGTCCCTTCTAGCTCCATATTTAAATTCTCAGAAACTAATAAGTGAGGAAATTATTAAACTAAAAGAAATCAATATTGTGCCAGTTGGGCTGCACGGTTTTTATTCATCTTCCTTTTTCAATTAACAAAACATTTAATTCAATGAACATTTATTCAACAAATTGTTACTCAACAAATCATTTATTCAATGAAGAAAACTATGTTTCTATTTTCTTCTCAACCTGCCTTTTCACCAACAGTGAGAACCATCCTCTTCCCTTATCTTGAACTGAATCCAGCAATTGGAGGTACCTTAAAGATGGAGTCTGTGTCCTGGGATGATGCCCCAAATTGCAAGATGCCATCAGGGAAGAAGGGCCTCTGAGAACCAGACAATGTTTGAATGTGATGGGACCCCGGAGATCATTGGTCCAACCCCTCATGTTACAGATAATGTTTTCCTTCCAGGGCTATTGTGGTCCAAATGAGACAATGTGCATAAAGCATTCTGTAAACTCTAGAGTTCTGTATAATTGTCAGCTATCATCTGGATCAAGTCAGACAGCTCATGGAGCAGGATGCGCTGAGCATGTCTACGAGCAAATATAGCATGAAGGGACTCCAGAAAACAAGTTCAAGGTCTTGCCCATCCTCTTTCTAAAGAGATTTTAATACCATATTCATGATTGCTTTTCTCTTGCTGAAGTGGATATGCATCTCTTCAGCAACAAATCAAAAAGGTAAAGGACACAAGTCATATTTTAGGAGTGAAGCTCCTATTTCTCCAGCAAAAATAATGACAAGATGTATTTATTCCCCAGACAGCCTGCAGATGGTTAATGTTGAGATAACAATAACTGCAGAGGATGCAGTCAGGAGACACAGGTGTTTTAGTCAGAAAGGAAATTCTAGCTCATTAATTCAGGAGAGCAGATGAGAATATTCTGAATTTTTTAGCTCTAGCAGCTTTATGAAGGGTCAGGGGTTACTGAAAGAGAGAAATTATCTCTCTTTTGAAAGTTGGAATTTTCATATTCACTCCTACAAAAAGGAATACCTAAATAAGATTTCATTAGAATAGTTGTAATGAGATGTAATATTTCCTTAACCACTATAGATAGGTCATGAAAGTTGGCAAGGTGCTAAAACTTTCAAATCTGATCAAAATGATGACAACTTAACTGCAAAAAGTATTCCATTATCGATGCACACAGAAGAATATGCAAATTAGGGAAGGGGGCTAAGTTTCTCTCACTCAGGCTTGAGCTTATCATAAAAGACTATTGGTTTAGGGGACATCTGGTAGAGAATACCTAACTGAGCAAATACAAGATCAGAGAAATTTCAGAGTTGGAAGGGCCCTGGGAGGCCAACTCATCCACATCAAAGACGAAAAAAGATCTCCTCTCCAACACCTCCAACAAGTGGGCTTCCAGTTTTTGCTTGAGTACCTCCAGCGTGGGCTTCTTTGGTGGGGGGCACGCAAGCCCAATGGATTTGAGGTCTGGAGTCACCTGTAGGATAGAGGTCCCCACCTTCTTTATGTTACATACCCCTCAGCTTCAAGGTCTAGCAATTTTCTAGACTCTCTATGGAAATCCATTAAATGTTGAATGAATAAACTCATTTCTTTAGGCTGATATTCACATAAGGCTGCCTTAAAAGGTGAAAACAAAACATAAAGGGAATAAGTATATTAAATGAGAGTAAACAGCACAATTCCAAAAGGAAACTTCCAAAATGGAAAGATTTAGAGGTATCTGGGAGAGTATTTCATATTATCATAAGAATATATGTGACTTATCTATAATGTATGCACATATATATATCACATTTTTATGACAAATTAGCTCTCCAACTATTTGCTTTTCTTCCTCTTCATCTTCCGTGAAAATTTACTACCTCTGAGAAGGATTCCTAGGGCACCATTTAGTATATTGAAGCAGTAACTTTCTCAATGAGAAATAAGCCACCAAATTGGGTGATTAAATTATTTTTAATTATATAAATGTCAGTATTTCCTGTGGTTTGCAACCATTTTTAACCAATCTGTTTGGGTCCCCCACCCCAACTTGTGGAAACTGGTTAAAATTTGCTTGTAACTTATGCCATCTATAATATGACCAACTGGTACATAAAGACAGGCAAGCATAGTTTACTTTCACCACCACCCTGAGAGATAAGTGCTATTATTATCTCCATTTTGCAAATGAGGAAACTAAGGCAGACAGTGGTTAAGTGACTTGCCCAGGGGCACATGGCTAATAAACTTCTGGGTCTGGATTTGAACTCAGGTCTTCCTGACTCCTGGTCCAGCACTCCATCCACAGCACCACCTAGCTCCCTCTAATATTCTGGAGCATTTCTTTTCTTTTCTTTTTTTTGGGGGGGGGGAAGTTTAGGCAATGGGGTTAAGTGACTTGCCCAAGGTCACACAGCTAGTAAGTGTCAAGTGTCTGAGGCCGGATTTGAACTCAGGTCCTCCTGACTCCAGGGCCAGTGCTCTATCTACTGCGCCACCTAGCTGCCCCTTCTGGAGCATTTCTAAAGGCGAGTGGCCAAGATGATGAAAGTCTGTGAAATGATTCCATATGAGAATGGGGTGAAGGAATTCATGCTGTTATGTACAGCTGCCTTGAGGTACAGAAGAGGGATGAGACTTGCTCTGCTTGGCCCCAGAGGAGTAATGAGTGGAAGCTGTGAAAGGTGAAGCCTCTGCCCATGTGGACTGGGCCACCCCATGAAGGATCAGGTGCATCCTCACCAGAGACCTTCGGGTGCAGGCTCCACGACCATTTGACAAACATATTGTAGGAATGATTCCTGTTCAGGTACAGGGGAAGGATCCAGAATGAGAGAATCTCAGAGTTGGAAGAGACTTCAGAGATTCTGTAATTCTGGATCCCTCCCGAGTAAAACTAAACATCCTGCAGGCGGGGGCTGTTTCCCTTTGTCTTCTTATGCAGCCCGCTGCAAGGTGCAAAGGCAAACATTTGGTAGAAAATAAATGTTTGCTAGCTCTTCCATTTCATTCTCACTGGTCTATACTTATGAATGTTCCAGTCACTGCAAGACATTGTACAATACAACAGGTACCCCATAGTTTGTCCCGTTGTGACACAAGCTGTTCAAAGTGCTCAATGACTTCATGCGCTCAACACATTTCTCTGTCACCCTTCCTGACTGAGCCATGGGATGGGTGCCAGGATTGGGATCCCCTTTTGCTCAGAGTTCCATTATTTTTTGTAACATTGAAAAACCAGCTGCTGCCACATGCCCAAAGCAAAAGAGGGTAACAATGGAGCCTTAAAATTAGTGACTGAGTCTTCCTGTAAAGACATGAAGCTTTAGACAGTCATACTCTTCTAAAAATCAGGAAAATCATTAAAGTTATTATTCATCTTATATCTGCTTAGGAAACTGGATTTAAGTAAGTAGCTGAATGTAACTGTGGAAGTATTACATCTTAAAGAACATCATCAGTAGATCTTAAAACAATGGATTAAGCACATGGATGATTCCATCTGTGAACAAATGCTCAGAAGGCCACCTGGAAATAAAGACAAGAGCCTGGCACAGAAGTCAGACATTAAGAGAATACATGGGGGGAATGGTGAGTAATCTAGTTGGCTGGAGGGGGAAGCAGAGTAGTGGGAGGTTAGGCTGGAAAGGTAGATTGGGGTCAGGTCACAGAGAGACAAGGATACCAGGCTAAAGAATATGGCTCTTATTTGGTAGGCAATAGGAGGACATTGAAGTTGTTGATTGAGTGCGAGGGTGGGGGATGACCAAGGCTGTGTAGTGACAGTCCAAGCTACAAAGGAAATTCTCAGTCAAATTTCTAACGCTGGCTTTTCTCTATTGAGAAATAGAGAGCATGCAAGCAATGGGTGACTTCACTAAAGTCTTTCTGAAATGCTTACTGATGACCCAAAGCAAAGTCAGTGGCATTTTTCTTTTGCTAAACTGCCTGTCCTAATTACGTTTCCTTATAATTACATGGAGGAGGAACACTTTTGGTTTCATTTTGTTTTTATTTTTTTTTTAGAGGATTGTCTTCTCTCTGGCACACCAGAGAGATCACTGCAATGGGAAGTAACAGAGATGTATACCTGGCAATTATATTAACTTGTCTGACCCTTGGTAAGTCATGTAACTTCTTCAAACCTAATTTTTTTCAACTGTAAAACTGGGGTGTTATTTGTATTCCATATCTCATATGGATATTGAGAGGAAAATAATGTTAAAAGTACAAAATATTATATAAATGTGAGTATTTCCTGTGGTTTGCAACCAGTTTTAGCCAAACTCCTTGTGCTCCCCTTCCCATGAAATCCTTTAAAATTTCATGTAACTCATAACATATATGCATATGTACACACACACACACACACACATATATATATATGAAATATACACACAGATATATTTTATGATCAACTGTTATGTAAAGACAGGCCAGCATAGTTTACCTTCTGGTAAAGTATTCATACTGAAAATCCAACCCAAGGGAAACTTGCATGGGGTACCATCATTTATCTGAAATTTGAAGTAAAATTAGCAAACCCAACAGAGTAGTTTCAGTTAATAAACTCACCAAAATTAATAGTAACATGGTGGCCGGGGGAGCCAAGGGGGGGGGCGGCACAAGGTTAACTTGGGCAATTAAAACAATGTCTCCAATGCCTTGTCATCCTCTTCCTTGACGTTTCCTCTTCTGCCCAGAGGCTGAATGGGCTGTCTTGAGATTTGGTGTGCTCTTTCTCTTTCAAGGTCTTCAAACAGAGGCTGGATGACTGCTTGTCAGGTATGCTATACTTGTTCAAGTGTGAACTGGACTAGATGCCTGTTGAAGTCTCTTCCAAATCTCAAAATCTGTGCTTCCCTTCCCCATTCTTTTCTTTCTTCCTTCCATACCTAAGCTTTACACTTACCATTTACGCCAATGAACTACGGTTGATAGAAGTCTAGGCTAAAGAGAATGCTGGCCTTTCACCTGGTGCTGCTCTCTCATATGGGGATCATGAGGCTCCAGGGTATGCCTCAGTCCCCTCACCCAATGATCTCTTATTGTCATTTTATGGTGATTTATGTGGACTTCAATAGAGCACTTTAAGACAGAGATTTACTAAATTTATAACAAAAAAGGAAAGAGGAGAAAGACAAAATACATATTTTCCAAACCTTTTTTTCAGAAACTTTGTCTTGTCTCTTTGGCTACATATATAGGCAGCTGGCACTGCAGAGATCCAGGGCATAGGTAGAGTTTGGCAAGGGACGACTCAGAAGAGTTGGCTACCATGGCAAGCTTGGAAGACTTTATCTGTAATATGACTTGGCTGCTCTCACTCCCATTCCATGTTGGTTGGGAAGTATTTCTTGACATCAAGCCTAAACTGGCCTCATGGCCTCATTTTCACCCCTTCCTCCTATTTCTGCCACCTGGGGCAAACAGAACAAAGATAAACTTCTTCCACAGTATATGGAATATGTAATACTTGAAAACAGCTGTCATCCCCCTCCCCACCCTCAACCCCATTCTGAGTCCCTTCTTTTCTAGCTAAACATCCCCAGTTCCTTTAACTGATCCTCATATGGCAGGTACCCAATGCCCTTTACCATCCTGGTTACCCCCTCCAAACAGTTTCCAGTTGATCAATGTCTTTCCTGAATTATGGTACTCAGAGCTAAACATAATACTCCACATGAAGTAATCTGATCATAGCAGAGTATTCCTACTTCCCTACTCCTGGAAGCCACATCTCTTTTAATGCAGTCTGATATCTTATTAGCCTCATTGGATGCCATATCACACTGATTACTCATACCAAGAAGGGCACCAAGGTTCAACTGAGGCATTGACCTGTGCCACTCATAGAATCACATCTGGTGTGAATCAATGGCAAAAGCCTGAGCTATTGGAACCAAGACCCTATGGATTCATGGCACATATAAATGTAAAATAAATGTTAAAGATTTTTTGATTACGTAAAAAGAAAATTAAAGGTTTGCTAACATTTGCCTTGAGACCTTGAAGCACATCTGGGTGTTCCTGCCAAATACAAGCAAAGGTCTGACTTCCATGAAGGAAAATGCATGCTGTCAAACAGGTAACATCTCATAAGTGCTCTAGATTTTCCTTATCCTCTAGAGCCCAGTGGCATCAAACTTGAATAGAAATAGGGGGCACTAAATAATATATAAGAATCCCAAAGATGCAGATTGACTTAGAAAACCACATGTTAACATTATTTGTGTTCTATTGTATTCTTATTTATTTTGTTAAACATTTCCCCATTACATTTTAAGCTGGTTCAGACTACACTTAGCTATGTGCTGCATCTGGTCAAACTGACCAGGTGTTTGACACTTCTGCTCTAAGGTATAAGCACTGTTGGCCATGAAACATTTTTAAAACATAAAAGTTTTATGAGCTAGCCCTAAGTGCTGACTCAGGAGAGTCTGGGGGAATGTAATACCCCTGAAATAAAGGAATATAAATATAAATAAATTTAAAAAGGAAATAAAGGAAGAGTTGAAAATTTTGGGGAAATGAGAGGCTATGGAAGAGTGAGTGGTATGAGAACTAGATCTGGAGTTCTAAGAAGACCTGGGTTCAAACCCTAGCTCTGCCACTTGCTCTGTGTAACCTTGGACAAGTCATTGAACCTCCCTAGGCTTCAGTTTCCTCTTTTAAAAAATGAGAGGGTTGGATAAGATAACACAGAAGATTCCTTTCAGTTCTAAGTCTATGATCCTAAGCCTGCAATCCTAAACCAAAATTCCGTAATGAAAAATTGGCACATTTAGCACCAACAAATGAAGGAATATTAATGCTTGCTATTATATCAGACACTGTCCTAAATGCTGGAGATACAAAGATTTTTTAAAAGAGAAGGTCCCTACCCTCAAGGAGCTTATATTCTCTAATAGTGGAAGATAACACATATTAGGGAATAGTGACCAGGAAAGGGAGTGTTGTTCTAGGGCAGGCAGAAAGGGTGGAGAGGGTTATGTGTGTAGTGATAGGCAAATGGTAAGATGGCTTGGGTGGATGGCTAGATAGGATGTAAAGCTGAAACATGGTTTAGGGTCTAGGATCACCCAGTAGATAAAGTGGGTTAATTGGGTTCCTTTACACAGTTATCAACCAACTTGTTTGGGTCCTAGGGCAAGAGTGTATTGATTCTCCTGTGGAGAGGGGATGTGGATTATAGAAGACCCAGTATGGAGAGTGTCAATCCAGGTGGAGAGGAAAAGGTCATGATGGCAGGCAGATGGTGAGATGGCCAATGTAGACAGAGGGACAGCATGTGTTCTAATATGTATTATGCCATAATATGCTACAAGCACAATTTCATATTTTATATTTTAGAAGGGGAAATATTGCTAGCATTGAAACTTTTCTGCATAATAGTTATTTACACTGTATGGAACACTTGGGTTCTGCACAATCAGTTTAAGATAACATTGATATAGGCTCTTAATTCATTAGAACCACAAGAATTCACAGTATATCCTCAAATACTGAACCCACCCCAACCCAGAGGCTCATCCACATGGCAACACCTGGTCTTCAGCTCCCTTTTGCTGTAGATGGAATTAGGTAACAGTGCTCTTTCCAAGCTGCACATTCAGGAAAGCAAATTAGCAAAAAGGCTCAATAAGATAAAGAGGCTCTCCTCTGTCTGTTCAAATAAAATGACATCTGATAATAACTTACCATTTTGACCTTTATTATATGTGTAAATACAGATCTATGCAATGTGTTTGAACAATCCAAATGTTTCAACTCAGATGGTTCCACAATGGTTAGGCACAGAATTCCACTTGGAGTTGAACACCCTGATAGGTTTTAATTTTCTGATTCACTTTAGAAATAGGTTTACTCTTTTACTCCCTGCCTTGGTTAATAGCTGGAACAGAGCTAAGGGAATCATTTGGCATTCTCTCCAGGTCTTCACTGGCTGTGCTAGCTGCCGACACCTTTTCAATCTGTCTGTAACTCAATTTCACCCATTTGTAAAACAGGAAGAACTATAGTTAGCAAAGCAACAGGAGATCAGCCAGGTGGAATGGGTTAAGGTCAGAGGTTTGCAAATCCAAAGGACTAAAATGATATGAATAACATTATATAGCTTTTTAAGGAAGTTAAACTGTTTTTGAATTAAATATTTCTAACAATGAACCACCGACCTTGCAGGGTTGCAAGCAGTTACAGTGAGCATGAGAAGGAAACCCTGAAATGATTTTAGTGAGTACCATGTTTAAAAAAATTATAGCAAATGTGGATATTTTACTTTTGAAGATAATGCAATCATCCATTCAACTAAATATTTATATGAATATTTATGATGTACAAGTGGCTGCTCTGAGAGCAGATGGTGGAAAAAGATGAGCCATAGTTAGATGTAAGGTGTGCCTGCACTAGACTTCAACATAGTTGAAGTTTGTTTGAAGGGGCAAACACAGAGCCAATAATGTGTAAGGGTAAAGCCCTTCAGGTGCCCATAAAGTATTCCATATATTTTAGGGGATCTGAGGCTTTGAATAGCTCAACTACATATGGAAAGGCCAGCCAAGGCAATGAACTTGTCAAAGGGTCCAAACTGCCTCAATATCTCTTTCCCTAGCCACTCTGACAGACCAACAGGACAGGTTTAAATTTAAAAAATAAAACTAAAAACTGAAAAGCCTCAAGACTTGGAGCTGTTTGATAATTATTATCCAATGTTTGGTTATGGTCAAGCCTCTAGAGATGAATATTTAGTAAATATTATAAATAGATGGTCACCCTAAATGAGATAGTGATTGCTCACCAAGAAACTCAATCCTGAACCAGGAAGAGTTGTCAAAAGTAAAGGCTGTATCTCACCAATTCCTGACTGGTTGGTGACAAACTGGTCAGAGAGTCAGGAAGCATTTACTAAACTCTAAGCATGAGCCAGGTACTGTGCCCAGCAACAGGGAAATGAAGAGAAGCTAAAATATAGCCCCTGCTTTCAGGGAGCTCCCTCATAATGAGGTGGATGACATGTGAATAATTATGAACACACAAGATAAACACAGTATAAATGACAGGTAATCTCAGAAGGAATGGACTAGAAATGGGAAAGGTGGTGCTGGAGAGGGCCTCCTACAGAAGGTGGGATTTGATTTTTGCTAAGAGTCACAGGTAAGGAGGGAGAATATTCCAGGCACGGCCAGACAGTGAAAAAGAACAGTTAGTAGACATAGTGTCATGTTAAAGGAACACTAAGTAGACCAGTGTGCCTGAATTGTAGAGTGTGGAAAGGAGGAAAGTATAAGAACACTGGCAAAGTAGGAAGGAGTCAAGCTGGGAAGGGCTTTCAATGTCAAACCGAGGACTTTATATTTGGCCTTGGGGGACATTAAGACATCATCGAGGTTTATTGAGTTGGAAGAGAGGGGGCAGTAACATGGTTGGACAATCCCATTAGAAGATGACTGCTGGATGAACTTGAGTAAGGGAACATGTGAGGTAAAGGAACCAATAGACCAGGTAAAAGAACAGGCCCTATATTAGGGTGGCAGCTGTGTGAGTGTAGAGGGGAAGCCATCCAAGAGAAATGTTCCAAAGGCACAAATGACAAGATTTGACAAGACACTGTATGCTTGGGGACAGTGAAAGTCAAGAGATGAGAGCCTGCAAGGACAGTAATAGGGAAGTTGAAACAAGGAGAGGCTTGAAAGGTGTGGATGATAAATGAGTTCCGTTTTGGACATGCTGAGGCAACAGAATCAGAGAGGATTCTGCAAGTCCTGGGCAAGTCCTTCTCTGCCAAGGCAGAGGCTGGTGGCTGCAGAGAGGACAACAAGCCCAGAAACACCATGTCCTGGAAGTAGCAATCTCAATAGCAGAGCAACCTGACCATCACAACTGGACAGCAGATGGACCTATTCAACAGAGATGCTGCATCCTAGAGCGAGCCAGTCTAGTCTAGCACTAAAAACAGTGAATTCCTAAGAACTCTTTGTCAAGAGAAATGATATCCAAACCCTGTGACCTCAGAGTTATGGGTTGCCTGAACCACATATGTTCTATGCATGTTTGTTTCACTATGATTTTACTTTAAGTTTGTGGTGGCTCTGTATACGTTTGTACAAGAGCATGTGCCAGGATTTGAGGAAGAATGTTTTCTACCAAGTACAACTGCCATGCCCTTTGCTAAGCCCTAAGTGAATCTGCTGGCTTATTGTTCATGGGAAGCCTACCAGTGGAAACTCTTGAGATATATTAGGAGGAGGAGCCACCCACAGAGTTGTCTCTGGAATCTGAGGTCACAGTGGCCCCTCTGAAGATACAACCTGTCACTGGCCCTGGAAGAGGCATTACAAATGTTACATATCTTGCATCAGAGGCCATTCACTGTTAATACATGCCACAAAGTATGGGATAACCTTTCCTATGGAAGCCAAGCAAATATCTCTGACACCAGATTTCTGGGCAAGGTTTCCAGTTGCAAGTGCAAGTTAATGCCATGGTTTTACTTGGCTTCATTTCAAGGTAAATGACTGTGTTAGTGTGGGTACTGTCTTCATCAATCCATATCGCAGCCCCTTTCTACCTTAGCGTGACATTTTCTGTGTTCTTTTGATCAAAATAACTACATCTCTGAAGTAAAGCCTATGGGGTCATGTACTCTGTCCTCTGGGGTTTTATATCTCTCAGCTTTGTATTATCTGCACACTTCATAGACACACCATCTACCATATGTACCTTTATTCTTTTAAAATTTATTTATTTTACATGTATTCATATTCTATTCCTCCCACTAACATTTTCCTCCAATAAAAAGAGAGGAAAAACAAAATAAAACTCTCATCATAAGCCTGCGAAGTCCAGCAAAAACAAATCCTGAACATTTCCATGCCTGAAAATGTACATGTCTCTCTGCATTTTAAGTATATCACCTTTCTGGCAGGAGGTTGTATCCTGTTTTAACTTCAGTCCTCTGGACTAAAGTTTATCATTGTATTCAGTTTCTCATTGCATTGACCAGAGCTGTTTAGTTTTTGAACAGTTTTTTTCTCCACAGTATTGTTATTGTATGTCTTGATTCAAGTCATTAATAAAAATATGAAACAAAAGGGGCCAAGCAGTGATTAGTGAGGCAGTTCAATGAAGACCTTTTTCCATGTCTGACTATGGACAATTAATGACTACTTTGGGGGTATGTCCAATGTAAATGACTTTCCTCACAAAAAACTTGGATATTTCATTTCTATGAATTTTTATGGACATTTATTATTATTATTTTATAGATAAGGAAGTTGAAGTTTAGAGAGGGGAAATGATATGCCTGGCATTACAGTAGTTAACAAATTTCAGTGCTAGGACTCATACAGCATAACTTGTTCAGTCATTCCCCAACTGACAGATACTCCTTCAGTTTGCAATTCTATGCCAACACAAAAAAAGCTGCCATAAATAGTTTTGCGTATAGGAGTCCTTTCCCTCTTTCTCTGATCTCTTTGGGGTATAAACTCAGTAGCAGCACTACTGGATCAAAAGATATGTACACTTTAATCACTGTTTGGGCATAGTTCCAAACTGTTTTCCACAATGACTGGACTAGGCCACAGCTCTACCAATAGTATATTAGTGTATCTGTTTTCCCATATCCCCTCTAGCATGTAATTTTCCATTTTTTGTCATCTTAGCCAATCTGATAGGCCTGAGGTAGTACCTCAGAGTTGTTTTAATTAGAATTTCTCTAACTATTAGTGATTTGGAACATTAATATATAAGTATTGATAGCTTTGATTTCTTTATCTGAAAAATTCCTGTACATATCCTTCTACCATTTATCAATTGAGGAAAAGCTCTTATTCTTGCAGATTTGATTCAGTTCTCTATATATTTTAGAAATGAGACTTTAATCAAAGAAACTTTCTGCAAAAATAGTTTTCCCAGGTTCCTGCTTTTCTTCTAGTTGGTTTTGATTGTGAAAAAAAAATTTTAATTTAATGTAGTCAAAATTATCCATTTTATGACCTATAAACCTCTCTATCTGTTGTTTAGTCATGAACTCTTCTCTTATCTATAGTTCAAACAGGTGATTTCTTCCTGGTTCCACTAGTTTATGACAATATTTTTTATATTTAAGTCATGCATATATTTTGAGTTTATGTCAGTATATGTTGTGAGATGTTAGCCTATACCTAGTTTCTGCCCAGCTACTTTTCTTTTTTTTCTCAGATTTTGTCAAACAGTCAGTTCTTGCCCCACTAGCTGGGATCTTTGGCTTTATCAAACACTAGATTACTGTATACATTTACTTCTGTATTCTGTGTACTTGAACTGATCCATTGGTCAACCTATTTTTTTACCCAGTACCAAAATGTTTTGATGAATACAGCTTTATAGTATAGTATGTGATCTGAGACTGCTAGGTTCCCTTCCTCCTCATCTCTTTTCATTGATTCCCTCGATACTTTTGACCTTTTGTTCCTCCAGAAGAATTTTATTATAATTTTTCCAGATCTATAAAGTAATTCTTCAGTAGTTTGATTAGTATGGCACTAAATAAGTAAATTAATTTACAAAGTATTGTTATTTTATTATATTAGCTCAATTTCCCCATAAGCAACTAATATTTCTCCAATTATTTAGATTTACCTTTATTTATATGAAGTGTTTTGTAATTGTATTTATATAGTTCCTGTGTGTGCCTTGACAAATAGACTCCCAAGTATACTGTCTGTAGCTATTCTTCTGTAGAATTTCTATAGAATTTATCTTCCTATCTCTTCCTGCTGGATTTTGCTGGTAATATACAGAAATGTTGATGATTTTATTTTTTTTTCAAATCCTGCAACTGTGCTGAAGTTATTGTTTTGATTGGTTTTTTAGTTGACTACCTATGGTTCTCTAAGTAAACCATCATATCATCTTCAAAAAGTGATAGCTTTATTTCCTCATTGCCTATGCTTATTCCTTCAATTTCTTTTTCTTGACTTATTGCTATAGCTAGCATTACTAGTATAGTATTGAAAAGGAACAGTGATAATGGAATCCTTGCTTTGCTCCTGATCTAATTGGAAAGGCTTCTAGTTTATCCACATTATAGATAGTACTTGCTTTTATTTTTAAATACTACTTATCATTTTAAGGAAAGCCCCATTTATTCCTGTGTTACATGGTCTATTATAACTATAGATAAACAGCTGCATATCAGAAGTACAGAGTGAAAAATCAAACTTTGGTACAAGATACTGTCTTGTCAGTGACTTCTTAGGAAGTATCACAGTAAAAAATCTGAATTCACTGATTTGCTGACATATTCCATTCCTAGCCACGTCTAATCAATATTTTGTGTCCTTTTATTTGAAAAGAGACATTGAACAATTTGCTTGTTTATATTTTAATAGGAATTGGTGTATGTTTTGTCAAAAGCTTTTTTCCTCTATTAAAATAATTATATGTTTTGTTGTTTTGTTAATGATATGGTCAGTTATGCTTATGATTTTCCTAATATTGAACCAGCCCTACATTCCTGAAATAAACTCCACCTAGGTTAATACAATCCTTGTGATACATAATATAATCTCCTTTCTAGTATTTTATTTGTATTTTTTCCATAAATATCATTAGGGAAATTGGTCTATGTTTTCTTTCTGTTTTTGTTCTCCCTGCTTTAGGTACCAAAACCATACTGTATCATAGAAGGATTTTTATAAGACTCTATCTTCACTTACTTTTCCAACAGTTCATGTAGTCCTGGAATTATTTATTAAATATTTGGTAGGACTTGTTTATAAATCCATCTGGTCCTGGAGTATCTTTTTTAGACAGATCAATTATGGTTTACTCAATTTCTTTCTTTTTTTAAGATAAGATTTAGGGGCAGCTACGTGGCACAGCGAATAGAGCACCGGCCTTGGAGTCTGGAGGACCCGAGTTCAAATACGGCCTGGGACACTTCTTACTTACTAGCTGTGTGACCCCGGGCAAGTCACTTAACCCCACCTTCCCAGCCAAAAAAAAAAAAAAAAAAAATAAGATTTAAATATTCTATTTCCTGTTCGGTTAATTTGGACAATTTATATTTTTTATAAATATTCATCCATTTCATTTAGATTGTCAGTTTTATTGACATATAATAAGGCAAAATAATCTCCTAATAACTGCCTTTATTTCCTTCATTGGTTATGAATTCACTTTTAAAAAAAATTTTTAAAAACATGGTAGGGCCATGTTTTTCTTTTTGTTTTTGTTCTAACACTTGATGTTTTGACTGCCCACAGACAGCTGATTCTGATCAGTTTCTCACAGCAATAATCAGGAATTTCTTGTCTGTTAAAGTCATCACTTTTCATTTTTGTGTAATTTTGTTCTAAGTTCAAACTCATTGCTTTCTGACTCTCACCTGAAATGAAACATTAATGATCTACAACAGAGATATCAAATACACTGCCCACAACACTCCCAAGTGGGACTGAAACAGATTAAAATGTAATTAGGAAATATTTAACAAAATAAACATAAGTACATAGGAACATAGATGATGTTAATATGTGGATTTCTAAGTCAATATGTGGCCTGCAGGGATCATTATGTATGGTTTAGGGGTCCCCATCTATTTGAGTTTAATATCACAGTTTTACAAGAGTGAAGCTTCTAAGTAATCTATGAGCTTTTGGTCTAATTTCCTAACCATGATCCATAGTTTTCAATGTTTAGTTTCTAAAATTCTTTCTGATCTACTGTTATGATGTATGTAGCTTGCCAGTTAAAACAGACGTATTTGAGCACTACAAGATGGACAGTTCCAATATCCAGAGTTAAGACTGAACACAGAGGACATTATGAAGTTACTTGACATCCTAAGAAAAATGAGCTGACAAAATTTTCAGAGGATATCAATTGTTAACTTATCATCTAAGCGCACTAGAGAAACCAGTTAAAGGGTGACAGTCAATGGTGGAGATGATTAAGATCTTACAGAAGGTGTAACTTGAGGAAATGTGTAGTATAGAAAGATGGATGCACTCAAAGACATTATGTCAGGAGAATCAAAAGGACTCACTTGTAGATTGAGTGTGGGAAATAAAAGAAAGGAAGAATAAGAAGACAAAAAGTCTCCCAGATGGTTATGTGAGGGCCATTGAAGAATGTGGTATAATGACAGCATCATAGAACTTAAGATGGAGTACCACTTTATAATATAGTTTATAAGTGTGACTCACACATCACTGAGATGGCCAGAAGTGTCTATGCCAGACTGGTATGTTTATTTTTCAGGCCTCTTTTGCCTCTGGCAGGAATTGTGAGGCAGTGCCCTAGAATGATTCCTGCCCTTAGAATCCATTTTATTCTTTATCCCTTCTTGCATATTTCTGTCTGGTCTCAGAAGAATTACATAACATATAGGAATAAAGATACAGGTCAGTAACCCACCACGAGAGGTCAAGATGGAGATCTCCACAGCCACTACTGCCTTCCCTTTGGTTCTCTGGTAGGTGGGGAGAAAGGAGATTCACACACTGCAGAACACTAGAATGCTGAATGTTATACACTGAGCTTCACTGAAGATATCAGGCAGGCTCCTGGCCAGAAAAGCCACAGTGAAGCTCTGCAGGGCCAGGAAGCCCATGTATCTAGGACACAAAAGAAGAAAATGACAGAAGCCCGCATTATATCCAATGATGATGTGGCCGTGTTCAGAGAACATGTCTGCCTCTGAGAATGGTGAAGAGGTTCCTAGCTAGATGTCACAGAGAATCAATCGGATTACAGAGCAAAGGAGAACTACACAGCTGGTCACTCTAGGATGCATCCACATCCTAATCCTAGTCCCTGGATTTGTAACCCTGAAAGGGGAACCACTGTGATGGTTTTTGTTAAAATAGAAGTGATTGTAACTCCAAATATTCTTTGTCAGAGGAGGCAGGTGGCTGTTGCAGGATAGGCTATAAAGAACAAGAAGCAGAGAAAACAGAAAGCAAGAGAGAGGAGGAGAGTATACCTGAGAGCCTGGTTATTGGCTTTAACTAGGGTGGTGTCTTGGTACTTCACAAAGACCCAGAGAAACAGAACTATCAGCATAGAGAAGAAAATAGTCGAAGATGCTAGAGTCATACCCAAAGGTTATGTGAAATCTAGGAACCTAGGGATCTTGGGAATGGGCAGCTAGGTGGCCCAATGGATAGCACACTGGGCCTGGAGTCAGGAGAACCTGAGCTCAAATCCAGTCTCAGAAAATTACTAGCTGTGTGACCCTGGGCAAGTCACTTAACCCTGTTTGCCTCAGTCCCTTATCTGTAAAATGAGCTGGAGAAGGAAAGGGCAAACCACTCCATTATCCTTGCCAAGAAAACCCCAAATGGAATTACAGAGAGTCAGACATGACTGAAATGATTCACAAGAACAGAGATCTTGGGAAGGCAGCAATCTTTCTCTTCACTGTGATACTTCTCATCTGGGCACATTATACAATACTTTGCATCTTTCTATGCTTCTCTTGAGTCCTGTGTTTGTCAAATTTTCTATTCACTTCTGGTCTTTTCATTAGGAATGCTTAAAAGTTCTCTATTTCATTAAATATCCATTTTTATTCTCGTTCGTAATCCTGGCTCCTTTGCCTTTTGGAATATCACATTCCAAGCCCTCCACTTCTTTAACGGGGAAGCTGCTATATCTTATATATGATCACAACTGTTACCTCACGATATTTGAATAGTTTCTTTCTGGTTGCTTGCAATATTTTCTCCTTGAAATGGAATCTCTGGAATTTGGTTATAGTATTCCTGGGAGTTTTTCTTTTGGGCTCTATTTCAGGGGGTGATGGATGAATTCTTTCAATTTCTATTTTACCCTTTAATTCTAAAATGTTAACCAGGAGAACATTGTACACAGTAACAGCCACATTATGGGATGACTGACTTGGATAGACTTGGCTCTTCACTGCAGTGCAAGAATCTAAGGCAACTCCAAAAGATTCATGATGAAAATTGCTATCACACCCAGAGAAAGAACCACGGAGTCTGAATGCAGATGGAGGCCATACCATTTACTCTCCTTTTTCTTGTCGTTTTGTTTTATTGCTTCATTCTCATGGTTCCTTCCAGTAGTTCTAATTGTTCTTTATGTCATAGCTAATGGGAAAATATACTTAATATGAATGTATAAGTAGAGCCTATATCAGATTGTGTGCCATCTTGGGGGGGGAAAGTGGGAGGGGGAGAAAATTTA
>NW_020944374.1:4077695-4089211 GCF_900497805.2 Vombatus ursinus
GGGGGAGAAAATTTAAAACTCAAAATCTTATGGAAGTGAATGTTGAAAACTAAAAATAAGTAAATTAATTTAAAAAAATCCTAAAATGTTGTGGCAGTTTTCCTTTATAATTTCTTGAAATATGATGCTTATACTTTTTTATGATCATGGCTTTCAGGTAGTCCAATAATGCTTGATTTATCTCTTCTCAGTCTATTTTCCAGGTCAGTTGTTTTTCCAGTGAGATATTTCATATTTTCTTCTATTTTTTCATTCTTTTGACTTTGATTGTTTCTTGATGTCTTGTGGAGTCATTAGCTTCCACTTGCCCAATTCTAATTTTTAAGGAATGATTTTCTTCAGAGAGCTTTTGTGCCTCTTTTTCCATTTGGCCACTTCTGCTTATTAAGGAATTATTTTCATCATTGAAGTTTTGCACCTCTTTTACTCTTTGGCCCATTCTATTTTTTAAGGTATTATTTTCTTCAGTATTTTTTGTTCCTCTTTTACCAAGCTATTAATTCTCTTTCCCAAATTTTCTTCCACCACTCTCATTTCTTTTCCCAATTTTTCTTCTACCATTCTTATCTCTTTCTTTAGCTCTTCCAAGAATTCTTATTGAGCTTCTATTCAATTAGCATTTTTCTTTAAGGCTTTGCTTGTGGATATTTTCACACTGCTATCACCTTCTGAGTTTG
This sequence comes from Vombatus ursinus, assembly GCF_900497805.2. NCBI lineage: Eukaryota > Metazoa > Chordata > Mammalia > Diprotodontia > Vombatidae > Vombatus > Vombatus ursinus. Next base: position 4,078,373 of record NW_020944374.1, read on the forward strand.
TGTCTTGATTTTCCCTGTCACCACAGTAGTTTATGATCAGGTTCTTTTTTTGTTGTAGTTTACTCATTTTTCCAGCTTATTTCTTGACTTTGAACTTTATGTTAAATTTGGGCTCTGCTCACCTTGGGGCGGGGACAATGTCCCAAGCTTTAGGCTTTTGCATGCTATTGTTTTCACAGGTTGGTCTGAGAATCTGTCAGTTTTGAGTGCTTTCAAAGTGTGGTGATCTGAGAAGAAATATAGTCACTGCTTTCCTGGTTTGCACTCTGCTCTTTATCCAAGAAAGGACTTTACTCCCTTGAGGCCACAAGTGTTTCTCTTTGCCCTGGAACTATGACTTGGAACTGTGTCTGGGCAATGGAGTTGCCAAACAGTGTTCTGTCCCATACCTAGTGCCAACACAATCTTTTTCTAACAGGTTGCCCAATCCCTTTGCCATTGCTGAGATGAAATCTCCCAAAGTTGCTGCTGCTGTTGCCACTTACAAATTCCATAGCTGATGTTGCAGGGGCATGTGATCCAGGCTGGTCTTGGTTGTAATTCTAGCTCCTTTGCCTTCTGTAATATTATATTCCAAGGCTACCATTTCTTTAATCCTTTAAAGTAGTGACTCCTAATCTTATGTGATCTTGATTGTGTCACTATGGTACACGAATTGTTCTTTTCTGTTTGCTTACAGTGTTTTTCATCTGTGACTTTTGGATTTTGGCTACAATATTCCAAGGAGTTTTGATTCTGGGGTCTCTTACAGAAGGTGAGTGGTAAATTCTTCCAATTTCTACTTTGCTTTCTAGTTCTAAGATATCTGCAGTTTTCCTTTGTAATTTCTTAAAATATGTTGCTATCTTTTTTTTTTTATTCATGGCTTTCGAGTAGCTCAATGCTGCTTAAATTATCTCTCCTTGATTAATTTTCCAGGTCAGTTGTTTTTCCTACCAAGTATTTTTGCATTTTCTTCTCTCCTTTTTTGTTAGTCTTTTGATTTTGTTTTATTATTTCTTGAAGTCTCATGGAGTCATTAGCCTTCATTGGGCCAATTTTAATTTCTAAGGAACATTTTCCTCAGTAATGTTGTTAATTCTCTTTTCATAACTTTCTTGTATAGCTCTCATTTCTTTCCACTCTTTTCTTCTACAGTTCTCATCTGGTTTTTAAATTAACTTTTAATCTTTCTTTAGCTCTTCAAAGAATTCATGTTGGGCATATTTCCAAATTGCATATTTTTTGAGAGTTTGCTCATAGATGTTTTCAAGACATTGTCTTTTTTATCTGTGTCTGGATCTTCCTTATCACCATAGTAGCTCTTTATGGTAGGGATCTTTTTTTGTTTGCTCATTCTTCCAGCCTACTTCTTGATTTTTGACTTTATATCAATGTTGGGCTCTGCTCACTTCTGAGGGGAAGGGGAGGTGGGCTTAGCTGGTCAGAGCTTCTGACTTTTATGTCATTCTGTTGTTTTCAGAGTTTAGTCTTGAGGCCTGCAAGTTTTCAGTGTTTCCCAAATGGTGTGATTACAGGAAAAGTCTATTAATTGCCTTCCTGGTGTAAGTTATATAAGTTCCCGACCCAGGTTTGCCTGTTTGACAGTGTGTGGTTAAGTTTCAGTAGACTACTGGTGGACCACCCAGTCATTGTCAGCCCTCTAGGAAGTTCTGCAGGTTCAGAGCAACTGTACTACTGGCTCCCCTTTGGTCTTAGTCTACTGGCCTAATTATTCCACTACAAGTTTATGTGCAGGGCTAAAAGTTAGAACTAAGTCCCATTCTGTTCCTGAACATGGAGAAACATTGCTAAGGTTTTGAAACTTGTTCCTTGTTTTATACACAGTTCAGGCTTTTCTCCCTTGCAACTGTTTCTTTCTACCCTGAAATTATGACCCAGAACTGGGTAATGGGCAAAAGATCTGCCAGTTGGCACCCATTCCTACTCCCAGCCCTGATTTAGGTATCCCCTAGGTTTTTCTTCTGTTCCAGTGTTTCCTGCCCTGGTGTTGAGCTAGCTAGCTTTCTTTCTTTCTTTTTTGGCTAGGCAATAGGGTTAAGTGACTTGCCTAAGGTCACATACCTAGTAAGTGTCAAGTGTCTGAGGTCAGATTTGAACTCACCTCCTCCTGACTCCAGGGCTGGTGCTCTATCCACTGAGCCCCGTTTAGCTTAGCTTTCTTACCATCCAGGGCACCATTCTCACCACTGCCACTCCTGCCATAGCTATGCTAGGCTCATGGTCAGCCCCGACCCCAGGGTCCACAAATCTCTTTGTCTCTCTTCCTAAGTTATCCTGGACTGGAAAAATTACTCATGGTGCCTTCTTCTTGGTTTTCCCAATCAAAATTCTGTCTGTTGCACTTTCTAAATTGTTTTGGGGGAGATATGCTGGGTGAGCTGTACAAAAATGCTGGCTCTTATTTTGACATCTTGACTCCTACCAAAGGGGAAACATTTTTTAATCCAATTTTGTATTTATTTTCACTTCCAAATTCTCTCCCTCTCTCTACCCCTCCCCCACCTACTGAGAAGGTAAGAAATACAGTACCTATTATACATATCAAGTCATGCAAAATATATTTTCACATTAGCCATGTTCCAAAAAAAGAAAAAGAAGAAAAAAATATACTTCCATATGTACCCTGAGTCCATCAGTTCTCTATTTGGAGGTAGATAGCATTTTTCATCATCAGTCCTTTGGAATAATGGCAGATCAATATCTTGATCACTTACTAAATTCAGAGTTGATTATCTTTACAATATTGCTATTACTGTGTACACTGTTTTCCTGGTTCTGCTCACTTCACTTTGCATCAGTTCACATAAGTCTTCTTAGATTTTTTTTTTCTGAAACTATACCTATTTATCATTTCTTATACCAAAATAGTGTTCCATCATAATAATATATCATAACCTGTTCTACCACTCCCCAATTGATGGGCATCCCCTTAGTTTCCATTTTTTTTGCTATCACAAAGAAGAGTTGCTATAAATATTTTTGCACATATAGGTTATTTTGCATTTTCTTTGATCTCTTTGGGGTAACTCTTTTGGTGCAGAGGAGTCAAAGGTATTGCATAATTTTACAGCTTTGAGGGAATAGTTCCAAATTGTTCTCCAGAATAGTTGGACTAGTTTACAGCTACACCAACAGTTCATTAGTGTACCTATTTTCCCACATTTCCTCCAGTATTTGTAATTTTCATTTTCTGTCATCTTAATCAATCTGACAGGTGTGAGGTGGTACCTCAGAGTTGTTGTAACTAGTATTTCTCAAATTATTAGTGATTTATAGAACTTTTTTGGTATATACATTGATAGCTTCGATCTCTTCCTTAGAAAATTGGCTATTACCCTTCGACAATTTATCAGTTGGGGAGTGGTTCTTACTCTTATAAATTTGGCTCAGTTACTTTATATATTTGAAAAATAATTCCTTTATCAGCAAAACTTCTATAAAATTTCCCCTAGTTTCCTGCTTTTTCCAAAGGGAAATCTGTCTAACAATGCAAGTGGATGGCCAGGGAACTGAGATTTTCAAAATATATCTACAGAAAATAGAAACAATAGCAGTGAATACCGTGACCATAGATGCATGGGACATTACTGTAAAAATGGGGAACTAAGGGGAAGCTAGGTGGCACAGTGGATAGAGCACTGGATTCAGGAGGACCTGAGTTCAAATTCAACCTCAGACACATAACACTTATTAGCTGTGTGACCCTGGGCAAGTCACTGAACCCCACTGCCTAGCCAAAAAAAAAAAATGGAGAACCGAAAGCTACTGCTCAGAATAAGCTGAAGTTGGTCAGGGAATCAAAGGACAACAAAAAGGAAGACTTTTGTTTGCTTTGTTTTTGTGTTTTAGCTACATTGGGGAAATGAAGAGGCTCTAAGAAAGGCTAGGACCATTCCTCTGGGTGGATGGGATGACAGTGACTAATAAGACACAAGGCAGAGCTGCTCAATTATTATCTTGCTTCTGTTTTCTTTGCCAAGGAAAATGACCTATGGTCATGAAAGGACTGAATAAAAATGCCTATTGATGTCCTGATACTCAACAGAAGGAAGGGAGTAGTAAGAGTGCACAGAATTGCCTTTGATGAATTCAAGTCACCTGGCCCAGAGGAACTATGTTCTTGAGTACTGACAGAGTTGGAGGATGTGATTGCTGAGTCATTGTCAGTGATCTGTGAAAGAATGTGGAAAATAGGAGGCATATTTCAGGCCTGGAGAAGGTCAAACATTCTTTTAATTTTCAAAAAAGGAAAACAAATAGAGTCGGCAAATGATAGGCTAATGAGCTTGATTTCAATTGCTAGAAAAATTCTAAAAGAAATCATATAAGAAATTATTAGTGAAGACAAAGGAAATTGTAATTTCAGAGAGAAAGAGGAGCTTCAGCAAGAATTGGCTATGCCAGAATAACATTATTTCCCTTTCTGACAGGGTTATGGATGACAGAATCAATCTTGACAAAACTGGTAGATCAGGAGAGTGCTGCATATAGAATTTTCCTAGATTTTATTTTACCTAGATTTAAGCAAAGAACATTATAAATATCTGAGGAAAAGAAAGGCAGAATGGTTCAGTGGACACTGTGCTCGTCTTGGAGTCAGAAATTAGGTTCAAGTCCCATATTGCCTGTGTGACCCTGGTCAGTCACTTAACCTCTCAGGATTCCTAGGAAACTCTCTAAAACTACGAGTTACACAACAGTTTCTAATGAAATCACATTTCCAGATCAAAACCAAAAATCAAAAAATGAAAACCTTTTATTATTCTTATAGAAGAGAGGGATATATCTATATCTATATATCTACATCTATCTACACATACACACACAAACACACACACACAAGTGAATAATTCAATTAGATGGCTGTAGAACTGGTTGATTGGCCAGACTCAAAGAGCAGGTAATGGTTAAATGTCAACTTGACAGGAGGTCTCTACTACTAAAGCCTTAGTCCTGTATTGTTTAACATGTTTATCAATGACTTGGATAAAAGCATTTTTATCAAATTTGCAGATTACACAGAACTAATAAGGATAGCTAATATACAAGATGACAGGATCATAATCCAAAAATGATTCTGACAAACTAGAGTACAGAGATGAATCTAATGAGATTAAGTTCAATAAAAAAATAAAGGATTACAGTTTCTCAAAATTGACTTCGTAAGAACAAGATGAGGAGGAATTGTTAAGTTTTTATTTGTTTTTGTCTTTTAAATAAAATAGGGCCTTTTGCAGATGACAAATTCAATATGAGTCACCAACCTCCTTGGGCCTCAGTTTTATCCTCTGTAAAATGAAAAAGTTGGACTAGATGGCTTCTGAGGCCCCTTCCAACTCTAAATCCTATAATCCTAGATGACATTCATCCCGTCATTTACAATGAGTACATATATGGTATGTTTATAGTTCTTTGCATACTGTTTTCTCCATTAAAATGTAAGAACCTTGAGGGTAGGAACCATGTTTTTGTCTTTCTTTCTATCTCAGTGCTTATTTAGAGGACAGAAACAAGAATGGTGAAGGGTCTTAAGTCTGTGTCATATGAAAAGACAGAGAGATGTGGACTAGAATTCAGGGCTTCTTAAACTCTCGACCCCTTTACACTTCTTAAAACTCCCATTGGGTCATGACCCACAGTTTAAGAAGTGCAAGACTAGATGACAATACAATCAAATGGATTCGGAACTGGTTCAATGGATGGACTTGAAGGGTAGGTGTTAATAGTTTAATGTCAATGTGGCAGCATCTCTTCTTGAATTTGTGTCTTTTAAAATTTTTATCAGTGACTTGGATAAAGGCATAGAGGGCATGCTCATCACTTACGCAATTCAGACAATGTTGGAAGAACAGTTAATCCACTGGATGACAGAGTCAGTATCCAAAACAATCATGAGAGGCTAGAGCACTAGACTGAATCTGATACAGTGAAATTCCTTCCTAGGAAATTTATGTTTTCAAATTTATAAAATTATGGCTTACTTATCCAATACTGAGTACAATTATTTTTGATTCTTTCTTGTCTACTATGCATCACTGATTTATTTTCTATTTCTCAACCAGTATCAAATGGCTCTGATGATTACTACTTTGTAAAATAAGTCTGACATCTGGAAGTGCTAATCCCTCTCCATTCTTACCATTTTCATTATTTACATTGATATTCTAAATGAATATACGAATGATTTTGCTATTATTTAATTCTATGAAGTTTTGGTAGTTTGATTAGTATAGCAGTAAATCCATAAATTAGCTTTGGTAGCATTGTTATTTTTATTACATTAGCATGCCTTGGCTTTGTAAGTTGTTCTTTGTTTTGATAATATGAAATTTGATAGTATTAAACATAAAGTCTTACACGTGGGTACAAAAACACAACAGCACAAGTACAAGATTGGGCAGGTATAGTTAGACCATAGTTCTAAAAACTTCTATGACTTTTCATAGATTGTAAACTCTATAGAGTTTATCAATGTGATGTGAGAGATAAAAAAGGTAAAGCGAGCTTGGGTTGCACTAAGAGAAGTACCAATTCCAGAAGTACCAATTACCTGGGAAGGTAATAGTCCCAGGAGACTCTGACATGGTCTGGCCACATCCAGAATACTGTGTGCAGCTCTGGATGCCACAGTTTAAAAGGAAATTGCCAAGCTAGAGAATGTCTGAAGGAGAGCAACCAGGATGGTGAAGGGCCTTAAATTCATGGCATGTGAGAATTAGTTATTTATCCTGCAGAATAAAAGCGTCCAAGGGGACACGAGATACTTGATTTCAATGATGCTGAAGTGCTGTCACTTAGAAGAAGGGTTAAATTTGTTCTATTTGGTCTCAGATGGCACAAGCAGGAGTAATAGGTGGAAGCTGCCTAGAGACAAAAAATTAGCTGCATGTCAGGAAAGACTAGTTAAGAATGAAAGCTGACATTAAGTGGAATGGACAGCTTTGGGAGGTCATCAAAGAAAAACTGAACAACCACTTGAAGGGTTTTTTTGTAGAAGAGACTCCTTCTGAGATATGGCTTACATAATGGCTACTGAGGTTCCTTCCAACTCTGCAACTAGATGATTCTGTAGTTCTTACAACTAACCCTAAACTTTAAAACTAAAACCTGAGCAGGAAGGTAGAATCATGAATGGAGCACCGGGACTGGACTCAGGAAGACCTGAACTCACATCTAGCTTCACACACTTACTAGCTGTGTGATCCTGGAAAAGTCACTTAACTTCTGTCTGCCTCAATTTCCTTAAACTGTAAAATGAGAGCAATAATAACAACTACCTTACAAGGATGCTGTAAGGATCAAAGGAGATAATATGTGTAAAGTTGCTTAGCATAGTGCCTGGCACATACATACACAGCATGTGCCTCATACATTTTTATTCCCTTCATCTTTCCCTAAACCACACTACCCTATGTCTCGTTACTGCTAAAATCAATGTTTAAGTGTTTTCATTTAATTTTTTCTATTCTTTGTCTGGTCCTGTTCCATGTAAAGTGGATTGAAGGGGGTAGAGGCCCAAAAGCACCAAGAAAGAGAGAACAATTCTGGGTGTGTGTACTGGAGGAGCACAGCATAAAGGGTTTTTAGCAGAAGAGAATGGTCCAAACTGAGATCCAAGAAAAAAAAAAAAACTAAACTAAACTAAACTAAAAATGTGGTTGAAGTCAAAGCCAGATATCCCCCAAAGCAAGCAAATCGAGGGCTAGGCACAGGAGACTGTGGACTGAATTCAAGAGCAAAATTCCAAGCTTTGGAAGAGGTCCACATGGAGCAAGGTTGGCATAATTCCAATGGTAGTGAAGTGGGGTACAGGAAAGGAGAAGCATATTTTCATTCAAGGACTAGAACATGGATGGCATCCACTTTCTATGGCACTAGCCATACTCTTGACTCAGCCGTGGGCCAGGACATATGCATCTGTACTGTATCACAACGATGGAAAGTTTGTGAAAACACGTGAGACTTTCCACAGCTATAGCAAATGAACATTCTTGAAGTTACAAATTGAGTATTCTCATTCATACCAATGAAACAAAATGGCATGGTTCTGTTTTGCCCTTAAGCTAGGAGGACTGGTGCCATTAGAGTTTACCTCCTGCAGATGACCAAAATTTTATGCAAAAGAAAATACTGTTGCAAAATTCTCTCCTAGTAGGTAAACACACGATCATAAAGATAATGAGGCTGAAGCTCCATGTACTAGAAAACAAATATTTTTGATCTAGCTAAATGAACTGGTTTTGTAATTACAGTGCAACAGCACTCCAACATTCTTATTACCTGTATTTAAATATATGAAATGTCAAATCATGAACAAAATGAACAACCTACAAAAGGCATATCTAAAGCAGCAAAATCCTAACCTAGCACAGTCTCTAAGTCAGATATAACCCTACCACAGGAGGTGGCATTGACAGGGACCTTAGAGATCATTGCAACATCCCCACCCCAACTCATTTTATAGAAAACAAAACATGAGGACAAAGACAGGAAGTCATTTTGCCAAAGTCACACAGGTAGGGAGTGGCAGAGTCAGCACCTGAACCTCATTCCTCCAGTCTTGTACTCTTTCTGCTCTGTCATGTTGACTTGACCCTTGCCTCAGTGACAGCCTTAGTAAGTCTAATAGTCACATATGTGGAACGATTTCACCAGGGTCCCAAGAAGTACCTTCTCTCCATTTCTGTAAGGTTGAAAGCACCACAGAAAGGACTCCATTGTGTTAAACATGTCATGTAGAAGGGTTTTCGAGAAGGAAATAAAGAAGAATCACACTGGATAGAAAGACAATGATGGACTGCCATCTGCATCAGTGGAGGGAGAACTGATGAGAATTATAATGAATTGAGGCCTAGAACTGTATGCAAGCATTGCACAAGGCTGAAATATTATGAGCAGGTAAAGGTTCATAACAGAAACACCTAGTTGCCTGCGTTGGAAGCTGCCCTCACTTCTGCCACCGCACAGACCCAGGGGCTGTTTTCTGTTTGCCAAATTAGACAAAGACAAAGGCAATGGGGGAGGGGGAAGATTCAATCAGAGGGCAAAGCAAGAACTTCTTCCCAGTCTATGAATGAGTCTGAGATTACAAATTGAACAGTTTTCAGTGAAAGGCTGGCCAATCACAAGTTTATGGGAGAAACATTTATAAGACATAGAGGGGAATCTATGGAAATATAGGAGAAGGAAGAAAGAAAACCTCTTTTTTATTACCATAAGGAAAGAAAATTGTTATGTGCTTGTAGAACTCAAATTTTAAGCATTATTGTGTAGATGAGACAACCAATTTTAAATTGTTTTTTTAAATGTTTTAAAATGTTTTTTAAATGGTGTCTTTTTTCAAAATTGGACATCTAAGTCTGTTTGTGGAAAATAACTAGAAGACAAGTGCCAGCAGAGGAAAGTTCACTCTCCATCTTGGAGCCATGGTGGTGGGCAGATTCTAGGAGTGTGCCTGATCTCTGGGTACCCAGATCCCTGCTACTTCCTTCTGAGACTGAGGAGCTACTGCTGGACAGAATGAATAAGACTGGTAAGAGCTGCCAGCTGGTGAGACAGTGCAAGTATCCTTCCTGGCCAGCTTCCTTTCCCCTTACCTCCAAGCAAAGAAGGCAGCAGTTTCCATAAACTTACCAACAAATTTAGATTTTTGTTTCTTCATCCTTGTGAAAGGAAGGAGTAAAGGGGAGGAGAACTTGATTCAGCTTGGGTGAAATTCAGCTTCTAGTCATCCAAAGGAATCATTCTTCCACACTGATGACTGTCTTTTCATTGCCATAATTTTGTTCCCCTCCTCCTTTATATAAAAGGACAAGCTAGTGCCCGTGAATTTATTGTATGTGTGATTAATGCTAGTGGGGCTAGAGATTTGGCTAAAGGGATGGCTTCAGAGAGCCTAAGGAATGTGAAGAGGACATGAAGAGGACAGTGATTCCATGCAATGAGTCACTCAATAATCTTCTTGAAACATTTCCTATATGTAAGATAGTAAAGGCACATTGAAATTGGACCCCTAAGACAGTACGAGTTTCTATAAACAGGAGAGTCTATAACCAGAGAGAAATTATTAACAGAAACTGATATGCCCCTAGTCCTAGTAGAGCTTAAGAAAAGCCAAGTCTAGGAAAAAAGGATGTGTTACCAGTGGGACCTACACCTCATTGAAAGTACTATCCCTTAAAGAGAAGCACCTCTACCTCTATATGGGGAAACCACTTCTGTGTACAAACCTTATACGTGGGGACCTCACCCTGTCTACTTGTATGTACTGATTCACAGTGTTTTGTTTTGTTTTTTGATAATAGTTTTTGAAAAAAATGCTAAAGAAGCATACTAATATACTTCACTTTATGCAATGGCTTTGTTTCTGAAAAGTTAGATAAATAAATATCCATATTATCCATAGATACACAGTATACATACATATATACTGTATATCTATATATACATATTCACTGACTCTTTGCAACTTGAATTACCTTTCTTTTAATTTTAAAATTTTAATTGGTATCTTATTTTTGCATTGCTTTCATTTCTGAATGCATCTTCCCCTTTCCCTAATTAGTGAGCTATCCTTTGTAAGAATGAAAAAAAATAAGGGAAAAATCAGTTCATCAAAACCGAACAATTCAAGTGAGCTTGACAGTATGTTTGCATGTGTAAATTACATAGCCATCTGTAAATTACATAGGCCCCTACCTCTACAAAGAAGGGAGAGGAGTATATTTTTTCACCTTATCTCTTCTTCGGGGCTCCATTAGGTCCTTATAATCACACAGCAAACTTGAAATGGTGGTGGTGGTGGTGGTGGTGGTGGTGGTGGTGGTGGTGGTGGTG
>NW_020944374.1:4089221-4109559 GCF_900497805.2 Vombatus ursinus
GTGGTGGTGGTGGTGGTGGTGGTGGTGGTGGTGGTGGTGGTGGTGGTTCATTTCCACTGCTGTGGTCTATGTGCATATTGTTTTTCTGGTTCTGCTTAAATTAGTCTCCATCATCTAAGTCTTCCCAAAGCTTCTTCTTCGTATGTATTCTTCATATTCACTGACCTTACAGGACAGTCAAATTCCATTACATTCATGCACTCCCATTTGTTTAGCCATTCCTCAGTCAAGGGGCACCTCCTCTGTTTGGCTCTTTTGCTGACTCTTCATCCACATTATGCACCTTAAATGTGTATGTACTCCCAAGCTTCCCTCCAGGGCTCTCTTTTCTTCTCTTCTCTCTCCTGGTGACCCTATCAGCTCTCACCATTATCATCTCTAAGAAGATCACTCCCAAATTTCTAGATCTACCCCAGAATCTTCTCTGAACTTCAGTCCTACATCACCAACTGCCTATAAGACATTTCAAGTTACAGAGCCCAAAAACATTTCAAATTAAACACACACAAAACAGAATGCACTATCTTTCTTGTCAAACTCAATCCTGTTCCAAACTTCCCTATTTCTGTCAAAGGTATCACCATCCTTCCAGTCTTCCAGGTTCCCAACCTAGATGTTCTCCTCAACTTCTTTCTCCCACATATCACATAACCAATTGGTTATCTAATATTTTTTTATTTTTACCTCTGTAAGAACCCTCTCTTCTGGATGCTTCCCTCCATCATACAGCTACCACCTGAGTTCATGCTCACCTTTCACCAGGACTCCTGCAGTGCCCTCCTAATTAGTCTCCTTAGACTCAAGGCTCTTCTTTCGCCAATCAGGTCTCCGCATGGCTGCCAAAGTGATATTCCTTAAGGGTAAATTGGACCATATCACTCCCCCTACTCAACCAACTCTAGTGTATCTCTATTGTCTTTATTAATAAATATATAATTTGCTAATTTGATTTTAAAGTCCTTCACAATGTGACCCCCTACGAAGGTCTATTATCTGCTACTAATCTTCTTGCACTCTACGATCCAGTGAAATCAGTTTTCTCTCTATTCCTCACACAACAGCACATTTCCCATCTCCAAGCCTTTGTACCGGCTATCTCCCAGAGTCTGGAATGTACTGTCTCCACACCTCTGCCTCACAGAGTCTTTCTTCTCCTTCCAGATGCAGCTCAAGCACTATCTTCTATATGTCTTCTCTGATCCCTCTAACTACCTTGTAGTTATTCTCTTTATATTTCTTCTGAATGTATATTATCTGTCCCACTAAAATGTAAGCTCTCTGAGCATGGAGACTGTTGTGCTTTTTTATCAGTACACTTACCATCTAGGACAGTGCCTACAATGTTGTAGGTACTTAATAAATGTTTGTTGATTGACTGATTGATCTAGAACTCTTAATTAGATTTGGGCAAACGTAATACATAGCCCAAATAATCTTAACATCCATATGGGCATATTCTAGTCTGATAAACAAAGCAGGAGGAAAGAGGGAGTAAAAATGGAAAATTAAAAATTTTCTCCAAGAATCATCTATTTTAATAGCTGGAAATTTTATAAACTGCTTCTTCCATTAAATGAATGAAAAAAATAGAAATCAATTAAAATATTACACAGCAGAAAAATCATATCATTAAAATTATAAAATAAAATTCTTACACAGTAAAAGAGGGTCCCCTTGAGAGGCTCAGAGGTTTGGCCAAGAGAGGCCAGATGCTGCAGGGATTAGTTAATGTGTCTTGCTCACACCTTAGCTTCAGAGCTAATCTTAAGATCTCATGGAGGGTAAGGCTTCTCAAAATGTTGGGTTATTAAAAGGATCTGGTCAAATGCTACTTCTGTCATTTGTCTGCTCCCACCAGGACTCCAAACACTCAGAACTCAGGATTTAAGGGGCAGAAAACAAGAGTAGAGTCAGCAAGTAGCTATAGAACAATGGACCAAAGGCCACAATCTACTTTCACAGGCCCCAAAAAGAAAATATCCCCCAAATGGTTTGATTAGATAGTTTAGCTTAATTATCATCCAGATACATGAGAGTGAACCAAAAGCCATTTTTTCCTTTCAAATTTCCTGGTAGAAAACCTTTCTAAAATGTGAAAGCATTTTTCCTTCCTTGGTGGGTAAACACTATCCTCCACCCTCCTTCCTAGCTGTTAGTGCTCTGTTCTCCTTAAATAATCATTCATTGTATGTACTTATGGGTATCTAAGTAGCACAGTGGATAGAGCACTGGGCTTGGAATCAGGAAGACTCATATTCCTGAGTTCAAATTTGGCCTCAGTTCCTCACCAATAAATGCTGGAGAAGAAAATGGCAAACCACTCCAGGATCTTTGCCAAGAAAACCTCAAATGAGGTCACAAAGTGTCGGACACAACAGAAACGACTCAACAACAACATATACTTAGTTGTTTCCATGTTGCATCCACTCATCCTTCTCAAAACACACACACACACACACACACACACACACACACACACACACTTCCATACCCAAAAGGTAAACTCTTGAGGGCCAAGGGTATTTTTCATTTTTCTTAGTATCACCAGCATCTAGCAACCTGCCTTGCATATAGTAGGGACTTAATAAATGCTCATTGAATAATCTCTCCTCTCTTTCCTTTCCTTTTCTCTCTATCACAAAGTAACAATGGAAATTTTACAACCTCCAAGACAGCAGCAACTATTTTATAGGAGTGGTGTGTGTGTGTGTGTGTGTGTAAATCCTCATATGGTGTTGAGAATATAGATGATTTTGATACCACTCTAAGAAACCAGCAAGCTCCATCCTATAGTCACTTTAAACTCCTAATCACCACTTCTATGGCCCTAAAAAGATGTTGGCAGAGGAAAAAGTGCAAGCAGCCATTGTTCTGAAACCTTGTTGTTACTCACTGAGGTAATGACAATAATATTATATATCAGATTCAGGATTAATGCGGGGGACTTCAAAAATATTTTCCATAATTTTAAAATTCAGGACTTGCCCATTTTGAATTAAATATTCTCATGTAATGGCCAAGGTCTCAAGCTCTGTTTTCTCGGGAGTTACCCAAACAGCTATTGGCAAGTCACATGTCTTGTTATTCAGGTAAGGGGGTGTTGTGAACAGTGCTAGGGTCTATTTATGGATGGTCTGTGCTGAATAGTTTATCGCAAGCTTTCAATGAATTATTTTATTGTACTGAATTTATCGTAACAAGTTATTTATTACATGTTCTGTTATTCGTGTTCCTGCTCAGTGAAAAATAATTTCTATTTCCATGACATTTACTTGTTGATAGTATTTTTTTATAACCTTGCATTTTGGCTCTACTATTCATTTTTAGCCATGACGAGCAGTGATTTAGAGATTTTACAACAGCTTCCTAAGGTTTATGCACAGTGAATCATAATACTGGCAACTGTCTCCTCGTATGTAAGGTCAACAGGAGAGAATGAAAAGGTTTTATCATTATTACAAATTTTGGAGTTAAACATAAATGGTAAAAAAAAAATAAACAAGTTTGTCCAAGCTTTAAAACAGCAAGACATGGAAACGTACTTATTCATTTGAACAAAAATGAAATTTTCATTGGCTTTTATCTACCAGAAAGAGATAAATTCAGTACCTAGACAGCAGGCTACAGGGATGACAATCAGTATCTCCTATTCCTATTCATTTAGCTATGCCTGCCTTGTCATTCAAGTAGAGTGCTTTAAAGGAAGCAATTTGTACCTCAGTTCTACCTCTCTTTATCAAAATGGTTGACTACCTAGAACTTCTTATTGCACTACTTTAGTTACCAGAAACCAATTACCTAGACCAGAGCTTCTTAAACTGTGGTTCATGACCCATTTAAGAAGTGCTGAAGGGGTCACCAGTGGAAATAGTTTAAGAAGTCCTGACCCAGACTACTCCCAATTATGCTTCTGATTTATCCTCAAGAATAACCTTAGATATAGTACCATTACCATACATTACTCTGGCTTCCCCAGACTGCCCAAAGGGTCCATGACACAAAATAGTTAGGAATCTCTGATCTAGACTGTGGGTAAGGCAGATAGGGACACAGGGCAACACGAGTACAATGGGTGTCTAGAGAGTGGGGCCCCAAAAGGTGGGAGAGGTGGGAAGTGGGAGGGTACCACAGACACCTACAGTTTGGCCTAGAAACTTGACAGCAGTAATTAATCTGTGCTATTAAAAATCAGTTCTCACTTGCATTTACATATGTATTAGCATGCCAGTAAGTAGCTAGTATAGCAAGAAGATGACATTCCCAAATTTGGGGGGAAGTATATAATTTGGCTTTAAAAACTGCAATTTCACAGGTGTCCCAATGAAATGATGGGTGGAGGAGTGCTTTAAAAACTATATAGTGCTGTGTATTTTTAAGTAATTATAATCATCATTAATTTGATGTTTCTCATTGATTTTGCAATTTCCTCTTGAAACACAGAACACTGTACATTAAATTTACAAAGAAAGACGATTCTTAGTCACACAATTAGGCAACAAACAAATCAATAAATATTCATGAGCTATCTAGTGGATTTAGAGCCCTGTAAGAGGTGCTGGGGGGGAGGGACAAATTTTAGATGAGATATAATGACCAGAAGATACAGGGCAAAAAGCATAAGAAAAATGCACTATTCCATAGAATGCCACAATTTTCGGTAACACAAATGATATTCACTTGAAACGATGTGAACTTTTACAAAGTCAAATGATGCTATCACCAAAAGCTTACATATGTGAAACTCATTATATAGTTGTCATTGCTATGTAATAGTGTTATACTACTTAATGAAATCCAACAAACTTTAGATCCCTACTATGTGCAAGATACTGTTCCAGGAACTGGGGATACAGAGACCAAAACCAGCCACTGCTCTCATGTAGCGACATTCTTGTAGGTGAGGGGGGAAGGGGAAGAAAATATTACACAGCTAAGTATAAAGAAGGTGAGAGAGAGAGAGAGAGAAAATGACAGAGACAGACAGAGACAGAGACAGAGAGAAACTGAACAAGGGGGATCAACAAAGGTTTATCAGAGGAGGGCTGACCCCTGAGTTGAGCCTTGAAGGAAGCTAAAGATTGTATCAATTGGTGATGAGGAGGAAGAAATCTAGCTATAACCCCTGGGGGACTCTGGGCACCCTCAAAAAAGATACACTTAGTTTGGGATACTTCTGAGTCAACATCTGCTCAAACATATAGTCCTTAATCCCAAGCCAGAGGACATTTTCATTCAAATGAAAGACATTTTATCAAATAACATAGCAAACAAAATAAAGAGAACATTTTATCTCCTAACCAGGGGACAGCACACGTACAGAAAGTACACACAACCAGAGAAAATTCATGGAGGGCCCATACACAAGGTAAGTGGGTAGCCAGAGAACATGCATGGAAGGGCCTATGCCAGGAATTTGGGCAGCATGGTCAAATACAAAGCTTGCATGAAGGAGACACATTGTCAAAGCAAACATAGACAGGGCATCTTACACCTCTGATTTTGCCGGGTTTCTGCTGTCCTCTCGCAATGTTACCATAAACTTTCTATTGCTATCTGTTGGGTATAGTATCTCTGCTGCTTTTCTGGCTGCTACTATGAGCATATAATCCCAGATAATAGCTTCTCAGCTTCATCTTTTCAGAGCCTTCTCCTGCCAATACTGGCTATTTTCTCATTGAGTATGCCTAGAAAGTCTCTTGCTGACAGAGAAACAGAGTTCTTCAGTCATACCAAGAAGCTATATGTCATCTTACACAGCTAGGAAGTCTTCAGAACAAAAGGGAGAAAGAGTTCCCATTGACCTACCAAGCTGGAAAAGTTTTGAATACAGGTCCCATGAGGAGATGTGTACCTGTTCTCTGAGGATGAAACTCGTAATAAGGTGTTCACAGGGTGAAGAATCTCTCTGGCTATAAAACCTCTTGAAGCCTCCCTAGGGTTTGAGATATGTGTTGGTGGAAGGAATACCCACAACAATGAAATGACACATTTTTTAAAATATTGAAGTAAAGCAAATTATATTTGATAGTTGTTATAGTGAGATTCCAGTGTATAAAGTAATTTGAATGCTATATCTTTTAACCATAAATACTATGAAGAGATTTTATTTGTTTTTGATACCAAATTAAATCATAATACTTTTTCCAGACAAGAGGCTATTAACCTAGGGTCCATGAACTTAAAAAATTTGACCAATAATTGTGTTTCAATATAATTAGTTTCCTTTTTAATCCTATGTATTTTATTTCATATGTTTAAAAATAATATCTGTCCATTTAAAATAACATTAGACAATACAAAATACTTGGGAGTCTACTTTCCAAGACAAACCCAGGAACTACATGAACACAATTATAAAACACTTTTCACATGAATAAAGTCAGACCTTAACAATTAGAAAAATATTAATTGCTCATGGGTAGGCCAAGTTAATATAATAAAATGACAATTCCACCTAAATTAATCTATTTATTCAGTGTCATCCCAATCAAACTACCAAAAATTTATAGAGCTAGTAAAAATAATAACAAATTCATCTGGAAGAACAAATGTCAAAGACATCAAGGAAATCAATTAAAAAAATGTGAAGGAAGATTATCTAGCTGTACCAAATCTCAAAGTGTATTATGAAGCAATAATTATCAAAACAATCTGGAACTAGCTAAGAAATAGAATGGTGGGAATAGATTAGATGCACAATACATTACAGTAAATGACTACAGTGAACTAATATATGATAAACCCTGAAAACCGAGCTTTTGGAACAAAAACTCATTATTTGACAAAAACTGCTAGGAAAACTGGAAAGTAGTATGGCAGAAATGAGATAGAGAACAACATCTCACACCACATACAAAGGTCAAAATGAGTATATGAGTTACACATAAAGGGTGATACGGTAAGCAAATTAGGAGAGCATAGAATAGTTTATCTGTCAGATCTATGAATAAGTGAAGAATTTAGGACCAAATAAGACACTGAGAGCATTACAAAATGTAAAATAGAACATTTTGATTATATAAAATTTAAAAGGTTTTGCACAAACAAAACAAATGTAAACAAAATTAAAAGGAAAACAGAAAACTGGGGGAAATTTTTGTAACAAATAAATGATAAAAGCCTCATTTCTCAAATTAGTCAAATTTATAAGAATACAAGTCATTCCCCAGTTGATAAATGGTCAGGAGGCAGCTAGGTGGTGCAGTGGACAGAGCACTGGCCCTGAAGTCATGAGGAAGTGAGTTCAAATCCAGTCTCAGACACTTACTAGCTGTGAGCCTTGACAAGTCACTTAACTCTGATTGCCTCAAAAAAAAAAGATAAATGGTCAAAGGATATGAACAAGCAGCTTTCAGACAAAGAAATCAATGCTATCTAGAGTCATACAAAAAAATGCTCTAAATCCTTATTGATTAGAGAAATGCAAGTTACCACCTCACACCTACCAGATTGGCTAATATGACAAAAAAGGGAAATGATAAATGCCTTGGAGGGTATGTGGGAAAACTGGGACACTAATGCATAGTCAGTGGAGCTGTGAACCAATCCAACCACCCTCAAGAGCAATTTGGAACTATGCCTAAAGTGCTATCAAACTGTGCATTCCCTTTGATCCAGTGATATCACTGCTAGGTCTGTATCTCAAAGAAATAAAAAAGGGAAAATGACCTATTTATACAAAAATATTTATAGCAGCTCTTTTTGTGATGCCTAAGAAATTTTCAACACATTGGCATGTGTTGTCCAACAAATGGGGAAAGGCTGAACAAACTGTGGTATATGATTGTGATAGAATCTAATTGTGCTATAAGAAATGACAAGCAGGATAATTTCAGAAAAACCTGGAAAGACTTATATGAATTGAGACAAAGTGAAGGTAGCAGAACTAGGAGAATATTGTACACAGTAACAGCATATGATAACATGATGAAGAACTGTGAATGACTTAACCATTTTCAGCAATACAATGATCGAAGGCAACCCCAAAGAACTCATGAGGAAGCCTTCTATCAGGCTCCAAAGGAAGAACTGATATTGTCTGAATACAAACTGAAGGGTGCTATTCACTTTCTTTCTTTCTTTCTTACTTTTGTTCAAGTTTTCTTACATAAAATGACTAATATATGGAAATATTGTACATGACTGCACATGCATAAGCTCTATCAGAATGCTTATTAACTTAGAAAGAGGGGAGGGGAAGGAAAGAAACAGAACCTAGAACTGAAAATTTAAAAAAAATAAATGTTAAAAACTGTTTTAACATGTAATTGGGGAAAAATAAAAGATTATTAAAATAATATTCCAGAAAGAAATCAATAGGTTCCATCAGACTACCAAAGGAATCCGTGACACTAAAAAGGTTAAGAACCCCATAGTTATAGAATATAAGGTAGATGAGGGCACAGGCTATGTCTTATCTAATCTTTTTATCCCCTCCAGCATGAAGCACAAGGTTTTACACATAGTAGGCTATGTAAGTGGTTCTTGAATTTAATTTTGACCCATAACTGCTCTAAAACTGTATTCTACTTTATAGGACTGAAGACAACTTTTACACTGGCTAAAAGACTTCATGAAACACACGAGGCCTCTGTCTGTTTGTACTGTCTCCCCAGAATTAAAGAAATTATCAACACAAGCATGCCAGGAACAATAATAGCCATCATGACAACCCAATCAACCTTGGTGATAAATAAACTCCCACAATGCTCCTGTTATTGTCACAAGAAATGAACGGGTGCTTCTCAAATGAAAAATCATGCTAAATAAAATATATTCCTCTCCAACACCACCAATACCAAACACATACATACACACATATACACTTACCAATAAGTATGTGTATACATATACACACATGTATATGTGTATATATGTGTATACATATAGATACACACATATATACACACATACACATGTGTATGTTTATATATATATATATATATATATATATATTTAAGGTTCCAAATGATTTTTTATATACATTAAAAACTCCATTGAGCTGAAATTGTCAGGGAATGAGGTCTTCTATATAAAATAAATTTTAGGTAACTAACCTTAAAATTAATGATGGAACTCTAAAACCTATCACACGTCTTCCTAACTTTTTTAAAGAGTAAAATAAACATAATTTAATGTTTTACAGATAAGCAAGGGACATACTATCAGTGTCACCTACTGTGCTATAATATCATTGCATTATCACCGTAATACCTCCGGGGATTACACAGGTCTGGGAACAACGGCCTCAGATTGCTTTATAGTAGGTCTATGACTTTCTTCACTGTATTGGTGACTTCTTGAGGTCAGCTTCTCCGAAGTGCTGTTTCTAATGTGCTGCTTACTTACAACAAAGAAGAAAAGAAAGCCTGCTGAATCAGTTATATTTTATGTACATTTCTACAGCAACAGGCTTAGATATCCATAAAGAAGCATCACTCTTTTATACAAAAATGCATGGGCTTTATGATGGTCGTTTTCCCTACTCAGGATCCTTTTTCACTTGTTTAACATTTCTCATGGCTAAGTTGAAACAGCTGAATGTCAGACAAATGGGAACGTTATTGTACTGTACTTATCAAATGTGGCTCATTAAAGTAATGTCAATTGCAAAATATGAAATTTATTAGGCAAATATTTATTGTGGGTCTAATATGGGCATAATTGGTTGCTTTGAGTGAGTTAAAGAAGAATTTGTCTGAATTATCTAGATTACTGCCAAATCACTGGTTACTTAATGAGTTGTTCAGTTGGGTAGATGGAAGCGTAACTGCAGCCTAAGTCCTATGTTCAAACTTCATAAGCAGCCAGTTAATTTTACGTATTCCTTGGCCACATTATTGGTCAGATTGGATCTCTAAACCCTAATCCAGGATTTTGACAATGCCTATTTTTTTGGTTACATGGAGAATGAACCACAGGAATGGTTCCCAACAACTAATTACCACCAATTTTTAGAAAAACAACTCAGATTGCAAAATGTGCCTGCAACAGAAAATAGTTGCATTTCTTTGGTATAAACAGTACAGATCTTTTACCATTATTTAAAGATAAGAGATGAGAAACCTAAAAGGCTTTTGTTCACCCTTGTGTTCCTCACTGTGTATACAGATTTAGCATGCTTTCACCAGACAGCAGAGGGAAGTTTTGATTTTCAGGGAGAGATTAATCAAACATAAAACAATTCTTGTTATTAATGCATTGAAACAATGGTTTGAGATTCAATCATGTTTGGATCATTATGAAGATTATATCATTTGTTACATATATTAAAACTAAGTTCTGCTGAAAATAAGATTTTCTGAAGATGAAAATGGTGAATTCAGCAATTTGATTAGTCATTAAAAAAATAAATTTCCCTTCTTTTTTAGATTTGGAGTCAACTCCAAACCATTTGAAAAGCATCAGAAATAAGCACTCTTAAAGCGGCTTGTTCTAGTATACTTTAGATTTAGGTATTTCTACACTATCCATTGTATGGAAAATGCCAAATATGCAATCTCTTTCAAAAGCAACTCCACTATCAACATGGGCCAACCTGAGAATTGTAATGATTCTAGGTCCAATTTAAATTGGGGAGGGGGGAATTAAGCAATGTGGATACTAAAGTAAAAGACCCTTCTCCCCACTAGCCATAAAATGAGCAATGAAAACTAGTTCATTCCTTTCAGTACTAGAGTTTCAGTATATGTTCTTAGAAAAACACAAAAAAGAAACATTTTTTTAAAACAGATTACTCACCATGTAGTTAAGTGAATTGCTCATTTAAAAAATATTTTCAGAAAACATTCTCATTCTCATTCACAAACTAGAGAAATAATCTGTCTTGCCTTTCTCATGGAACTGTTCCTTCCACCTTCTGCAGATGAGAATTTAGTCTTTTCTTCCTTTTAGAACAATAAGATCAACACCTTCCCTTCTTTCAGAGTCAAATTCTTTTATACACAGGAACACAATTTTAAAATGATTAAAATAACACTAAGATTTAACATGACCCACTGGACCTGAGGGACTTAAGGGAGGATCCAAAAAAGGGCCTGTGGGGGAATAACACCAAGTAGTTTACAATTAAGACAATCAATCTGAGTTATTCTATGTAGAAGATTGGTCTTGATCACCTCCCTACAAACTCATAAAATTGATCGAGGAACTACCCTAATAAATTCCATACATACAACAATGTAGTCCTAGACTGACACACAGCCTTTGTTTCTAATGATTCAACGGACATTCATCCATCCACCCATCCATTCAAAGAACATTTACTAAGCACCGACTGTTTGCAATCTCTCTGCTAAAGTCCTCCTTTTGTGCTTTTTCAAAGTAGGGAAATGACCCTGGGTTCTTGGAGGTGATGTCCATGGAGTGTTAGCTCCAGCTGGTCCTAACAAATTGGAAAGGCTTTAAGCTTGGACACAACAATGAATATTTATATTTTTCCTCTGGGGACCAGCCTAAATGTGTTTTTAAAGGCTCACCACGACCAGAAAGTTGGTGTCAGAGAGATGGAATTTTCAGTCACAACAGCTAAAATCATCTACCAAATCATATAATGGCTATAATCTGCATCAGGGATTAAAGACACAGAATAAAGAGACCATAGACCCTGGAAGTATTGAAGTCTCCACAAGGTAATGCACAAGGTACTGGTGGATCAGTAGTGCAACAGATCCATGATTTCATTGACATGGACATGTCCTCCAATGCTGCGGCTCACTACCTGATCACACTGTCTCATCCTATGCAGTTTTTGTATGTGTTCTTCCACAAACCTCCATTTTGAATCGAACTAGTCACTGAAGTCCATACTCCAGCTTTTTAAAATTATTTTGTGAGTAGTAATGCAACACTCAGGCTATTCATCTGCTATCTCTTTGTCCACCTACACTTCTGGTGATATGTTTTACACTACTTCTGGCATTCAAGTCACTGTTGGTAATAACACTGCAGCCCACCATACATCTCTCTTTGGGTACCAACAATTTTGAAACTTCAAAAACTGGTGGTCTATGATTTCATAGATAACTGTGAAAAACACTAGGGCTAAAAGACAGGTTTTTCTGTCAGGGAGCACCCAAGAATCATTGAAAGCACTGGACAATTTCTCAAATGCCAATTCAGTCTCCTCTTTTCCTCCTATTCAATTTTGTACCCAGTTCTTTGTCAATTTGTAGTATCTGTTAGTGCATATGGATTAACTCAATGGGCTGTCCAACCGATTGTATATCATAGTCTTGGCAAAGGGCATTCTTCAAATGATTTTTCCTGTGTGGAATGTTAGCCTGATCTCTTCTGAATGGCTGGAGATCTCATTAGGGAGGCTTAAGAAAAGATGTGTTGATCACAAAGAGCAAGCAGGGCTTTATTAAGAACAATTCATGTCAGACAAACCTTGTTTTCTTTTTATAAAGGGTTATCAGACTGGAAGGTCAAGGAAAACCTATACATACTGTTACCTAGATTTTAGTAAAGCAGTTGACAAAGGTTTTCACGCTATTCTGTGGAAAAGATAGAGTGACATTTGTCAACCTGATAACAACAATTAGAGAGATCTGTTGTCTTCCTGGGGTACGTATCCAAGATATAACAAGAAATATCCCAGGACTTATCAAAATGGATAATAAATACCCACTTCTGGTGACTCATGTAGGCACAAATGGCACTGCCAGAAGGCATCTACAAAGCATTGTCAGTAATTATGAAGATTTAGGAAGGAAACTTTAAAAAACATAGGGGCACGGATTGTATTTTCTTCACTGTTGTTAATAACAATAATGAATAATAAGTGCTAGGATTTATATAGCACTTTAAGTTTTGCAGAACACTTTATCCATGTTATCCCATTTCACCCCCAAAACAATCCTGTGAGGTAGGTACTACAATTATATCCTCATTTTACAGATGAGGAAACTGCAGCTATGAGGGTGACATTCCAGGGCCACATAATTAGTAAGTGTCAGAGGCAGGATTTGAACTCAAGTCTTCCTGACTCTGCAGTAGAGAAAAATTTAGTTGAAGAGTCAACAGCAGGCTAAGAAAGTCTGCTTGCAAAAGGCATTTTGACTTTTGGACCATGGCTTAACATATATGGATGACAGATTCTGGCCAGAGATAGGGTACAACTCACAAAGGCTGGTAGGAATGTACTTGCCAGGTGCCTTGCAAATCTCATCAAAAGGGCTTTAAATAAAAAAAAATGATTGGGAAGGCAGAACACTATATCATCCAGGCTAGATACCAGAGAAAGTACCTACAATGAAGGAAGATAAACAGAATTTGAAACAATCAGTTTACAGCTGACAAAATACAAGAAAGTAGCCTGTAGTAAAATCTATGGCCTCAAATACAAAGGCCTAAAGTGTAGGCCATAAACAAGAGGAACTATACAGTCTGCCACAAGGAGGTAACCTTCAGCTGATGGGTATCACTGGGATTTAGTGTGATGAAACCTGTAGCTAAACCATGCCTCTAGAGGAGTACACGTTATTCTAAAGAAACAGGATAAGTAAAAGAGGGAGTGGTGGCATTGTTGTTTTTCAGTCATGTCCAACTCTTCAGACCATAGCACACCAATACCGTCCATGGAGATTTCTTGGCAAAGATGTTGGAGTGGTTTGCCATTTCCTTCTCCAGTGGATTAAGGCAAGCAGAGGTTAAGGGACTTGGCCAGGGTCACACAGCTAGTAAGTGTCTGAGGCCAGATTTGAACTCGGGTGTTCCTGACTCCAGGGCCAGTGCTCTATCCACTGAGCTACCTAGCTGCCTCCTAAGTGGTGGGGTAGTAATGTCTATTAAGTCATACTCATGTGAGAAAATGTAGGAATCAGAGTGGGAAAGCATGAGAGGAGACTATTTGGGTGAAGGGAAATGGAGGGAGAAAAAAATTATTGTCATTGTAGTAGGGCATAAACCATCTGGACAGAAAAAGGAAATAGATGAAGAGTTTGGGTGAAATACCACAAGTCTGGCAAATAAGCATGATATAGTAGTGGCAGCTGTGTGGTATAAGACCTGAGTTCAAATCCTGCCTCAGACAATTACTAGCTATCTGAAACCAGGTAAGTCATTTAAACCACTCTCAGCCTCAGTTTTCTCATACGTAAAATAGGGATAAAAATAGCACCTACTTCACAGGATTGTTGTGAGGAATAAATATATATATACATATATATGTCATATATATATTATATATATACATATATATGCATACATATATAAACAATGCAAACCTTCAAGCATTATACATACATACTGTTTTTTTTTAAATTTTTGCTCTTAATGATGATGATGATGGTGGTAGTGGTGGAGGAGGAACTCAATTAACCAAAAATCTGCTGGAACTCTCTGCCAAAAACAAAGCAGCTAATAATTTCTTTATTTGCATCAGTTAAAATGTTATCTTTCAAAAGGT
Source organism: Vombatus ursinus (assembly GCF_900497805.2). Classification (NCBI taxonomy): domain Eukaryota; kingdom Metazoa; phylum Chordata; class Mammalia; order Diprotodontia; family Vombatidae; genus Vombatus; species Vombatus ursinus. Next base: position 4,103,632 of record NW_020944374.1, read on the forward strand.
AGAGGAAGATCGGAAATGATGGGTACTCTCTGCTGAAGGGACCACTCCCTGATAGAGTCTGTGATACTTGAGAGGAAATTTTTGCATAGTCTGACATGGACCCTAGATTTTGGGAAAACCAATTTCAAAGGGTTCAAAGGAAATATAGGTCAAATTCCTATACATTAAAATGCTATAGGAGATGTTAGCCCAAAAGGGATGGGAAAAGTTAAAGATGAAATTCTAAAGGCACAAAGGGAAAAAATTTCATTGCATAGTAAAAATTGGATTTATCTAAGAAAATGATGGGGATGCACAGGGAACTCATGAACCAAATACCAAAATAGGTTTAAAAAGGAAATTCACATAAGACGAAAGCAAACCCAGATAAAAGAAGATAAATTTAAGAGTGAGTCACGGTATTATAAAAAACTGTCAGTAATGCTAAAACTTGAAGTGAAGCTGGAAAGAGAAGCAAAGGACACCAAAAAAGAAATTGGTTTTTGCCACATTGCCAGAAAAAGGAGCATCGAAGGTGAGGTTAGACAAGACCTTTGCTTGGTGGGGACTAGACAATGGTAACTGACAACTGAGAGAAGGTAGAGATGCTCAACACTTATTCTGCTTCTGTTTTCTCTTACAAAGAGGTGACATTGGAAATGAAAGAACAAAGATGACTAACAAGGAGTCACCTGACATAAGTATGGAAATAGTAGGAGAAAACTTAAATGTTCTTGATGAATTCAAGTCAGCTGCCCCAGATGAACTATATCCCTGAGTCCTGAAAAACCTGAGGAATGAGATGGCCTAGCCATCAGCAGTTATATCAGAAACATTTTAGAGAAGGGCAAATTTCCCAATTCTCAAAAAAGGAAGAGAACAATCAGAAAACCAGTTAGACTTGGCCAGTGAGTTTGACTTCAATTCCAAAGAAAATTATATTATGGATCATTAAAGAGATAGTTGGCAAACATCTACAAAGATCCAGAATGGCTCCATCAGGATCCAGTCATGGCAGACTAATCATCTTGCCTTTTGGGCCAGAATTACCAAACCAGTAGAGGGGGAAATATTATGTATATAACTTACCTAGATTTAGCAAAGTTTTTGATAAAGTATTTCACACTATCTTGTAGAGAAGATGAGAAGATGTGAAACAACTAGATGGATTCATAACCTATATGGTTGGATGGTCAGATTCAAAGAGGAGTTATTAATGATTTGGTGCCAACATGGCAAGAGGTCTCCAGGGAAGTAACTCAGGGATATGTGGTTGGCCTTGTAGTGTTTAACATTTTTATCAGTGATCTGGATACAGATATAGATGGCATGCTTGTCCAATTCGTAGATCACACAAAACTGGGGCAGAGATGGGGTGGGGCAAAGGCAGCTAGCATACTAGACAATAGAGTCAGGATCCAAAAATATATTAACAGGCTAGAGTATTGAACTGAATCTAATAAAATGAAATTAAATATGAATAAATGTAAAATTGTATGCTTGGGTAAAAAAATCAACTTCACAAGTATAAGTTGGTGGAAGCATAGGCAAACAGTAGATCTGAAAAAAAGATTGGGGTATCATTTTAAGAGAAAGGGAGATGATAGTTCTCATCAGATCTCATCTGATACATTATGTTCAGCTCTAGAGGCCACAGTTTAAGGACACCAATAAGGTAAAGAATATCTAGATGAAAGCAACCAAGACCCAAGTCCATGTCATATGAACAGTTGAATGAGTAATGTTTAGCCTGGAAAAGCAAGGACTAAGCAGAAGGGGGTGGTGGATATGATTAGCAATTATCAAGCATCTGAAGGACTGTCATAGAGAAGTGGTCCTATTTGGCCCCAGAGAGCAGAACCAGGAAAAAGGATAGAAGGTGTAAGGAGTTAAATTTAGGCTTGATGGCAGGAAAAACTTCCTAAAAATTAGTTACCCAAATGGATTAGATGTTCAAAATCCAATGAATGAGCTTCCCTGAGAGGTGGTAGGTTGTCCTTCTTTGAAGTTCTAAAAGTATAGGCCGGATGACCACTTGTTAGATATGTTATATTGGGAATTGCTTTCATGTATGAGTTGTATTAGATTGCTTCTGAGATTCCTTGGACTCTTCGAAGTGTATAAAATCAACATAAGAACTACAAAATGGGAGAGGTATTCCTGGACATCAATTTATCAGAAAAACGATCTTGGGGTTGAGTTTTAAGTCGACTGTAAGTTCAGCTGCTGTTGTGTCAATTTAGTCACGTCTGACTTTCCATGACCCCATTTGGGGTTTTCTTGGCAAAGATATTGGTGTGGCATGTCATTTCCTTCTCCAGCTCATTTCACAGATGAGGAAACTGAGGCAAACATGGTTAAGTGTCTTGCCCAGGGTCACCTAGCTAGCTAGTAAGTGTCTGAGGCCAGATTTGAACTCACTAAGATGAGTCTTCCTGACTCCAGGCCCAGAGCTCTACCCACTGTACCACCTACCTGCCTGTAAACTCAATTAGTCAACAGTATAATGGAGCAGCAAAGAAAAGTAATGTAACTAAGAAAAATATTAGTGTCCAGGGTTAAGCAATTTATAGTACTACCCTACCCTCGTCATACCAAGTCAGAAAGCAACGTGCTTAGTTGTGGGTGCCACATTTTCAGAAAAATCTAAACTGGAATTTCTACAGGAGGGTGACCAAGATGGTAAAAGGCCTTGAGGCCATCCCATATGAGGGGAAGCTCAAGAAACTGATGGTATTTAGCGAGGAAAAAAACAGATAGCTGCCTTCAAGTATTTAAGAGCTTCCATCTGGGAGAGGGACTAAACTTGTCCTGATTGGCCCCAAGGTCAGAAAGAGGAGCAACATGTAAAAGTTGCAAAGAGGAAGATGCAGACTTGGTATAGGGAAAAACTAATCAATTAGAGCCTTGCTAAAGTTGAATGAGCTACCTCAGATAGTAGTGGGTTCTTTTCATCATGGAGGTTGTCAAGGAAAGTGTGAATGACCACTTCTTCTTCCGGTATGAGCTGGCGTCTGAGGTCACTTTCAATTCTGAAATTCTGTCACTTTGAAACTATAGAGATAACTCTGAGAAATTAAAATAAATAAGACCCAGACCTTGCTCTTGTGGAGGTTACAACAAAACTGGAGGGGATAAAATACAGATGTAGGCCACTATGACTTTGAAGATAAGTATATAAACGAAAGACAAATTGTTACGAGCTCAAGTAAAAAAGAAATCACTTCATAATGGTGGAATGGAGGAAAGTTTTGTAGAGGAGGGGGGCATTTAACTCTAGGCTCTGATGAAAGGTTTTTTGTCAATGACCAAAAATGGGGAAACAGCATTCAAGAGACAGGACAGCATGAGCAAAGGAATGGAGTTAGGGCAGCGTAGGCTTCGTTCCTCACGTGATTAATCTGTACAATTTGCGAAAAAAAAACAAAAACCCAAAAACCAGTCTATATTTGATAGAGAGGGGATGTATTTTCTTTTTTACTATTCTTTCTTAAGATTCATAGCATTTTGAATTAAATAGGGTCAGAATATTTTTTTCTCTATTTCCTATGGATCTCTTCTGCACTTGCAACATCCTATTAAGTTAACATGGTTTCAGCGCATGTAGCAGATATGGGGGGGGTTAACACAAAAATGAGAATTTGACCCATGGTGATTAATAATAATAACCACATTTCTCTCCGTCCCTCTCCCAGGGAAACTCAGAATGCTGCATAATTAAACTGTAATATCAAATGGGAACGATGAAAGCATTAAAATATAAACTATTCTGGATACTCCAAAAGAGTCCAACTAAACATTACTTTTTTCTCCCTCTCCCACCTTTTTTCTGAAAACACATGCTATTGATATATTTTCATTTTAAATTACCTGTATTTTTTAGTGTAACCCTTCACCTTCTACTCTCTAAGAGCCATTTCTTATAACAAAGAGTAAAAGAAGAGAGGGAGAAATGCCAGTTCTTCAAAACTAGCCAGTACATCAAAAAATAAAAAACAGTCTGACATGATAGCTATGTATGTTCCCCACCCAGACTCCCCCACCTCTGCAAAGAAGGAAAGCAAATTGTGAAGTGGAGATACTTTCTTCTCTTCTTTGGGGCCAAGCTTGGTCAATATAATTTCAAAGCATTCAATTTCAATGGTTTTTCAGTTGTTCTTTCTATTTACATTATTGTAGTTATTGTATATATTGTTTTCCCAAATCTGCTTACTTCAATTTGCATCAGTTCATATAAGGTTTCCCATGTATCTCTATATTTATCATATACATAGTTTCTAACAGCACATTAAACATTCCATTACATTCATGTACCACAACTTCTTTAACATTCCTTAATCCACAGACATCTACTTTGTTTCCAGTACTTTGTTACTACATAAAGAATCACAAATATAGTGTTGAATATGAAGCCTTTCTTTTTATCATATGTGGCAGATAATGGGCAACTACATGGTACAATGGACAGAGTACCAAGCCTGGAGTCAGGAGGACCTGAATTCAAATGCAGCCCCAGACATTTAGTAGCTATTTGACTCTGGGCAAGTCACTTAACTCTGTTTGCCTCAGTTTCCTCATCTGCAAAATGAGGCAGAGAAGGAAATGGCAAACCACTCCAGTATCTTTGCCAAGAAAACCTCATATGGGATCATGAAAGAGGGGACATGGCTGAAATGACTGAATGGGATGAGGCAGCTGGGTGGCACAGTAGATAGAGTGCTGAGCCTGGAGTCAGGAAGACCAAAGTTCTAATCCAGTCTCAGATATTTATTACCTGTGTGATCCTAGGCAAGTTACTTAACCTCTGCTTGCTTCAGTTTCCACAGTTGTAATGGGGGTAGTATTAGCACCTAGATCTCAGGGTTGTTGTTAGAATCAAGTGAAATAATATTTGTAAAGTGTTTAGCACAGTGCCTTGCACATAATAGGTACTATATAAATGCTTTATTATTGGTATCATCCTCATCCTCATCATCATCCTCCTTGTGGTATATGTCCAACAGCAGAATCTCTGTGTCAAAACTTATGAACATTTAGTCATTCTATGCATAATTCCAAATGGCTTTTGAGAATGGACCAATTCAGAGCTCCAATAACAAAATATTAGTGTGCCTACCTTTCCACAACTTCTCCCAAATTTACTATTCCTATTCTTTTTTCATATTTTCCAATTTGATAGTTGTGCGGCAAAACCTAAGAGTAGGTTTTCATTTTTTATGATGTGAAATGAAGTATTATTTCTTAAGAAAGACATTAATAAGAAGGTTAGTGTCCAGAGCAGGGAAAACAGGATGGGGAAGGTAATTGAGTTCAAATCACATGAGGAACAGTTGAAGGACCTGGTAATGTTTAGCCTGCAGAAGAGAGAACCAGGAGGAAGGGAGCAATGGATGGTTGTTAATAGTTTGTAGGGCTTCCTTTGAGAACTATTTGTTCATTTCCTTTGACTACTTACTGGTTGGGGAATGGCTTTCGGATTTGTTTTTGTAAGTTGCCTGAACATCTTGGATATCAGACCTTTATCAGAGATATCTGATACAAAATATGTTTCCCTAAATTAACCACTTTCTTTCTTATCCTAGTTGCAAAACAGGCAACTATTTTGCCAGAGGGCAAAATAGAAATTGAAAGAATCCACCAATCACCTCCTGAAAGCGATCCTCAAAGGAAAACTCCTAAGAATATTGTAGCCAAATTCCAAAGTTCCTGGGTCAAAGAGAAAATATTACAAGCAGCCAGAAAGAAATAATTCAAGTATTGTGGAAACACAATCAGGGTAACACAAAATTTAGCAGCTTCTACATTAAGGGACCGCAGGGCATGGAATATATTCCGGAGGGCAAAGGAGATAGGATTACAACCAAGAATCACCTACCCAGCAAAACTGAGTATAATCCTTCAGGGGAAAAAATGGTCATTCAGTGAAATAGAGGACTTTCAAGTATTCCT
>NW_020944374.1:4109959-4268940 GCF_900497805.2 Vombatus ursinus
CCTATATTGAGTTGCTTGCCTTTTCAATGAGGGTGGGTGGGGAGGGAGGAAGGGAGAAAATTTGGAATCCAAAGTTTTAAAAACACATGTTTAAAAAAAATGTTTTCACATGCAACTGGGAAATAAGAAATACAGGAAATGGGGTACAGAAATCTATCCTGCCCTATAGGAAAATAGAAGGGGAAGGGGATAAGAGAAGGGGGGGGAGAAATAGAAGGGAAGGCAGACTAGGGGAAGTGGTATTCAGAAAGCATGCCATCTTGGGGTGTGGAGAGGGGTGAGATGGGGTGAAAATTTGGAACTCAAAATCTTGTGGAAGTAAATGTTGAAAACTAAAAATAAATAAATTTATTAATTAAAAAAACATTTTTTGTTTGTTAAAACAAGTTTTCCTTAAGGTTAAAAAAAATTACCCACCTTACCTTTTGTAATCACTTCTGTCCCTCATTTGGTTAAGAATTCACTTCTTAGCCATAGCTTTAAAAGGCACTTGATCAGGTTCTCTTGCAATTTTTTCAGGGCATTACTTTCAATATTCAAGTTACATATCCATTCTGAGTTGATTGTGGCATGTGGTAGAAAATGTTGGTCCAAACCTAATTTCCTACTAGACTGCTTTCCAGCTTTCTCATTAATGCTTGTCAAACACAGAGTTCTTTCCTAAACAATTTATGACTTGGATTTGTATATATTGAATTATTTAATTCAATTATGTCTAGTTCTTCCTTATGCAGTCCATTCCATTCATCTACTTTCCTGGTTTATCACCAGAACCAAAAAGTTTTGATGATTAGTACTTAAAATATATTTTGAGGTCTGGAAGTACTATTATGGCCTGGATTCCTACTTTTCCACATTGTTTCCCTTGGCCTTCTATTTTTTTTTTTGTTCTTCCAAATAAAATTTGACGTTTTTATTTTGTCTAGCTCTGTAAAATTTCCCCTCGGACATTTTACTGATATAGTACTAAAGCTATACATTAATTTAGGAGGCATTATCATTGTCCTGCCACATCCTTGAGCACCAAAGCTCTCTCCATTTACTTAAAAATGTTCATTATTCTTTTAAGGAACATTCTGTTATTGTATCTATAAAGATGTTGAGGGTGTTTTAGTAGATTGACTTCCAGATATTTTAAACAATTTATAGTTGTTTTTATGGGACTTTCCTTTCTATAGTTCCCCCCTCCCTGGTGTTGATATTGGTATATAGAAATGCTATTGATTTTTATGGTTTGTGTGTGTATGTGAGTGCGTGCATGTGTGCATGCATGCATGTGTGTGTGTGTGTGTGTGTGTATCCTGCTATTTTACTGAAGCTATTGTTTCAACCAGCATCATTACTGATTCCTTAGGATTTTCTAAGTAAATCATTATATCATCAGCAAATAATTATGATTTTATTTCCTCATCACCTCTCTAGAAAAGCAGTTCTGGAATTATGTCAACAGTAGGGAAAGAGGGCATTTTTCTTTACTCATGTGTTTATTGAGAAAGCTAGTGTTTCCTCATTGCATGTAATGCTATGATTTGGACTTAGGTATTTTTATTATATTAAAAAAGGTTGTTCTATGATTATGTTTTGTAGGGATTTTAGCATAAAGGAGTGTTGTACTTTGTTAAGGTATTTTCTGCATCTGTTTATAGAATGATATTGTTTTCTATGATTCATTTTTAACATCGTTATATTAACAGCATTTCTAACGTTGAACTATCCATCCTTACATCCCTGGTATAAATCCAACTTCATCCTAGTAAAAGATTTTTTTTAGATATATTGCTATAGTCTATTTTCAGGGAGTTTTATTTTGTTGTTACAATATTTGAATTGATATTCATTAATAACATGGGCCTATAGATCTGTTTCTTTGCTTTATTCTCTAGTATATACTAATATTATATTTCTCTCAAAAAGTGTTTAATAGAGTGGCTTTCCTTCTCAATTTTTGAGAATAGTTTGTGTAGTATAAGATATTAAATAATGAAAGGATAAAATAAAAGCTGCTTTGGCTACTCAAGAACCCAAGCAAACATCACCTCTTCTCTCTCTCTGTGTGTGTGTGTGTGTGTGTGTGTGTGTGTGTGTGTGTGTATCTATCTATCTATCTGTTCAATTTTGGACTGACAATACTTTTTTTAAAGAAGAATACAGGCAAAATTATCATTATGTCCCTCTAATCACTGAGGAGTTTGAAAGCAAAAGAGGAAATACTTTCCCAGTGGTAACAACCTTAACCTTCCCCTGTGAGCCTTATGCTGTTTGGTGGAAAGAGCACTGCATCTGGATATTATAATCCTGGCTCTGCCACTAACTATATGAGTTTTGGAAGGTCCCCTCTTCTCTCTGGGCCTCAGTTTCTTCTTTAAAATGACAAAGTTTGACTAGATGATGTCTAGAGTGCCTTTCTACTCTAAATCCTACGAAACATAAGCACTGTTTTATACAGTCCTGTCTCTCCAATGCATTTCTCTGTAATAACGCTAGCATAGCATAATATTATTGTGTATTCTAGTTATCAATATTTGTATCTTTTCCCCTTTACTAGACCATGAACTTCATGAGGGCAGGGCATGTGTCATATCTAAACTTTCTGTCATTCCCAGGCCCCAGCACAGAGCTATGTATCCAGGGTTTAATAAATGGTTGTTGAATAAATGAATGTACAAATCACAATTCCAGAAAGGACATAGAGATCCCAGATCTTGAGAAACAGTTCTCCCGCCCAATCCACACTCTGCCCCCAAGAGAGCTTGAACTGAAATGAACAAAGCCATGAATGAACAATATGAATTTGCTAAAGTCACAGTTAAAGAGAAGCAAAAAGACCTAGGTCTATGATTGTGTGAACCTGACAAGTCACTTCATTCCCCAAGCCTCAGTTTCCTATCTATAAAATAAGGAGGTTAGATTACATAGACTCAGATTCCATCCAGCTCTAGAGCTATCCTACGATAAATCATCAGTGTCTATGACAACTCTCTATAAGTTGCAAAGAAGGTTCAGATCTCTGTCTCTATATCCCTATGTCTGTCGCTGTCTGTCTGTCTTTGTCTATCTCTCTATACATTGCATATGTATAAGTGTATTGTGTATACACACACACATATACACTTTTACAATTTCAGTGAACTAGTTCAACTTGCAAACCAATAAGAATATATGTTCTCAGAAATTACTGAATTAAAGTGAGATTCCACAGGCTGTGGCAATGTCTATGTTCTCTACCTTTTGGTCAATCATTCTCGGGTTTACTTTAGGTATCTTCTGCCCACAAAATACTCTACCAAAGGTGGGTGTGAGGCACTTGGGCTCTTTTCCTTTTGTCCTGTAACTCTTTGCAAGGCCAATAGGACATGACCCCCCATCACAGATCTCAGAGACAGAAATATTTTGCCAGTGTCTTTCCCAACGAAAGAAACAAATTCCCTCACATGAAAAACTCATTAGTGCCCAAAGCCAAGTCCCAAAGCAACACAAATGTTCTAGTGTGGTAGGAGGTTCAGGCAGCAAAATCAAGTCTGTCATCTCCCTGATGGCCAGAGAACATAAATAACGCCGACACTGAGCCAGGAAGTGGACTCATATCACCTTTTGCTGAGGCTTTCAGGAAATCTTTCATCAACTTTATTGCCAGAGCTGCTACACGTTATTGTGTTCTTTATTAGGCATTCTTCTCCCTGAAGATTAATTCATGGCTTTATGAAGCTGCATGTTCCAGAGTAATAGATGACTGCAAGAAAGTTAAGAGGTGTCATACTCCCATCACCACAGAGGCATGGAATTGTGGTCAAACGGCCAAAGACATCTCTGGGAGAGTACAGGGCCGAAGCCCTCCAGGGATAGGGTCGACATGGGCAAGTTGTCCTAATCCAACTAAATTCATAGAACTTCCAAGCTGGATAGGAACTTAGAGGACATCTAATAGCTTATGTCTAGCAATCATTATAACTAGTCATTTCTAATAGCTGCAATCTAGTAACCAACTTACCAATTCAATGATGGGAAAACTATTCTAGGAGATCACTTACCACTGTGTAAGAGTAAACCATTTGGTGACTGACTGAATTGTCTCCAACTGCATCGTGGGCATCTGGCTGCTGAGTCTGAAGCCACATCTATACCACTGAAAATAGTGGGGATTTGTTCAGTCAGTATTTGGTTCACTTATAAAGCCTATTGAAGTAGCAGGCTGCAGGTGGGGATTCAGAGCTAGGTGCAAATGGTGCTATGATTACTAACTGCTGCCACACGCCTGCTATCTGCTTTTGATATAGCCCCAGGCTTTTCCTGACCCAAGCTCCCACACAACACACTCCCTGCTCACTTTGACGACCACTGGATAGCAATCTCTCTCATCTTCATGACAAATGCCATCATACTTAAACGATGATTGTGGCACAGATAAGGAACCGAACCAAAGAGCAAGCCCTCCTCTCTAGCTCACTGTGCCTCTCCTGAGATACATAAAGTGGGAGCATTCCTTCAAAGCTCACTTTCAGGCCCACTGGGAGAACTTCTGCTAGATCTTACTAAAGCTGACATGATGAGAACTCTTCAATTCTCCACCTTTTTAAGCAGGCCAACTGTTTCACCTTGTAGTATATCAAATGTCTTTCCCACATATGATAGCAACCCGCATAGAATGGACACAACTTGAATTTGGTTTTGTTTTGGACTACGGATATATTACCCAATGTTCCCTGTTCCCATTTAAAAAAATGGCAACTCAAGAGCCCAAAGTTTACTTTATCTGCTCAGAAACAATGAGACAAATTCCTAACTTTAATGAAACAAGTCCTAGGATTATATTTTGGTTGGCTTGGTTGGATTTCTTTCCTAGAGTTTTCTTTCCATAAGTAGGACAAGTTTTCAGTGACAGAATAATCCCTCATGGAAGGCAAATAAACAAAGATAGATAACTAGATGCACAGAAGCATAATAGAGAGGTGGACAGAATTACAGTTTATCAAATATCTTTACAAAGTACAGTTTTATGTAACTAGACTATTCTTATATGGAAATAAGTTGTTTCAGTAGCTCAAATTTAACAAAATTCAACAATTTTCTCTTAAACAGCAACTGCCTGTAATCAACTAAATGCAAAGATGAAAAAAAAATCACAAGCCTCACCCTCAAGGATAGTACATTTTATTATAATCTTAACACACTAATAAGGGCCACTTAAAATATGAACAGCTTGATATAGTGGCTGGACTTGGAGTAAGGAGATTTGGGTTCAAATCCCCTATCTGGCTCTTATTAGCTATAAGCCCTGGGCAAGAGACGCAACCTCACTGTGCCTCAATGTCCTTATCTGTAAAATGAGAAAATGAGGAATATTAAAATCACTGGGTAGTTGCTAACAAAGTGCTTTGGAGACCTTAACAAAGTATAGAAATACATATTGAGACGTTATTATTGTTAACATATAGAATCTCCTTTTTCCAACTTTGTTTTCAAGCATTTGTTGCTCTCTGATTAAGGAGAGTTTTCCAGGCAGCCAATGAGTCCAAAGTTTGTTCTGCCTTCTTACTCTTTAGCCAGTCCTCAGGTAAATTTGAACAAAAAAGGAAAACTTCTGTTGTGGTAGATCCAGTCTTACTTTCCTATAGCCTATGCCAGGAAAATAAAGCTTTTAGAACCCCTCCCAAACCTTGGAAAACACAAGTCATTTCCAAAAGGTAGCTGACCCAGCTGCAGGAAGGAAAATGATTAATCCCATCCAGGAAAGGCTACCTTTGGGAATGGTGTCGAAAATGCCTGCAAGAAGTTAGCAAATGGTCTGACGCCGACATACACTAGGAAGGGCATAACATGAGAGGTGGATGTCATCCATCTTTCCTTCACCCGTTGAAATCATACAACCACCGAAGCATTTAAACTATTTCTACTCTGTGGAAATTGCCATTTAAGGAAAACAGGGATGTAAACCCAAAGCCAGGGCTTCTATCTTTCAAAGACTCACAAAGGAAAATATTGATGAAACCTAGAAATACTCTTCTTCCCAGATTTTCTTAACTTAGAAGCATTATATTGGGGGTAGCAGCTAGACCTTGACATTTCTGATCCTAGAACTAATCAAAAATACCATACACCAAACACAGGCTGGGGAAAATACATGCTTAAAGCCTAGAAGTTCTGCCATCAACACCTACTACAAAGTTCCTCCAAGGGCATAGAAAGTTTCTACTAAGGAGATTAGAGGCATTTTTTTCACTCACTTCAACTGAATTCAGCATTAGAACATAGAACATTAGAATTAGAAAGGATTGTCAAGATCCTCTAGTTCAATCCCCTCATTGTAGAGAGGAAGGAACCTCAGCCTAGAGAAGAGAGAGAACCCAGGCCCAGAGAGGGAAAGGGAACCCAGGCCCACAAAGGGGTATGTCTGTTTTTGTTTTTTGGTGAGGCAATTGGGGTTAAGGGACTTGTCCAGAGTCACACAGCTAGTGAGTGTTATGTGTCTGAGGCCAGATTTGAACTCAGGTCCTCCTGACTCCAGGGCCAGTGTTCTATCCACTGCACCACCTAGCTGCCCCAAAATGGGAATGTGTTAGCCAAGGTCACTCATCAAGTGACTACAAAGACAGCATTAGAACCCTTGTCCCCTGCCTCCCCCTGAACCATGCTGCCTTTCATTCATCTTAAGCTACCCCCCCAACACAGCCTGATAGTGAAGGTCATTACTGAAAAGAAACAGAAATGAGCATGAACAAAGGAGGGGGAGAGGAAGGCTGGGGGCAACTACTCTGGCTGTTTTTTGAACCCATGGCAACAAATGCTCTGCTATCAATTTAGAGAGCTCACAATGCAATCATAATTATGCTGAAGGCCTAAGGAAATTGATAGAGCTTATTAAAACCCAGAATCTGAGAGTATGATATAATAGAGACTAATGAATAGTAACATCACAATGACAACAGCAGCAGCTAACAAATCTTAATTAGCTCACAGGGTAGTTTGAGTGCAGCGGCACAGGGAGATGGTCAGGGACCTGGTGACCAACAAAAGGGAGTGAGCATGCTCACCAATCTCCCATGCCTGCTGCAGCAGGGATGGGCAACGTGACAAGGGAGAGAAGGTATTAAATCGTGGGGGCATGCCTTTGACTTCTCTCCACATTTTTCTCAAAATTGAGGAAATGCCTTCCCAAGGCAGCATGCTCAGATTCTGCACAAGAAGCAGAGCATTCTAGTGGAAACAGCACAGGGCTTGAAATCAGGAGGCCTGAGTTCTAGGTCAAGCACCCGCCACCAACTAGTTGTGTGGCCTCTGGCAGGTTGCTTATTGTCTCTGTGCATCAGTTTTCTCATCTGTCAAATGGGGATAATAACACCCACTTGATTATTCATAAGGTTGAGAGGATTAAATGAGATAATACAGGTGAAAGTTAATTCAAATCAATTTCAATTCAATAACAACAGCAAGAAGCATTTACTAAGCTCTTACTACATGCCAGGCCCTGTGTTAAGCACTAGGGATACAAAGGAAGGCAAACAAACAAACAAACAAACAAACAAACAAAAAAAAAAACCACTTCCAAAAGCAAAAACAAAAACCCAGTTCTCAAGGAGCTCACATTCTTATGAGGGAGACAATATGCAAACCACTACATATTTACAAGATCACACACACATATACACACATATACATAAGTGTATGCTATATTATATATTAATTGAATTAGTGATAATATCAGATTTCTGGTAGAAGGTAGGATTTTAACAGGGACTTAAAAGAAGTCAAGGAAGCCAGGAGATGGAGATGAGGAGGGAGAGAATTCCAAGCATGGGAAACAGCTGGTGAAAAATGCACAGATAGTAGATAGAGCGCATGTGGGAAGAACAGCAAGGCCGGTGTCACTGGATTATTTGATCCTGGAGGTTATAGAGGCCCACTGGAGTTTACTGAACAGAAGGGTGATATGAAGAGACCTGCACTTTAGGAAGATCTATTTAATAGCTGAGTGAAAGATGAAGTGGAGGAGAGAAAGACAAAGCAGAGAGAACAACCAGAAGGCTACTGCAATAATCTAGGTAGGAGATAAGGGCTGGCATCAGGGTGGTGGCAGTGTCAGAGGAGAGAAGGGGAAGTCTATGAGAGATGTCACAAACGAAGAATCTATTGGACTTGGCAAAAGATTGGATATGGGGGTGGAGAGACAATGAAAAGTGAAGAATGGCATCTATGTTGCAAGCCTGGGTAACCAAGAGGATGGTGGTGCCCTCAACAACAACAGGAAACTTAGTAAGGGGGAGAGTTTCAGGGGGAAAATCAGTTCAGTTTTGGACATGTTGAGTTTGAGATGTCTACGGGACATCCAATTCAAGATTTCTAATAGGCAACTGGAGATCCAACACTGGAGGTCAGGAGAAATCCTAGGGCTTAGTTTAGGGCTAAATAAGCAGATCTGGGAATCATCAGCATAGAGATGATAATTGAATCTGTGGGAGCTGATGAGATCACCAAGAGAAATAATCTAGAGAAAAAACAGAAGAGGCCCAGATCAGAGTTTTATAGGACAATTAGGGTTAGTAAGCTTTTCAGGCTTACCATATGGCCTATTTGCTGCTCCTTACATACAACACTGTTGGGGGGGTGGGGCTCGAGTTTGCCACTTGTAATGCTGAGGAATAAGGAACAGCATCATGGAGGAGGTAGCTCATGAGCTATATCTTGAAGAAAGAGAACCATTTCAACCAGCAAGGACTAAAAGAAAATGTACCTGGCGTGGTGGGACTGAGGCAGGGGGAGGTGGAGAGAAATAGGGAGGAGGAAACAACAACAAATGTTCAGAGACAGGAGAGAGTGAAACTAATTTAAATAACAGCGCAGAGTCCAGTCTGGTTGGAATATAAAATATATGAAAATAAATAATAGGAAATGAGATTAGAAACATAGGTTATGAAGAGCTGTGAATGCCAGAGTAAGGAGCTTACATTTTATTCTGTAAAGAATATGGAGCCACTGTCAATTTTTAAGCAAGGTAATAACATGGTCAGACCTACTTCTTAGATGATTATTTTGGCAGCTGTGTGAAGGCTGGATTGGAAAGGGGAACATGGAAGCAGGAAGAACAATTAAGTGGCTCTTACAATAGTCCAGGTAAGAGGTAATGAGAGCCTGAACTATTACACAAGCTCTAAGTGCATGGACAATAGGGGCTAATTGCAAGAAATGTTTCAAAAGCAGAATAAACGGTACTTGGCAACTGGGTGGATGGGCGTTAAGAGAAGAGTCAAACATGATTCTGAGGGTTCAATCCTGGGTGACTGTGAGAACAGTGACACTATCAAAGAAAATGAAGGGGAGGTTGAAAACGGAAAGCTTAGGGGGAACATGAAGAGTTCAGGGTTCACTATACTGAATCTGAGACAGTGGCAGGATGTCTAGGTAGAAATATCTAACAGGCAGTTGGAGATGTGTGACTGGAGCAAAGGAGACACTGGGACTCAATGTATATGTGTGCAGATTCAGTAGTCACTAACAGAGAGGTGATCATTCACAATGGGAATGAACGAGAACACAAATGGAGAGCATGTAGAGAAAATAAAGAGGGCTGAGGGCAACACCTTGGAGAATATCCATGCAGGGTGCAGCAGAAGGAAGAGGAGCCAGCACGGGAGACCAAGCGTGGTCAGAAAGGCAGGAAGAATATCAGCAGAGAAAAGGGTCATGGAAAGTGAGGGAATACAGAGGAACAACAAGAAGGGAGGATCACTATCAAATGCTACAGAGACGCCAGGGAGGATAAAGACTGAGAAAATGCTTTTGGGTATGACAATTACAAGGTCAATTGTGAGCTTGGAGAGGCATTTGAGATGAATAGTAGAGACAAAAGCCAGATTCCCTAGACTTTTGGGTGGGAATGGGTGGCTAGGAAGTTAGGCAACAAGTGCAGTATATTTTTTGTAAAAGTCCAGAAATGATGAAGAGGAGAGCTATAGGACAAAAGTTTCAGGAGTAGTAGGCTCAAAAGAAGAGTTGTTGTGTGTTTTCGTTGTTGTTGTTGTTATTTTTTGGTCTGTATATGTGAGTACATCTGTTGTTTTTGTCTCTTAGGATAAAGCCTTTCTGAATATGTTAGCATATAGAGAAGGAAGAGAGAATAGAAATGAATACTTTAAAGACTGGGGCGGGGTAATAAGAAAATTCCTGGAGATTGGAAGAGTTGGGATCTAAGACATAAAATGTTGTGTTTATCATTAGCTGGAAAAAAGTCAACTCATCCTTTGAAACTAGAAAAAAGATCACAAAGGAAAGCCTCCATCTTCTTAGTAAAGTAGGAGATGAGGTCATATGCTGGTAGAGGTTGAAGGAGAAATTGGTGACTTGAAGAGAGAGAAGTTTTTGAAAAATCTCAGTAGAGAGTATGATAAGGAGTCAATAAATGAATGAAGAGCAGGGTCCTAGCAACAGCAAGGAGTCAGCATGCTTCCATGTCTTCCTCCCAGAAATACTTGGTTACTAAGAAGTAGGAGCAGAGAGACAATATTGGGGCTAATCCAGGATTTAATTAGTAAGATAGTAACAGAATTTGAATATGGATGGTACACTATTAAAATGGCTAAATATAGGATTAGAGCTTTGACAGAAAGTTAGAACAGTGAAGCCAATGACCCCACGTCTATGTTATGCCCATCTGTCACAAGACCTTAAATGGTAGGGGTTCCAATCAACTGATTTGTCCCCCATTCTGTGGCTGACAAACTTGTACTTTCCATTTTGCTTACCATCTCTGTGACTTAAAGTCAATGTCTGCTTAGGTGAATTCTTTTCCTTGATATCTGTACCTTTTTCCCTACTCTCATACCCATTCACCTGATTCATACCCCTCCACAGTTCATATTTCCCTCTGCTCTCCTATTCTATCAGGTCTTGGTTCCATTCACCCTACTGTTGACAAACTTCTCTTCATCCTAGGTCTTTTCATTTTGTACCATTTGGCACTCACCAAAACCTGGCTCAGCTCCAAGGATACTGCACATCTGGTCACCCAAGCCAATACTGTGTGATCTTTTTATTATATCCCCCAATACTGGTTCAGGAGGAGGAAAAGGTATAGTCCTTGCAACCCAATGCCATTTCCAAATTGTCCTTTTGGCACCATCACTCAGAAATTCTACTTTAAGATTTGCTGCATCTGTTTATATCAAATGGTCAAAATCCTAGTTACAGACACATTTATTGGTCTCCAGATCATTGTCTTTTTTCAATGAATTCAGTAGCTGTCTCAAAATCTTCTTCCATAACCCAAAACCTTTCTCTAAGCATCGGGGACGTCCATACATATACACTGATATCCCCTTGGACACCCTGGTCAACCAGCTCACCAATTTCAACTCTATAACCCACATCTTCTCCTCAACAACCAAAAAGGATAATCACAACTTAGATTTCAGCAAAACCCCAAACTGTGCTATTCCACGATTGGAAATGCTGAAATTCCTCTCTCTGATCATAACTTTCTGACCATATCACCCTTGGCCTT
Source organism: Vombatus ursinus (assembly GCF_900497805.2). Taxonomy (NCBI): domain Eukaryota; kingdom Metazoa; phylum Chordata; class Mammalia; order Diprotodontia; family Vombatidae; genus Vombatus; species Vombatus ursinus. The sequence goes on from NW_020944374.1 coordinate 4,121,451, forward strand.
GATTCTCCTAAACCTATACTTCATTCTCATCATTCTATCCATTCCTCCTTCACATATCAGTCTATCAACAAGAATTTGGCATCGATGCCTCCCTTCAGTCATTTCTCTATGGTTGAGCAGTTAAAATAAATGCCATCTTGTATCCTTGAATCCCCTGCCCCCTTGGCCCATCACTGTTCACAAAACTTCAACGCGCTAGGACATCCTTGTTATTTGCCTTCTTCACACCTACACAAATCCTACTGAATGCTATTGGAGAAAGTCAGCTAAGTTTGCTGGCTGGGTTCACTACCAATTTGTTTTCCCTAATCTCAGCTGGCCGTTGCTACTGTACTGCAATCCTTTTACTGTTTCCAGACTGGGGCTCCATTGCACTCTTTACATAAGCAATTCCAGGGTTTCTCTACATCACTCATTCTTATTTTTTCTCTAAAGAAGACCTCATCTCCAACTTTACTGAGAAAATTGGCATCATTTACCATGAGCTCCTCCTTTTTCTCTATACCTCAAAACCTTTCTACATAATTCCTCTTTCTTCCTTTGCTCCAGCCTCTGACGAAGGACAGCTTTTCTCTTTGCTAAGGCCAAAACTTCTACTTGCGGCCTTCATGTGATTTCCTCCTGTCTTCTCCAAAAGCTTGCTCCCTTAATCATCCCCCCTTCCTTTTGCAATCTTTCTCTCCTTCATCATCGATTCATTTCCTGTCACTCTATTCTTTTACAAAATTCACTTGAAATGCAGTATGTCTGGGAATAATGCATTCATTGTGAGACTTGGTCATTTTGTTGATTGGGTTTTTTTTTTGTCTTAACTGGTTTTCTTTGTCACAAGAGAAAGTTCACTAAGGGGAGTGAATGATTGGGGTAATATATAAGAAAATAACAGGTGAAAAAACAAAATGAATCAATAAAACTTAAACCAAAAGAAAAATCTTTCAACTGATCCCACCATTGTCTCAAGTAGATATATCTTCCCCTTTTCATAGACAAAACCCTAGAAGGAGCCATTCTACACTTGCTGCCTCTGTTTCTTTATCTCCCACTCACCCTCGGCCCCTTATAATCTGGCTTTCAGCTCCCCCCACTTAATAAAAGCTGTCCTTCCCAAGATTGCCTATCATGTTGTAACTGGTAGGTCTGATAGGCTTTTCTTATTTCTCATTCTACTTGAATTACTCATCACTAACCATCCCAGTCAACTCTTCTCCCTTGATTTATATTACACTGTTCCCTAACTTGGTTCTTCTTCTGTCAGACCAATGTTCTGCCCTCATCTCTTTAATCTCTACACTCTTGGAAATCTTGACAGCTCCTAGGGGTTCAACTATCATCTCCACACAAATACCTCCCCAATTTTTATATCTAGCCCTAGTTTCTCTCTTGAAATTGAGTTCTATATAGCCAACCGTCTACTAGACATGACCAGTTGGATATTACATTGGTATCTCAAACATAACATGGTCAAAATGAAATTTCCCATCTCTTCCCCCCCATTTCAAACCTGACCCTCCTCCTAACTTCCAAACTTCTATTGAGGGCCCCACTATCCTTCCAGTTACTTTGGTTTGCAACCAAGAAGTTAGACTTGACTCTTCTCTCTCTCCCCTGCCCCCACACTCATATCCAATCATATGGGAGGTCTTATCAATTATACTTCCAGAACATCTTTTGTCTTCATCTCTTTCACTCCACTCACAAAGCTACTATACTAGCTCAGACCTTCATCAATTCTCTCTCCTGGACCATTACTATAGCTTCTTCAGGGGTATCCATGCTTTCAGTCTATATCTCCTTTCTAATCCATCCTTCAGAAACTGTCAATTTAATATTCCTAAGACACACGTATGACCATGTTATCCATCTTCTCTAAGGATGATTAAATTTCCACAATTCGGCTTGCTTTTCCATACTTATTTCACAGAATCCCAGAATCTTAAGTTTGGAAGGTACCTCAGTATTCATCTATTTCAGCACACAGCCCCCAAAACCATACTGGACAAGTGGTTATGTTGCCTCTGCTTGAAGACTTTCAGTGAGAGAGAAGCCATGATCTCTAGAAGCAGTCTATTTCATTTATGAATAGCTTTAATTTGGGTGATTTTTTTCCTGACTTCAATCCTGAATTTGCTTCTTTGCAATTTCACCCATTATTCTTGATTCTATCCTCTGGGACCAAAAAGAACAACTAAGTCTAAGAAAGGTATAGTGGAGAGAATGCTTGACTGAAGAGTTAAGCATACATAGGTTTAGATTCTGCTTCTGATATTCACTAGCTTTATGTCCCTGAACAAGTCACATAACCTCTCTGAGCATCTGCTTTCTCACCTACAAAATACAGTGGCTTGACTATATGAGCTCTAAATAAACAGTCTAATGATGATATGAAGTCTAATCCATTTTCCACAAGGCAGTCCTTCAAACACCCCAAAACAGATGTCATCTTATCCCTCCTATCCCAAGTCTTATTCAGGTTAAATATCCTTAGTTCCTTCAACTGATCTTTATATGACACAAACTTGAAGCCCCTTACTATCCCGGTTCCCTTCTTCAGGGATTTCTCCAGTTTATGAATGTCCTTCCAAAACTGTGGTACCAGAACTGAACATAATATTCCAGGTATTATGTCTAACCAGGACAAAATCCAATGAGATCACTACCACCTCCTTATTTTGGGAAGCTATGCTTCTCTTAATATGGCCTAAGATCACTTAGCTCTTTGGTTGCCACATCACATTGCTGACTTATGTTGAGCTTACTGTCTACTAAAGGTCTCAGACTGCTCTCAGACAAACCGTTGTCTAATTATGTCTCCCACATCTTTTATTTAAGAAAGGGACTTTTTGAACCCAAGTATAATACTTTACATTGATCTTTATTGAATCTTACTTTATTAAATTCAGCTCAGTGCTCTAGTCTGTCAAGATCTTTGTGTATCCTGACTCGACCATTCAGTGTGCTATCTATCCCTCACAACTCGGTGTCATTTGGAAATCTGATAAACAAATTTCCTATTACTCCTCTTCACACTCTACAATTTACCCAAACAGGCATACTAGGCATTTGTTAAATCCAAAATACTATCTACCATCTCTATGTCTTTGCACAGGCAGTCTTCCACATCAGGAATATACTCTCTCCTCCCATCTGTCTCTCAGAATTTCTAGCTGCCATTAAAGTTAATGTCAGATGCCAAATTCTACATGGAACCTTTCTGGTTAGAAGCCTTTCCACCCTAAAATTATCTTGTGTTAACTTAGCAATATCCCAGTATAACCCACCCCCCCAGTAGAAGATAAAGTCCTTGAAGGCAGGAACTAGTACATTTTTGCTTTTGTATCCCAAGTGCCAGGAACACAGAAGGTGCTTAACAAATGAATATCAAAATGAAATGAAGCATTGATAGAGTGAGGAAGGAATCAAGGCCAATGAGAAGACTCAGAAGAAGTGCAGTAGTGATGTGCTGTAGAAGGATAGGAAGCTGTGGTTATAGCAGAAGATCTGAGATTTCAGGATCTCTGGAGTAGAATAGTTTAGCAGGGGTGGGGAGCCTGAGGCCTTGAGACCACATGTGGCCCTCTAGGTCCTCAAGTGTGGCCCTTTGACTGAATCCAAACTTCACAGAACAAATCCCCTTAATAAGAGGGCTTGTCCTGTAAAACTTGGACTCAGTCAAAAGGTCTCACCCGAGGACCTTGAAGGCCACATGTGGTCTCAAGGCCGCAGGTTCCCCCATCCCTGGTTTAGGCGAAGTTGAAGTACAGGTTGTGACCATCCCTATGGCTGCCTGAATAGAGACATAAGTCGTGGGAGTTAAAGAGGTTGAAGAATTGGGGGACCAGTAGATGCAAATAGTGAAATAAGCAAGGGCTCACTAGGTGAGTGTGGGGGGTGGGGAGATGGAGAATAGTATTTTTGAAAATGAATGTAATATAAAAAACAAAAGATGTCAATTTGATTAAAAGAAGAAAAAAATAAGGATATACAGATACATAAATGAGTAAGTAGGCCCAAATCATAATAAGTCACCAAAATAAAATTTGTTATTTTATAATACTGAAAAAAGATACTGCCAAGGACAATGGTAGGACTAGGGATGGAGAAAAAAACCACAAAGTCAGATGTGCTGAAGTCACTAAAGAAGGTAGATGGCTATCCTGGAGGTTTGCAGATGGCAGTGAAAATGATCTGGACACTGTGATCCAATTTTTATGAACTTACAAAGAAGAGAAGGGGTTTTTAAGGTGGTTGCAAAGGGAGAATCTGGAAGTGGTAGCAGGGAGCAAAGCAAATGCCAAATTTACCTCTAGACTCTGTGAGTCTGGGGGCAAAGGAGAAGGACCAGAGGAGTAAAAATGGAAAGCCCCAGAGAAGGTGGCAAGGAATGTGGTATTTTTTGGGGGAAAGCTCAATTCTGTTAGTGTCAGGACCTGGAAGGAATACGGGAAATGCCTAACAGTGAAGTGGAGTTAACAATGGATCAATGGCTGTGGAAAACACAATGGAAGGGATAGGCAAAGGAGGATATATGCTGGGGAAAGTTAGGACTGTGGTACATAGGGGTAAGATTACAGTATAGTAATAAAGAGCAGGAGAAAAGAATTTTCATCTAGACAGTGGTAGCTCTGAATGACAAGGACCATAGTGTTGAGGAATACCAAATATGGTGAAGTTTGTAGCCTAAATCAGGGTCAGGGTTCTAATTGAAATGTGAATGGGATGCCTTCAAAGTTCCCATCTCCCAGGTGGAGTGCCCACTGGGCTGATTATGATTATAAAGTGACAGATGTATTGGAAGCAGACCATCCTGGAAAAAAGATGATGGGTCCATCATGTATGAAGGATGATGGACAATAGATGGATCACCCGATTAAGATCAGATGGATCTCATGGGACCACAAACAGCCCATTTTATGAGCTCACATTAGCACAGTGATGTACCCTCCTGAGCCTGGCAAGAGAATCAAGGGTAATGACAGCTAAGTACTGCTATCTCTAGCAGTGGATAAGTATTTTTTCAAATCAAAGTCTGCTACTGTCAGAAGATACTATGTAGTCTGAGTCCTCATGGTGCCAGTCAGTATGTATTTTTAGTGAGTGGAACAGTTGTATGTTTGTGGCATGTTCAAGGCTGTTACATCTAGAGAACCTCCAAACTACCCAGTAGACCCCTCTTGTTGGCTGCCACAATCTCAGACTATTTCCCAATGTCACCACACTAACACACCAAAGTGTTGTAATAAAGAGGTGTTAACTGCTGCTATTGTGAAGGCCAGCTAACTACTCCTTGGTCTTCTTTGTAGTTTTCTCTCAGATTCTATTTTAATAGGACTTACCAATTTTGTTATACCTTCAACATAATTTCGATTGATTTGTAAGCTGAAGTGATAGCACAGTGTTTGTTGCCATGGTTTCAAAAAGGAGACATGGATTTGTGATTCTTGTTGGGGAAGTGTTCCTTTAACTTTTCATTTTTTATTTTATGTTTTGAATTTGAATTTCTAATTTGTAATGTTTATGTTACCCAAATAAGCTCCTCAATGCTGACTATGCATGCCAGGACCATAGGAGAGAACAAAGAACCATATTTCTGCAATCAAGGCTCTGGAAACTATTTTAATTCAATCTCTCTAGTCAACTATGACATAGGAGAAGGAGGGAGGTAGAAGAGCCTTTGAGTCCAAAAGTAGTTGCTCCAGTACTGAAAAGCTACATCTTTGAAGTCCCTGAACTAGGCTTTTCTCTCACATCCCAACAAACTCCAGACTACCCTTGTTGCTGCATCTGCCATTTTGTCATGAATATTCAGCTGGCCACCATCCCCAACCCAAGACTGGTAACTATGAGTCAAAGGTTCAATTTTCAGCATTTAGTATAGTACTTTGGACACAGTAGGTGCTTAATCAGTAGGTGTCATGTTGTGGTATTGTAAGAGCCAGAGAAGAAAATTCCAGCATTCCCTTCCATTTACATATATATTGTACCATCATTATTTTCCTTCACTCTGATACTAAAGTGTTGAGTTAATGTAGATAATATATTGCACATCTCGTTTATGCTCATTCCAAATAAAGTACCTGCTAGGTCCTTTTAACTTATGGAAGGGGGATTATTCATCATCTCAAGATGATCAATATGAAAAGTTAGTTGGGTAATAACTACTTATCAGGTGGATCCTATGGGCCAGGCCCTAGAGATACAAAGAGAAGCTAAAACACAGTGTTTGCTCTCAGTGAGAGGAATAGAATGCAAATAATTATGTACATGCAAGAAACAGACAGTATAAAGATGAAAGATCATCTTATATGTAAGATACTAGTCAGGGAGTACGGAGAGAGGTAAGGGAGACTAGGAAAGGCCTCCTGGATAAGGTACCATTCAACCTGATTCTTGAAGGAAGCTGGGAGGGAAAGCATTGCAGGCATGGGGGATAGTGTAAAGGGATGGAGGTGGGAACTGGTGTTTCAAGTGTGAGAAACAGCAAGTGGTCATTGTCACTACATTTTAGAGAGCATAAAGGAGAGGCAGAATGCAAGAAGGCTGGAAAGATAAAAAGAAGCTCTGTTGTAAAGGACTTTAAATGTCAAACAGAGCATTTGATCTTTTATCCTAGAGGTAACAGGAAGCCACTGGAATTTTTGGAGTGGGAAGGTGATATGGTCAGACCTTCACTTTAGGAATATCACTTGGTAGCTGAGTGGAAAATGAAATGGGAAGACCAATTAGAACACTATTAGGAGAAAAGCAAAGTGTTTTTCTCTCACTTCTTTTATTCAAAGTCATCTCAAGCCAGCATCTTTTTTTTTCCTCTGCAAACTATGGTATTGGCCAATAAAGCTAATCAGGCCCTAGTTAATCCAAATTCGTCTTGATTTTGAAGACGATTTGTGAGGATTTAATATTTACCTGAACCTGAGACGAAAGAAACCCCACTGCCACGTGCAGCAACTCTTTCTTCATTTATTTATGTATTTATCCAATACCAAAAAATTTGCTTTGGTAGCTGGGCAAGTGTATGCTGAATGGGCACTATTCCTAATTGTAGGTTTGGAGATCTGCCTGGCACTTCTATGAGCTGGTGGGATATTTCCCCCCAAAACAGAGCACTGTTGCTTCCCTACAATTCAGTCCCTGACACTTCCCCCTTTCCATCATCAGCATATCACATTCCCCATCCTTTGGAACATATGGTCTGGAACTATTCAATAGCTGCAATATGATGATTCTGGGCTGCTGAGCACAACTGATTGGCACATTAAACTGCTGGGAGACTCTTATCTGGGGCAGACAGAATTCTTTCCAATGTAGTCCTAAGGGGCCCTCAGTAATGAAAAAGAGTAATTCGAAGTCTTTTCTACCTGTCTGTTGCCAGGCAGCTCTAAATGGAGTTCCAATAGTTTTCCTTTTCCCATAACCCATATTAAAGCAAATCAAGTGTAAGCCAGTAGAAGCTGGAGAGCTTCACTGGAGACCCCGCCGTTATCAATTTAAGGAGAGGTATTTCAAAGCTCATTCATCCTTAGATTTAACACTGGAAAGCAATTTGATGAATACAAAAAAAAGTTAATATATTTTTCCAAACTGTTATCAGCAAACTAACTTGTCAATTGAAAAAAGGTATACATTAACATGGTTTCCATTTTAAAATGCTCTTTTCATCTCTTATTCACCTGAAATGTATGCCTGAACCATAAAAAACGAATTCAGTTCTGTGCTCCTCTACCCTACTTCAAGCTAAATACAACACAGAAAAGAATAATTTCCAATCCAAGTTCAAGAATCACAGTTGAGAAATTGTGATTATTGGACATTGGTTTGCAAGGCAAACTAGTCATGAGAAAAGGCGGTGGACTGGTCATACATTGAGTTTCCCATTGACTTCATTTGTTTCCCTTAGTTTTTCCTGATCACTCTAGTTTTGCCGATATTAATTTCCTCTATTTTATCTATATTGAGAGACAGCCTAGTGCAGGAGAAAGAGCACTGTGCCAGGGGTCAGGAAACTTGGGCTCCTGCTCTGGTTCTGTGAACCTTAGGAAAACTTTTTCCCTTCTCTGGACCTTGGTTTCCTTTTCCGTAAACTGAGGATTAGGCTAGGTTATCTTTGAGATCCTTTTCAGAAGTGACATCCTATGATTCTGTGACCCACTATGGAGGCTTTTGTTTATTTAAAGGCTCTTCTAGAAGAATAAGGAATTAATCACCTAAGAGTTTTCCAATTTCACATATTCCTTTACATCCCACATATGGCTATACATTGGCAGACAACTGAACCAAAAAAAAAATTTGTTAAGATGAGAAAGGGCAGCCCTAAGTTTTATGTCCTGAAAGTATTCCCACCGCCAAAACAATGATCTCTTACAGCTCCCACTGGGCCTCTCTTTAGTGCCACTTTTTTGGTTAACAGGCTCACCACCAGAGATGTAAATTAACAAGTTATCTTTAAATTAAGTCTTCCTGTGCTCCACATTTGGGGAAGGCCTAACAGAGAGAAAGCTGCAACATTAAAACCCCTCGCCTTGCTATAATAGTCTTCTGGCTGACCAAAATCCCAAAGTGTACAGACTAAGAAATCAGAGGAAGAAAGCTCAAATGGAACTGGAAGAGCAGGTTCTCATTTCAAGAATCAAAGTCCACGTTCATCTTTTTTTTTATTACCAACCTGCCATTCAAATGCAACTTTCTGGATCTGTGGTGGGAAAAAGCTTTATACAACACATAGCTGTTTGCACTTTCTGGGGCTTGCAATTAGCTTTGTTTCCAAATAGTGCCTTCTAGGAAAAGCAATCATTTTCATCTCCCTTGGTTGCAAGAAGGCAGATGCACTATGATTTATTTTTCACCCTAACAATAATCCATTTAGTGAGGCTGTTTTGATCATTATGTTAAAACGCCTCACTCGGAGATCTTAGAATATCAGAGTTGACCACTGTGGTACAACAGCAAGTGGCCAGGCTCCTGCCACAAAGGCAGGTCACTCTACTGCTACAGACCTAGTTTCCTCAACTGCACAATAAATCAAGTCAAGCCAACAAGAAAACAAACATTTATTAAACTCCTGCTGTGTACTAGACTCTGGGCTAATCACTAGAGTTAAGAAGAGAGGAAGAATCAGGCCCTGCTCTCAGGGAGCTTCCTGTCTAATGAAGGATATAATATACAAATGACTATGTATAAATAAGCTACAGACCAGAGAAATGGGAGAGAAACTCAGGGGAAGGCATTTGCATTAAGGGAAATTGGCAGAAGCTTCTAGCCGAAGCTAGGATTTTAGGGAAGGCTTGAAATAAGCCGGGGCAGAGGCAAGGAAGAAGAAAATAAGGAAGTTGGACCAGATGTCCCCTGAGGTCCCTCCCTGGTTTGGATCCAGGGTCTTATTACCATCTGGTTTAAGAGGACTAGATATTTCAGAGAAGAGAATTGAGACCCTGAGAGGAAAAGGGACTTGAGTACTTGCCTAAAATCATATAGGTAGTAAATATTAGAAGAGGATTTGAAAAGGAAGTCTTTGGCCTAGAAAGCCCATGAGGGGTACACAGAGAATAACAATAGCTTGACTTTCTCAAGTGCTTTGAGGTTTGTAAAGCAGCTTCCGTACATTATATCAAGTCATGGCCATAGGGGCTGTTATCTCCATTCTACAGAGAAGGACACTGAGGCTCAGAGGGAAAGTGACCTCCCTAGGATTACGCAGCTACTAAGTATCTTGGCAAAAGGATCTCAGCTTTTCCTGCCTCCAAGTCTGTCATTCTCTCTACAATGTCAGACTGCTTCTTGAGACAAAAATGACAGTCTCTGCTTTCAAGAAGTTTATAATCCAAAGCAGAGAACAGGACATGAACACAAATAAGCATGATATATCACAGAATACGAAAGAGTCACAGCTGGAACTAACATTGGGCAGCTAGGTCATCCTCTCCCTCCCCCCCAACAAGCTCAGTGCCTGTCTCAGAGTCAACTCCAACCCACTTCTGGCCTGCTCAATCAAGCTTCTAGGTCTCCACATTTCCAAACTCCTTAAATCCCATGATCTCTGTAGTTAGTCTACTTCAACCACATACAGAAGTGTTCAGATCTTAGCCACACCAGCTCCACACCCACTCAACTAAATTTGCCCCAGGTGCTAAAATCACTTATAATGACTCCAGATAGGAACTAAAGTCAGATCCAGACAAAGCAATGGATCACCACCACCACCATCCCTCCCCTCCACACAAAAAACAAACAAACAAAAAACTTGATACTTTCAGCTTGGGGATAAAGAGAAGGCTTCTGGGAGGAGGTGGCCCCTGTGTTTGCCACTGAATAAAGAGAAGGATTTCACCAGAGGTGAGGAAGGCAGAGAAGGTGGTCTCTGCACAAATACCCAGAGGCAGGAAAGGGCAAGACAAGATCTGGGAACTGCTAGCTTGGCTGCCCCACAGAGTACCTGGAAGGAAGGAGTATGAAAGAGCTGATCATCAGATTATGGGTGAAGGTGGATATTAGTGATCATCTAGACCAAGTCCATTATGTTATAGAGGAAGATGTCAAGGCTTAGAGAGAGGAAGGCACTTGTCACCTAAATCTGCTGACTCCAAATCTGATGCTCTATCTGCTCTTCCTACTGTAAGCTAAAATAAAACTCCATACAAAGGGCCTAAGAAAACATGGAGAGCCTACAGAGTGATGTCAGTGCTTCTTCTAACAGTACCTATCCCTGGCAATGAGGCAATCACCATTGAAGGGACAAGTGAATAGGGCCTTCCATTTCTGGCTCCTTCTGCCAAGAGAGCAGACATAATCCAACACTCATATGCTCCAAAGGGCTTCATCCTGGTTTTTTCCATCTTAGCTATTCATTAGCCTGCTTTCTGTATACAACGTTAAACCTTCTTCAGGTTCCAAGCAAAACCCACTGGTGAAGCACTCATTAAATGTGCTATGAGACAAAGAAAGAGAGCTGTGAGAAAGATTCAACTTTCAATGAGCTTATGATCTCTTGGAAGAAATCATCTGTAACTGCTATATAAGGCACAACATAAGTGCCAAGTAAAATCTCAACAATGAAATTGAAGGTGATGCTGAATCTGATGAGAGAAAGACCCATTTCACCTGGGCATGAGGAGAGGCACAATCAGGAAGAGCTTCAGAAAGAAGGGGGCACCTGACTTAGGCCTTGATGAAAAAGAAGCCTTTCAACAGGTGTAGAATGGGATATTCCAGGCATGAGGCACATGGAGCCTCATGTGCAAAATCATGGAGACAGGAGAAAAAAGGAAAAAAAAAATACAGAAATGAAGAGTCCAATTTCACTGGAATGTAACATAAGAGAATGGGCATTGATAGGCTGGAAAGGTAGGTTAGGGTGGGCCTGGGAAGGGTGATGAATGTCAGGATCATGAATTTACAATTTACTTGGTCACTAAAGGGGAACCAGTAAATATTTTTGAATAGAAGAGTGAAGTGACCAACAAAATATGTTATTTTTGCAGCATGGCCTAGAGAAGGGAAAGAAAGAAGGAAACAAATATTTATTTTTTTTTATTTTTATTTTTTTGGCTAGGTGTTGGGGTTAAGTGACATGCCCAGGGTCACACAGTAAGTGTTATGTGTCTGAGGCTGAATTTGAACTCAGGTCCTCCTGAATCCAGGGCCGATGTTCTATCCACTGCACCACCTAGCTGCCCCGAAACAAATATTTATTAAGCATCTACTATGTGTCAGGCACTGTGCTAAGTGCTTTACAAATATCATCTCCTTTGATTCTTACAACACCTCTGGGGGGTAGTTGCTATAATTATCTTCATTTCATAGTTGTGGAAATTGAGGCAGACAGAGGGAAAAGTGATTTGCCCAGTAACTTGACAGCTAGTCAGTATCTAAGGCCAAATTTGAACATGAGTCCTCCTAACTCCACACCTAATGCTCTCCTCAGTGGACCACTGAGATTAGATTTAGGAAAACCAGTTAGGAAATTGTCAAGGTGGTCCAGACAAGAGATAGTAAGAGTCTGTACTAAGGTTATTTCAGGGGTGTAGAAAAGAGGAAAGAGAGAGAATGACACAGTAGAATGGAGAGGATTCGGCAACTGACTGGATATGCAATGGTAGGAACACATCTTCTCGGTTATTCCTGGAGCCAAGAATCCTGTGAGTGCTCAGCCAATGTCAAGTAAATCCATGAAGTGAATTGGAAGAGCTTCCACAAGAGAAACATGGATCCTCTTCAATTTGTGCACAGATTAGCAGAGCCTCAGAAGGACAAGAGGACAACCCCATCTCACACAGTTCTAAGTTCCAGGATCCTAAGAAGTAGTCCATCTCTTGGCTCCCTTCCAGTTCTAAGCCCAGTCACTGGCACTGCATATCTAGGACCTGCTAGAACCCAATTAATTACTGACCATGTCAAATCAAAGCCCAAGTTTTACATTCTGGGCCTCTGAGCAAAGCTACTGCAAAGCAGGCCCTGCAGTAGCCCTTCTAAACACCTTCACTGCTATATACACCCAGACGAGGTCAGGGGCAAGGAGAAGGGAGGTGTAGTGTGATAGAATGGACAAAGAACAGGGCTGAGGACCAGAAGAGCCAGTGTGCGCTAGTGGAAATGGGGCGAGAGCTAGAATCAGGAAGAACTTGTTTCAAATCCTGCCTCTGATATATATTAGCTTATATGACCTTGAGCAAGTCACATAACATCTCTCAGCCAAGTAAGGGGTTAGATTCAGCCTCTAAGGTCCCTTTCAGCTCTCAATCTATGATCCTATGAGAACAGGGTCACAGTTCTGGTTTAGTCACTAACTAGTTGTGTAACCTTGGCCAAGTCGCTTTAATGTCTCTGTGTCTCATTTTCTTCCTATGCAAACATGAGGGGCTTAGCTCGATGGTTTCTTAGGTCCTCTCTAGCTCTATCATTCCATATTCTATGTGGGAAAGATATGTGATCTGGACAGTATGAAGAAACACCCCATAGCCCACTAGGACTAACTATAATTTAGTCCTAATGAATGTATCTTGAGAACTGCCTGAGGCAAATAATGGTAAGTGATGTGCTCAGGATCACTCAGCTACTGAAGGTCAGATCTTCCTGAGTTCAAGCCCAGCACTTTCTTCAATACACTGCACTGCCTCACTCCATGTGTTTATACTACATAGAAACAAGGCAGAGAGGGGAAAACTTTTGGTGCTATTGTTCTGGAGCCATCTGTCAAATATTCAACAACACAATAACAATTCAACTGGACAATTAGCAGTTGCAGTTTCAAAACCCTGACAAAACAAAAAAGATAGACAAGTAAATGAGAACGAATCTACTTGGAGTCCACAATATAATTTAAATTCCCAAGAATGGCAAATATTACATGGGTGATGTTGGCTCTGTCTAATCAGGTCCCATAAACCACTTACTCCAACACTCCAAGAGGCTGTTATCTCCTTGCTGTGGCTATTCCTTATGCTGACACAGAGCTTCCTCCATTCGATAAACAGATGGCAAGAGCTGCATATGGTATATGGTATATATGGTATATGGTTAGTATATTGTCTTCATGAGTTTTTGTGGTCAAAACCTCATGACCTTTTAGCCAACTTGGCAATGAGCCTATCCAAACTTAGTGAAACTGCTCCCTTAGAGGATAAATATACCATCTACTGGCAGGCCCAGAGTTGAACCCTATCGAGCTTTGTAGGATCTAGCATAGCTTATGATTTAAAATATCAGGGTTACTTTTATGCTATGATGAAGCATTGAAAGATCATTTTAATGATGGTGATCCAGACCACAGCATGGTTATAATGATCAATTTGTTTTACCATAGCTAATCTTCACAATCCACATGTCATGTATGTAAAGAATATGAAGTAATTCTTCAGTAGTGTAAAGTAATATGGCATAGTGGAAAGAGCAGTGGAATTTCAGTCAGAGAGTTTTGTGTCCAAATTCTGCCTCTATTAATGTACTGTGTGACTTTGAATAGGTTAAGCAATGCTAGTATTTGGGTCAGTCTTCTTTCTTTTATCTATATATAAGCTATATTCCAGGTAGAAACAGGATAAATCATGAGCTGGATCCAATTCAAAGAAACCGCTCTAACTTTGATTGGACCCTGGCCCATCAGCATGGCTAGTAATTTCTAGACAGCTTTCTAGACTAATAGTTAAATAATTCCAGGAACTGATATAAAAGTATTTTGTTTCAGCAAATTTAGAGTTAAGAGGCCTGAAATAGCCTGTGACTGTTAGCTAGAATGGCTTAATGGCTTCTAATTTGTATTACATATATATATATAATCTATATCTATATATATAGAGAGAGATATATATAGATATAACATAGATATATTATATATACATATAATATATATTATATATATATACATACACACATATACATATACATACATATATACACGTACATATAAATATATATGTATTATGTATGTATGTATATATATAATATATGTATATATACACACATACATACACATATATAAACTTTCAGTTCATCTCCCCACCAGCCCTGTCAGTGACTACCAGTGTCTGGTATACCAACTCTCCCTCCTAAGCTCTAATATTCCTTGTTTGGAGAAAGCAGTGAAGGTGGCTTGAGGAAGCCAACTATATCCTATTTACAATGCTCACAGATGACATCATGGTTCTTTTATAACGACTTCTGGTTGGGAAGTTTGCCCCAAACCCACTGATCACTTGGTAGATAATCAGCACAGCCTTCTGGACAAGCATTGACTTTAATATTATTGATTACAAGGTAATCTGACAAATTCAAGACTGGGCTAGGCTATCCCAAGCCATCCTAGAAATGGTTCAAATATTCGTTTTAAATATTGCAAAGATTCCTGGTAGAAAACTGCTCTCAGAGAAGATGGACACTGATCATCTCACACCTAATAAAACCTGGTTATGTCTAGATAGTTCAGTATAGTCTGATATGGGCAGTGTATACAGAACAGATAACTTTCCAACTTTCAATGGCCAGTGTTAAGTCCTTTCAGAACCATAAGAGTATGAACTCCCCTCAGATCCACAAATGGTAGAGCCACTGAAGCTTGGTCCCACAAAAGGCATTTTAAAGGGCAGCTTATGCCCAGGCAGGCTTCTTTCCCTGCTCACCCCCACCCCTGAAACTAAAACAACATCTTCCTAATAATCTGTGTTTTTCTTCTGCCTGGACCACCTCTTAGGGCAGCTTCCACAGCTCTGCTTCAAGGTATTTGTTTCTTCCCTCTTCAGCAGCTTAGGGAAAGTCATTATGTCTTATGCTGCAGGCACACCCCAAGTTAGCCTGCCACTTTATTCAACCACCACTTGCCCCAGGTGCAAAAACTGCTATTTATCGATTTGGCTCCTACTATGTCTGTTTGTCTCTCTGTGAAAGCACGTATGGTTTTCCATGACAATTGGCAAGTGGAACATGGGTTTATTCCCCAAAAGGAAGCTTAATGTTTTTGATTTTGCTCCATTGATCACATCTCCGAATAAAGCCACTGTATTTATTATTAGGAACATTGAGTCTGAATTATGTAACTGGGAGACTCATATTTGTTTCTGAGAAATTTCAATACTCTTGCTCTGTAATTGAAAATGCAAAAAAGAAATAAGATAAACCAAATTAAGCACAATAATATATCAGTGACCCAACAGGATCCTTGGAGTGATCAAGGACTGTGGTAAAAATGCTGTGTACATTATATATACTTACATGCACAGGGTTTACTGAGTTATTATGCTGCCTTCTCCACTTCTAAATTAAATCCAGATCATCCACCTGCAAAGAAACATTAGTAACTTAGTAATAAAATTATAGGTGAGACATCTGATAAACATTCAGTATTTGCCTCCCCCCCAAAAAAAGTGACTACATCCAAGAGCTCCAAAGGGTCTCTCTGCCTTGTACCTGCTTCCACTCTTAGAATCAAAAGGTCAATCTTAGAATCAATCTGAATGCAACTAGCTAAAAAAGAAAAATAGCAAGTCACCCCTCTAGGCTGTAGTTGCAAGCAGAGGTGACCTGTGACCAAATTGTAAAGCTGTGAAGCAGAAAGAACACTGTGCTTAAAATCAGGAAACCAAAGTGCTGTTACTGGTTTGGCCTTTGATTAGTTGTGTGAGCTTGGGATTCGCTCTCCACCTCTGGTCCTCAAGTTTTCCCATACATAAAATGAAGGGGGTAGGCCAGATGAGCTCTAGAGCTTCCAGACCAGAGATTTTAGATTTTAGGATTTGGTTTGCTCTTTGTGGTCTCCTCTGTCTGCTACATATTGCTGCTTCTTTCCTTCCTGTTCTCATGATTCTTCCTATCACCACACCCCAGCACTGGGTAGGGCTCTCAACCACTGAGGATACCTCGTGATATTGGGGGGGGGGGGTGATTACTTCTGGACCAGGGGCAGGGAACCTGCGGCCTTGAGGTCACATGGGGCCCTCTACATCCTCAAGTACGGCCCTTTGACGGAATCCAAACTTCACAGAACAAATCCCCTTGATAACAGGATTTGTTCTATAAAATGTGGATTCAGTCAAAAGGCCTCACCCCAAGCACCTAGAAGGCCACACATTCCCCACCCCTGCTCTGGACTAAAAAAAAAAATGTCTCTGGATTCCTAGGATGGTATATTCTTCAGGGTTCTAAGATTTCTCTCCTTTTGGTTGACAAAGCATTGTCATACTGGTGAATTTCTTCAGCTAATTTCATTATTGGACATTGCTTACAACCTTAACATTAGTGGGTTTTCACAAGTGATGCCCCTTCAAAGCCTTAAGGCATCAGGAACCAAACCAGAGTTTATATAAGTCCTTACCAACAGTTACCAAGCTGCATGATCAAGAGAATGAATGACGTATCCTCCAGATTATCAATTAGCTTTTAAAATTCAAAGTAATCCTCTAGCTCCTTCTAAAGTAGATATTGTACTACTCAAAGGCTTAAACTGTCTTCCACTTGCTTCATTCAAGATCACCCCAGTATATATCTATGACATCAGTTTTCTGGTTCTATATTTGCTAGGTTTTTTACTCTACTGTAGAACTTCACATTTATCCCCATTAAAGTTCATCTATTTTGATAGGACCTTTTTAAATCTGTAATGTCAACATGTTAGCTAACTGTCCAAGCTTCATGTCAACTGCACATTTGACAAGCATGATGACATATTCATTCAAGTCATAGATAACAATGTTAAATAACACAAGGATAGACTCTTGGGGCACATACCACACTAGAGATATCTCTCTTTAAGTTAATGAGCCACTAACATTGAGACATCTGATGATTCAACCAGATCAGGTACTACCACCTAGCCCACACCTCTCCACTTTAGTTTCCTTCTGGTTGTCTGTCCTCATATGAATCACCAGAGGTAGATAATGGTTGTCAGGTCTGATAGTTCTCAGGAGGCATTCCATTATGCTACAAATGCATACCCTGAGAAGACAGCCGATCTTGCCTCAGTTTCTGTCAGGTTAACAAAAAGCTCCCTCAGTAACCCCTTCCTGGGAGTCACCCATCACCACCACGCTTCTCTCTTGCTTTTGACCTTTCTCCCCTTCATGGCACCTAAGGCTTCACAGCATCATTCCCTAGAGCACAAGCAGATGAGAAGTAAAGCATCTTGCCCAGAGTCACACAGCCAGTACCTGTCAGACCAGGGACTCAAATCTGGTCTCTGAATTATTGAGGCCATCCTTCGTTCTGCTACAACACACTATTCCTCAAAAACAAGTTCTTCTATATAACTTCAGGATACAAGGACTCGACTTCACTGGGTAAACTGAGAGTTCCAAGATCTTGTCTTAATTTCCCCAAAAAATGAGCAACTGAAAACCTGGTTTTGCTAAAATTCATCCTCACTGAGATTTGTTTCCTTAAGCTGCAAAGTTGTGATAAAGATGAACAAGAAGGCTTATGTTTTCTTTCCAATAGCTTCAGCAGAAATTTCCCTCATTAAGTGACATTAACTTAACAATAAGCTATTTACTCAGAATCTGTTTTTCATCTCTGACCTCTTTCCTACTGGATGAAGATAAACTGTGAAATCCCTTCTTTTATTATGACCAAACACTAAAATCCATGGGCTGCTTCTCTGTGATTTATGTGTGGCTATAAGCATAAGTCATGAGAGACAATAAAGTCTAGCCACTTAAAACAATGACTCATAGGCTGCCATACTGTATGTATGCAGGATTTATACAGAGAATACCACTCTTTTGACACCTTGTTCAAAACCCATAAATGAATGTTAGATAATACTTAGCAGAGATAAAATAGACTAAAAAGTATCTACTACTTCAGAGATGTGCTCCCTGGCCAGGGTCTCAACTACAAAAGCAATTTTATTAAAGCACTCAATTAAATCAGTGGTAAAGCTATAGAGTTCAGCAATGGCATTGGCCCTATGGCGAAAACCAAAACAAACTGCCACAGCTAGTTCCTCGGAAGTGGACCACACCAATTTTTAACAGCCTCTCTAGTCACCCCATCAACAAGTATTTATTAAGCACTTGCCATGTGCCACACTTTGAGCCAAGTGATGGGGACATAAAAAAGGCAACAGCAGTCCCTGATCTCAAGGGGATCACATTCTAATGGGTGAGACAACAATTAACCTCACACACACACACACACACACACACACACACACAGAAAAAAGAGATAAAATAGGAGGATGGGGGGGGTGGGGACAGAGGAGGGGGGGGGGGGGGGGGGGGGCGGTGACCAAGAAAGGCCTCCTGCAGAAGGTAGGATCTGAGGCGAAATTGAAAGGAAGCTAGGGAAGTTTTCAGAGGTAGAGGTGAAGGGTGCACAGGAATGGGAAACAACGAGTGCCAAGGCACAGAAACAAGGAGTGGGTCAGGTTGTGAAGGTCTTGACATACCAAACAGAACTTTACATTTGATCCTGGAGGTAACAGGGAGATGGCTTAAGGAACAGGGAGGTAATGTGGTCAGATATGTTCTTTAGGAAAATCATTTTGGCAGATGACTGAATGATGAATTTAAGTGAACTAAGATGGTAGTTGTTCAAGTGGAGAAAGGGGGATATATCTGAGATATGTTGTAAAGGTAAAAACAAGAAGATTTAGCAAGAGAATGAGTAGGTGAGGTGAGTCTGAGTGAGGAGTCAAGGAGGGAGTCAAGGATGAGACTAAGATTGTGAGCCTGAGTGACTGAGAGATCAGTAGTGCCCTTGAAACTAACAGAGGGATTTGGGAGGTGGAGGTGGGGGGAGAAACCACTGGAGGGTAGAGATAATGAGTTCAGTCCTGGATGTGTTGAGTTTGAGATGCCTATAGGACATTCAGCTCAAGATGTCTAACAGATAGTTGGTGCTGTGGAATTGTAGAGCAGGAGAAAGATAGTAAGGCAGGCTATATGGGTGTGTTAATCATGTGAATAGACAGAAGTAAACCCATGGGAGCTGAAGAGATCACCAAGGGAGAGAGTATAAGAAAGGGAGAAAGAAAAGAAGAGTGCCCAGGGCAGAGCCTTAAGGCTGAAAACTCTTAACTTCTCTTTTACCTTTTTTTTTTTCTTTACCTTTCCAGGTTCTTCATTTGGAGGACACTGGGCATAACTGTGGCTTAAGCCTTTGACAAACTTGGCTGGGGGGTTTAGACGCTAAGAGGAATGGGCAAAAGAGCATGCACAGCAGGGGTTCTTAACCTGTGGACTGCAAACTATTTTTTTTTTTAACAACTTGATAAACTCTCTTCCAATGTAACTGGTTTCCTTTGGGATCCTAGGCATTTTATTTTACTCATTTGAAAATATTTTCCCCACAGGTTTTATCAGATTGCCAAAGAGTTTAAGAACACGTGTCCTAAGGCCACCACAATGTAGTGTGTCTGACTTAGCCATACATATCCTTGTTTCCTCCTATAAATTTTGTGTGGAATTTAAACAGTTTGATTTATAAGGACCAAGTCTGAGGCAAGAAAAGAGGTGAGAAAACAGGTTTCCTTCAGGCTGTTGGCAAGCTGTTAGTGACTTGCGGGAAATAGGTGTAGAATGTTTGCCACCCCTCCTGCCCATGGCACAGTGAGGTGGCCCGTGGGGGAGGGAGGGTACTACAGAATAATCGATAACTGTTAAGTCAAAACCAAAGACAGCAACTCCATTTTACAAGTATATCAGTAAGGCACCTTGACTTTGCTACGTCGGCTCTAGCAAAGATTTTCCCCCCAACAAGGGACGGGCTGAAAGCTCATGAGAACTTGGCCCCTCCTCCCTACTTGGTGCGCTCCGAACTTCTATGGCAGAACTCCATCTCCAGGGGAACCGTCAAGCCGAGGCCCAACAAAGGCGCAAAGGCAGCAGGATTCATGATGGATGTCCAGAAAAGGGACTTGGGGCCCTTGGTAGGTGCTATTGAGCAACAGACCAGCTCCACTCGCTTTCTGGTGTTTAATTCCAAAACGGCCAAACTCATTAGTCATCACCAAGTTAAACTGGAACAGAAATTCCCCAAGGAGGGTTGGGTAGAGCAAGATCCTAGAGAGATCCTGCAGTTGGTCTACGAGTGGGTGGAGACAACGTGTGAGAAGCTTGTCCAGCTGCATGTCAACATCTCTACCATCAAAGCCATAGGGGTGAGCAACCAGAGGGAGACTACTGTGATCTGGGATAAATTTACTGGAGAGCCTCTCTACAACGCCGTGGCGTGGCTTGATCTCCGTACCAGGCAACAGTTGAGCTTCTCAGTAAGAGAATCCCTGGCAGAAACAACTTTGTCAGATCAAAGACTAGTCTCCCTCTGAGCACTTACTTCAGTGCTGTGAAGATCCATTGGCTCTTGGAGAATGTGAGAAAAGTTAAAAATGCTGTTCAGGAACAAAGAGCCTTTTTTGGGACCATTGACTCTTGGCTGATCTGGAATCTGACTGGAGGTATCACTGGAGGGATCCACTGTTCAGATGTAACCAATGCCAGCAGAACCATGCTTTTCAACATTCACTCACTAAAATGGGATGCAGAGCTGTGCAAGTTTTTTGATGTTCCTATGGATATACTTCCAGACGTCCGCAGTTCTTCTGAGATTTATGGACTGATGAAATCTGGAGCTCTGGAAGGTGTGTCATTATCTGGATGCCTGGGAGACCAATCTGCTGCTTTGGTGGGACAAATGTGTTTCGAAGATGGGGAAGCCAAAAACTCCTATGGAACTGGCTGCTTCTTACTGTGCAATACAGGTCCAAAATGTGTATTCTCTGAACATGGCCTTCTTGCAACTGTGGCTTACAAGCTGTGCCAAGACAAGCCAGTATACTATGCACTGGAAGGATCTGTTGCCATTGCTGGGGCTGCTGTTAGCTGGCTTAAAGACAATCTTGGCATCATAAAAACAACAGAAGAAATTGAAAGACTGGCTAAAGAGGCAGGGACATTTTATGGTTGCTACTTTGTTCCAGCATTCTCAGGTTTATATGCGCCATACTGAGAACAAAGCTCAAGAGGTATTATTTGTGGAATTACTCAGTTCACAAATAAACAACATATTGCTTTTGCTGCATTAGAAGCACTATGTTTCCAAACTCGTGAAATACTAGATGCCAAGAATCAAGACTGTGGAATGCCACTAACCTATTTGCAAGCAGACGGAGCAATGACCAACAACAAAAATCTAATGCAGCTTCAAGCAGATATATTGTATATTCCAGTAGTGAGGCCTTCAATACCTGAAACAACTGCACTGGGTGCCGCCATGGCAGCTAGGGCTGCAGAAGGAGTAGATATTTGGAGTCTTGAACCTGAACATCTATCAGCTGTCACCATGGAGCGGTTTGAACCCCAGATAAATGCAGAAGAAAATGAAATTCGGTATGCTACTTGGAAGAAAGCTGTGCAGAAATCAGTGGGATGGGCTACATCTCAGACCATTCTAACTCGCCATCCTAGTATCTTCTGTAGTATACCACTGGGCTTTTTTATAGTATCTAGCACGGTGCTGATAATTGGAACAAGGTACATCTCAAGAGCTCCATAAATAACTGAAATGGCTTAATGAATTCCCAAGATACAACCTTTATTATTTAACAACAACAAAAAAAATTCTAGTAATTTTCTCTGAATAAGACATTACTCTATAGCAATACAGTCATAAAGATTAGCATGACCCATAAGAATATAGCAATGTAGTAATAGGTATAGAAACATATAATGCATTTTTAAACATCAGCAGTCAGGATTGGAGGGAAGGGTCATCTGGGGGGTGCTAAACATCTGACTAACCATTATCATCTTTCTAGGATGATATCACTTCTAGGATATAGGAAGAACTCAGATTCTAGTCATACTATGTTCCATCAAATATTTTCTTATGTGATAGACTAGGATATTTATTCTCTATATTCTAAATAATTAAGTGCTAAAAAGTGAGATGCATTTTTTTTATTATTGGCCCCCAAAGGTGGCCTTCCCTATATGATAAGGAGTTTAAAAGCTTTCCTACTCAGATTTTTCATAGAAATCTTTTCCACCCCTTGAAGGAGTGGACATTTAACAACAACATATAATTTAATTTAACCTAAGTGGAATGATTCATTAGAGACACCAATATAACTACTTTTTCTGTATTTTTGGCCTGGATCTTATATGGAAGGACTTTTCCCTTTCTGGTTGGCTCCCATTCTTTTAGTTCTTGTTCATATATATATACACACACACATACATATACATATATATATATATTTACTTTGAATGTGTAACAGGAATAGCTACATGTTACACATACATAGGATTAAAATGAATAGCAAATGAATTAATATCTACTGAGATGTTTTAAGGATAATAGCTATGGCTATTGAAAGGAGAATGATGATGCACATTATTCATCAGGGAGAACATTTTCTTGAGGAACCAACATTTACAACAAAAATATACATTCCACATAAGTCAAGAAAAATAAGCTTGATTCTACAGTGAATCTTTCCTACCCCCTTTAATAGATCTCACATTAGGAGAAATACCAAAAAATTGTTTAATAAACAAGTTTTGTTCCAAATAAAGATGTTTCTGTGTTTTCATTTTGGTTGAGTATTATTATTATGGTCTTATTTTTTATGGAGTTCAGAGAAAGATAGCAACTTGCTATTCTGCCATCAGTTATTATTATACTATTTTATCATTATCTCATCCCTACCCCCCACCCCACCAAAAAAAATGAGTAGAAAAGAAGGGACTTGATTCCAAGTAAGATAAGGTGAAAATGTACTCATGAGACACTAGAGAGCTAGGATGTGGGGCAGATCACAGGGGAAGTATGGTTAGAATTTAGTTCCAAAGTGGGACATAGATTGGTTCTGAGCAACTTAAGGTGAAAGCTCACCTATCAGAGGCCTAGGGGTGGGAGTCCAAGTTCTTGTGGGAGATGGCATCGTACAGACATGGAGAGGTGCCGTCTTTGGGGCAAGGCATGGTGAAAAGGCACCTCTCCAAGTCCCAAGGGTAGGAGCCTGAGTTCAGTGGGAAGTGGAGGAGAGCCAGAGCGCAGGGGATATGATTTGGACAGGGAAAGGAAGGAGGACGGAGGTGGTTAAGACAGTGGAGGGAAAGCTCACCTCTCAGAGCCCCACAGACTGGATACTGTATTTTGATGGGAGGTGGAGAAGGGCCAGAGCAAAGGGGACAAGGTTTAGACTTGGTGCATAGCGGGTATGTTCTAAACCTGAGAAAGGTAAGCTGAAAACTCAGCTATCAGGGTCCCAGGAGTGGGAAGCCAAGTTCAGGTGGGAAGTAGATGATGGTCAGAGTACACATCAGGATATGGGCTGAAAGAGGTAGGCCTAGAATGAAATAAGGAAAATTGAAGGATTACTTATTAGAGACCCAGGGGTGGGATTCTGAGGTCTGTAAGGAGGTGGAAGAGACAGCAGCAGGGTTTGGAGGTGGGACAGGGCATGAACCTAAGCAAGAGAAGGTAAAAGGTTTGAAGGTGACACATAAACTGATTTGAAGCAGGAGAAGCTGAGAGCTCACCTCTCAGAGTTCTAGGGGTAACATTCTGAAGTCTGTGAACAGTGAAGGAGAGTCAGGGAGAATGTCTTAGATTCAGTATGGATAAAGGATGTGGCCTGGACCTGAGCAAGGGAAACTGAAAATGTACATCTCAGAGCCTCGGGGATAATTTTCTGAGTTCTGGTGGGAGGTCGAGAACAGAGAGTGAAGGGGCCACAGTCTGGATGTGGATGGGCAATGGACACATCCTGGTTCTGGGCAATGTAAGATGAAAGCTCATCTACCAGACCCCTAAGGGCAAGACTCTGAGTTCTGGTGGGAGGTTGAGGACGGTCAGACTGAAATGGAAATGATTTGGTAAGCCAAAATCTCAGCTACCAGAGCCACAAGTAAGGGAGTTCTAGTGGGAGGTGGAGGAGGGCCAGAGTGCAAGTGGCACAGTTAAGAGGTAGGATATGGCTTGGTTGGATGATAGGGAAGCTATATGGCCTAGCCCTGAGCAAGGTAAGCTGAAAATGCACCTCTCAGCGTCCCAGGTGGTAAAGTCTCAGCTCTGGTCAAGAAGAGAGGTTGAGGAGGGCCAGAATGCAGTGCAGGGGTCCACATGGTTTGGAGATGGACAGCTGGCCTGGTTCTGGGGATCATGTTAAAGCTCACTGATTAGAGCTGTAGCTACATTATTTTGAGTGCCCTGGGAGAAGAGTAAAGGTCAGAGCATTGGAAGCATGGTTTGGTTATGTATTACATATTGGATTTGGCCAGATTTGAAGCAAGGTAAGCTGAAATCTCACCCATCAGAGAGCCCTAAGAAAGTCAATCTAGTGGTGGTGGAAGAGAAAAGAGGGCCCAAGTGCAGGGGCCTTGGTTTATTTAGATAAGGCAAGGTGGCCTGGCTCTTGGCAAGGTAAGTAAAAAACCATCTCTCAGAGTCTTAGGGTTGGGATTGTGAGCTCTGTTGGAGATGGCCAGGGGACAGAGGCAGGAGGCAAGTTTAGGACATGGCTTGGACACGGACAGGGCCTGGTTTCACTGGGAGACGTGGCCTGTTTCTCCACAGGGTAAGGTGAAATGTCTCTTCTCCAAGCCCAAAGAGAGAGATTCTGGCTTCTGTGGATATGGGATAGTCACCATGTAGGCTATATTGTCATGTGGCTTATATATAGCAGAGAAGTGGAGAGCTTTCTTCTGGAGACTCCTTGCACCAGGCTAAAAGCTAACCAACTCTGGATCCTGTGACATGCCCCTGTTCATGGCTAATTTCAATATAAACTAGACAGCAGTTAACTTTATCATCAGGAGCTAGGAGATATACCCTCAGGCCTACTTCCCTCTGTGTGACCATGTGACAATCCCTACTTCACTCTCAAGACTTATTTTCTGTAGGCCAATTGTCAAGGACAGGGGAAAGAGATCAGGGCAGGGCAGCAAACATCCCCAGGGAAGAGACAAAACAAGGAGGACTGGGATTTGTTTTTTCTCCTAAATTAGGATCAGACTTGGGAGAAGATAAGGCCTAGCCTCCTTCCTAAGCCCTAACTTTGTTCATGGAGGAAAGTGGTTGTCACCAGTCTAAGACGAGGAATCCAATTACAGACACATTTTGTAATGAAATCCAACGTCTGGGGAGAAGGAAAAGGAAATGGAGAGAAGCTATTTCTCATTTTCCATCTGATATCTCCAACTGAAAAAAATTATATTAAATAGAATATCTATCTTAAAACAATATCAGAGATGTCAAGCTGCCAAAGGCAAAAACCACATAGTTAAAATGAAAACTGCCGGCATTTTACTCATCCAACAATCAGAAACTTCCCCGGAAGATACGGTCTCATTATGAAAAGTCTGAATTAAAAATCCTTTTAAAAACAGAAAGAAAAAAATCCCTGACATTTTTAGATTCAACTGGCACCTGGAAGAGAATGAGAGGGTGGCTACCTAGTACTCTTAGTACTACGTAACATTAAAAACCAGTGTGTGCCCAAGTGTGGGTAGACAGACAGACAAACACACACACACACACACACACCCCTATCCATTATTTTACCTTATGTGGAATTGGAGTCTTTCTTTGAGGAGTTTTCCTACAACAGGAAAGGAGCTGACCTTCATAATTCTTCCCCTCCAATTAGTTAAATAAATGACTTCTTTAATACATCAGATCCAGAGGCAGAGGCAAAAAGGCACAGCAGCAGTAAGAAGGGCAGCCTAGCTCCCTGACAAAGATCTAGAAAATGCATCAGACTGAATCTCGATT
This sequence comes from Vombatus ursinus, assembly GCF_900497805.2. Taxonomy (NCBI): domain Eukaryota; kingdom Metazoa; phylum Chordata; class Mammalia; order Diprotodontia; family Vombatidae; genus Vombatus; species Vombatus ursinus. The sequence continues at coordinate 4,147,647 of NW_020944374.1, forward strand.
GGGAAATTTAAGAGTCACTGAGCCATTTTTCCAGCCCAGGTCAGGACAGGGATACAAAAAGGTGTGCTAAAATGGGGAACAGGATCTAGCTGAAAATATGGCACGTATAACATTCCCATACCTAGGGACTGAAAATGGACCAAGGCTGTGCACTAAAGCAGGAAACACTGGGACAGGAAGAATTCCCCAGGGGACCCTGGAACTAGTTCAGGGTATAGAAAGAGAAAAAAGACCAACACGAACCCAATATTTATAGCAGTTCTTTTTGTTGTGGCAAAGAATTAGAAACTGAAGGGGTGCCCATCAAATGGGAAATGGCTGAACAAGGTATGGCATATACATGTGATGGAATACTACTGTACTGCAAGAAATAATGAAGGGGATGGTTTCAGAGAAACCTGGAAGGCTTGTTATGAACTGATGAGTGAAGTGAGCAGAACTAAGAGAATAATTAATATAGCAATGCTGTAAAGACAAATGACTTTGAAAGACTTAAGAATTCTGATCAACATAATGATCAACCATAATTTCAGAGGACTCATGATGAAACATTCTGCCCACCTCTAAATAGGTGATAGATCCAGAGTGAATCTATCTAGATACCTGTCTAGACATCTATCCAGACATGGCCAACACAGTAATTTTGTTTTGCTTGACTATACCTGTTTGTAAGAGGTTTCGATTTTTTTTGCTTTTTCAATGGAGGGGAAGAGGGAGTTGATAGGAAAGTGAGAATGTAAACCTAAAAATAAAACTGAAATTTAAAAAAAAACAAATAACTGCCATCTGAGAATAAAATTATTTTTAAAAAAGAATTTAAAATATGTCAGGGATCCATAACTTTTCCCATCGTGGGTAGGTTTGGCATTTTGGTAGTAGGCTTCTTGGCACTTGGCCAGATTGGCCCTTGGATGACCAGCATACATCCTGGCACAGGACTCTACTCAAAGCCTTTCTCAAATTGGAGGGCTTGCCAGAGCTTGTGTAGAATCTTTGAGAGCCCAGGGTCACTTCCGTGCCATGGTGAGGGCTTGGAGGTCAATGACAGTTAAACAATTAAATGTCATGTTGATGAATTTTCTAGCATTGATCAGTAGGCTGGCAAATATAATAATAAGGTACTTATCATAGTCGCAAGATCTATATATAAAGATAAGAAGGACCTAGAAGCTGAATAATCTTGGGGACCCACACTGAGTATTGCCTGGCAGCTGACTTGTCTTTTGAAATAAAGGAGACAATAAAGAGGAAATATGAAAAATGGAGAAAAAATAACATTAAGGAAAGGCTTCACAATTTTATATGAAGTCACACAAAAAAATGGCTCATGTAGTCCTCCACTAGAATGGCCCTGTTATAGACAGAGTAGGTAGCTGCCCACATTGCTGCTTAAGAAGTACACCTCCCTCCCCCCGTCACAAAAAAAAATCCCCACATTGGAATATTTTTTCACAGTTTTTCATTTATTTATTTTTAACATTCTTTTCTTTTTTAAGTTTTGAGTTCCAGATTCTCTCCTTCTCTTCCAACCCTCCCCTACCCACTGAAAAAGCAAACAATATATTAATTATATATGTGAAATCATGTAAAACCTATTTCCACATTAGCTATATAACAAAGCAAAAAAAAATTAAGATAGTGAGAAAATTATACTTCAATTTGCACTCAAGAGTCCATCAGTTATCTCTCTGGAGGTGGATAGCATTTCATCATGAGTCTTTTGGAATTGTCTTAGATCGCTGCATTGATCAGAGTAGCCAAGTCTTTCACAATTGATCATCATTACAAAATTGCTCTTACTGTTCATGATGATTTCCCAGTTCTTCTCACTTAACTCTGCATTAGTTCATAGGTCTCGCTATGTTTTTCTGAAACCATACCCCTCATCATTTCTTATAGCACACTAGTTCTTCATTTTATGTATGATCTCATCCCATTCACATTCACAGTTATGACTACTGTGTATTTTCTTCCATCCTATTTTCATCTGTTTATCCTTCTCTCTCTCTGTCTGTTTTACTTCTGACTACTGCCTCCCTTAATCCACCTTCCCTTTTATAACTCCTCTCTCTTGTTCGGCCATTCCCCAACTGATGAATATCCCTTCAATTTTCAATGCTTTGCCAGCACCAAAAGAGCTGCTATATTTTTGAATATGTAGGTCCTTTTCCTTTTTCTTTGGTTTCTTTAGCTTATCGACTTAGTAGTGATATTGCTGGGTAAAAGGGTAGGCACAATTTTGTAGCCCTTTAGGCAGAGTTCCAAATGGTTCTCCAGAATGGTTTTTCAATTTAAAACTCCACCAATAATGCACTCACATCCCCATTTTTCCACATTCCCTCCAGCATTTCTAATTTTCCTTTTCTATCATGTAAGCCAATCTGATAGGTGTGAGGTGGTACCTCAGTTAATTTGCCTTTTCCTAATTATTAGTGATTTAGAATATTTTTTCATATAACTATCGATAGTTTTGATTTCTTCTTCTTCTTCTGAAAACTGCCTTTTTATATCCCTTGAACATTAATCAATTGGGAAATGGCTACTATTTTTATAAATTTGACTCAGCTCCTTATATATTTGAGAAATAAGACCTTTATTGGAAAGACTTGCTGTAATTTTTTTTTTTATTCCTTCATTGTCTATGGTGCCTTTTAGCAAAATGTAGTTTCCCTTGCTTATCTCTTTTAATTAGGTCTATTTTTGCTTTTGCCTTGTCTGAAATTATGATTACCACCCCTGCCTTTTTTACTTCAGGTGAAGCATATCAGATTCTGCCCCAGCCCTTTATTGTAACTCTGTGTGTGTCTTTCTGTTTCAAGTTCATTTTTTTTTGCACACAATATATTGTTGGATTCTGGTTTCTAATTCATTCTGCTGTCTGCTTCCATTTTATGTGTGATCTCATCCCATTCACATTCACAGTTCCTCCCTTAATCCACCCTCCCTTTTATTACCCCTTTCTCTTTCTCTTAGTCTCTTCTCCCCTCCTCTTTCCCTATTAGGTAATATAGATTTCTATACCCAACTGGGTTTGTAAATATATTCTTCCCTGTTTGAACCAATCCTAATGAATAAGGTTCAAGTGCTATGTGTCAACCCTCACCTTTTCCTCCTCCACTGTAAAAGCTCTTCCTTGCACATCTCTTCTATGTAAGAAAAATTTCCCCATTCTACCTCTCCCTTCCCACTTATCCCAGTACATCCCTCTTTCTCAACGCTTTTTTGGGAGATCATCCCATCATAGACAACTCACAACAGTGCCTTCTATATAAAATACTTCTAACTGCCCTAATAACGATAAAGTTCTTAGGAGTTCCACATATCATCTTCCCATACAGGAATGTAAACACTATATTCAGTTGCTTAAGATTACTCTTTCATGTTTACCTTTTTATGCTTTGCTTGAGTCTTGTGTTTGAATGTCAAATTTTCTATTCAGCTCTGATCTTTTTATCAGGAATATTTGGAAGTTCTCTATTTCATTAAATATCCATAGTTTCCTCTGAAGGATCATACTTAGTTTTGCTGGGTAGGATATTTTTGGTTGAAATTCTAGCTCCTTTGCTTTCTGGTATATTACATTCTAAGCCCTCTAGTCTTTTAACATGGAAGCTGCTAAATCTTCTGTGATCCTGACTGTGGCTCCATAATATCTGATTTTTTTTCTTTCTGGCTGCTTTAAGTATTTTCTCCTTGACCTGGGAGCTCTGGAATTTGGCTATAGTATTCCTGGGAGTTTTCATTTTGGGATCTCTTTCAGAAGATGAGCAGTAGATTCTTTCAGTTTCTATTTTACTATCTGGATCTAATATATCAGGACAGTTTTCCTTAATAATTTCTTAAAATATGATATCTTGGATCTTATTTTTGTCATGCCTGTCAGGTTGTCCAATAATTCTCAGATTATATCTTCTTAATCTATTTTCCAGGTCAGGTTTGCCAATGAGATATTTCACATGTTCTTCTATTTTTCATTCTATTAACTGTTTTATTGTTTCTTGAAGTGTCGAGTCATTAGCTTCCACTAGCCCAATTCTAATTTTTAAGGACTTACTTTCTTCATAGAGCTTTTATACCTCTTTTTCCATTTGGTCAATTCTGCTTTTTAAGGAATTCTTGTCTTCAGTGACTTTTTGTAATTCCTTTTCCATTTGGCCTATCCTGCTTTTAAATCAGTTCTTTTCTTCAGTGAATTTTAGGCCAATTCTGTTTTTTTTTTATTAATTTATTTTGATTTATCAACAATCACTTCCATATGCTTTTGAGTTTAAAATTTTTCTCCCCCGTCTTCTTCACCTCCCTCCCCAAGATGGTGCACAATCTGATATAGGTTATACATATACATTCCTATTAAACATATTTTCACATTAGTCATGTTGTAAGGAAGAATTAGAACCAACAGGAGGAACCACTAGAAAGAGGAAACAAAACTCAACAAAAGATGAAAAAAAAACAACTAGCAAATAGTATGCTTCAATCTGCATTCAAATTCCATACTTCTTTCTTTGGGTATGGATAGCATTTTCCATCACAAGGCCTTTGGAGATATCTTAGATCCTTGTATTGCTGGGAAGGGCTAAGTTTATCAATATTAGTCATTGCACAACATGGCTGTTATTGTGTACAACATTCTCTTGGTTCTGCTCACTTCACGCAGCATCAGACCATACAAGTCTTTCCAGGTTTTTCTGAAGTCAGCCTGTTCATCATTTCTTATAGCACAATAGTATTCCATGACATTCATATACCACAACTTGTTCAGCCATTCCCCAATGGATGGGCATCCTCTCAATTTCCAATCCTTTGCCACCACAAAAAGAGCTCTATAAATATTTTTGTACATGTGGGTCCTTTTCCCATTTGTATGATCTCTTTGGGATATAGACCTAGAAGTGCTATTGCTGGATCAAAGGGTATGCACATTTTTATAACCCTTTGGCCATAGTTTCAAATTGCTCTCCAAAATGGTTGGATCATTTCACAACTCCACCAACAATGCATTAGTGTTCCAATTTTCCCACATCTTCTCCAACATGTATCATTTTTTTGTTTTGTCATCTTGGCCAGTCTGATAGGTATGATATGGTACCTCAGACTTGTTTTGATTTGAATTTCTCTAATCAATAGTGATTTAGAGCATTTTTTCATATGACTACAGATAGCTTTAATTTCTTCATCTGAGAACTGCCTGCTCATATCCTTTGACCATTTATCAATTGGGGAATGCCTTGTATTCTTATAAATTTGACTTAATTCTCTACATATTTTAGAAATGAGGCCTTTATCAGAGACACTGGTTGTAAAAATTCTTTCCCAATTTTCTACCTTCCTTCTAATCTTAGTTTCATTGGCTTTGTTTGTGCAAAAACTTTTCAATTTAATGTAATCAAAGTTATCCATTTGGCTTTTTGTAATGTTCTCTATCTCCTGTTTGGTCATGAATTCTTCTGTTCTCCATAGATTTGATAGGTAAACTATTCCTTGCTCTCCCAGTTTGCTTATAGTATCAGCCTTTATATCTAAATCATGAAGCCATTTTGACTTTATTTTGATATATGGTATGAGATTTTGATCCATGCCTAGTTTCTGCCATACGCTTTTCCAGTTTCCCCAGCAGTTTTTTTCAAAGAGTGGGTTCTTATCCCAGAAGCTGGGGTCTTTGGGTTTATCAAATAATAGATTACTACAGTCATTGACTACTGGTTCTTGCATGCTTAACCTATTCCACTGATCCACCACTCTATTTCTTAGCCAGTACCAAGCAATTTTGACAATTGCTGCTTTATAATACAATTTAAGATCCGGAATGGCTAGGCCACCTTCTCCTGCATTTCTTTTCATTAGTTCCCTTGATATTCTGGACCTTTGGTTCTTCCAAATGAATTTTGTTATTATTTTTTCTAATTGTAAAATAATTTTTGGTGGTTTGATTGCTATGGCACTGAATAAGTAACTTAGCTTAGGAAGAATTATCATTTTTATTATATTAGCTCAGCCTACACATGAGCAACTGATGTTTTTCCAATTATTTAGATCTGACTTTATTTGTGTAAAAAGTGTTTTGTAATTGTGTTCATAGAGTTCCTGGGTTTGTTTCGGGAGGTAGACTCCTAAATATTTTAGAATGTCTATAGTAAGTTTAAATGGAATTTCTCTATCTCTTGCAGTTGGGTTTTATTGGTAATATATAGAAATGCCGATGATTTATTTGGGTTTATTTTATAGCCTGCAACTTTGCTAAAGTTGTTTATTATTTGAAGTAGTTTTTTTACTTGATTCTCTAGGCTTCTCTAAGTATATCATCATGTCATCTGTAGAGTGATAGCTTTGTTTCTTCTTTGCCTATTCTAATACCTTCAATTTCTTTTTCTTCTCTTATTGCTAAAGTTAATGTTTCCAGTACAATATTGTATAACAGTGGTGATAATGGACATAAAATCTGTTTTTAAGGTGTTATTTTCTTCAGTATTTTTGTGCCTCTTTTACCACCAAGCTATTAATTCTCTTTTCATAATTGTCTTGCATTAATAAAATTTCTATTCCATATCTTTCCTCTACCACTCTTATCTCTTTCTTGAACTCTTCCAGGAATTCTTTCTGGACTTGTATCCAATAAGCTTTTTGCATTTATGATTTTGTTATAGTTGTTTTCATGTTGTTGTCTTCTTCTAAGTTTATGTCTTGTCTTCTCTGATACCATAGTAGCTTTTATGGTCAAGTGCTTTTTTTGTTATTTGCTCATTTTTCCAGCCTATTTCTTGACTGGGGCACCATGCCAAGCTCCAACCTTTTTTGTGCTGCTATTTTCAGAGCTAGTTCTAGGGGTCTGCAAGTTTTCAGTACTTCCAAGATGGTGTTATCCTGGGAGCAGTGTAACACTGCTTTCCCAGCTTGATTTCTGATTCTTACCCAGGTAGGGGTTTGCTTCTCTGTAACAGCAAGTACTAGTGCTTCTCTGTGCCCCTGAACTATGACCCAGAACTGCTTATGGGCAATAGTTACCAATAAGTACCAGCTGTGCCCAGTGCCAGCAAAGGGTCTCCTGTAATCTCTTTGTGCCCATTTGTCTGATCCCCTTACCATCTCTGGGCTGAGAGCTCCCAAAGCTGCTGCTGCTGTTACTGGGGCTGTCTCCAAGGCCCACTGCTGGTGTTCCTGCTGCATTCTGGGCTTGTGCCCACTCCTGTGTCATAGACCTCTCCTGCAGACTTTCAAAGTTGTCCTATGCTGGAAAAATGTCTCCCTGTGACCTTTTGATGGCTCTGCTGCTCCAAAATTTGATTTAAGGCATTATTTTAAAGTTGTTTGGAGAGGAATGTTAGGAGAGTTCATCTGGGTCCTGGCCTTTACTCCATCATCTTGACCAAAGAATTTCTTAGTGTTATTTTCTCTCCAGAAGCCTCTTTTTAAAAAATACTTAATAAGAATGAATGAAGGGGAAATTATCAATCATTAGCACCTTAAGTGAATAAGTTTATTAAATTAGCTAGCTAAGACTACAAAATTCAATGTCATTCAATTCAACATACATTAAGCACCTATCTTGTGAAGACCACCATACTGGGGAGCAGAAGGGAAGGGAGTAAGTGTTTATTAAATGCCTACTAAGTGCTAGGCACTGTCCTGAGTGCCTTACAAATATTACCTCTTGATACTCAACCATGTGAAGTAGGTGTTACTATTAACACCCACATTTTACCACTGAAGACAATGAAGCAAACACAGGTTCAGTGACTTTCCCAGGGCTGCACGGCTACAAAATATCAGAGGCTAAATTTGAACTCAGATCTTCCTCTATATCCACCAGTTCACCTAGCTGCTTCTTTAGGGTTAGGCCACAATAAAATGGTGGAAAAAAGTGGTAGGAGGGAAAGAGACTAGACCCTCTAGCCACCTCCCAAAATAGACAGTGTAAGGGAAGGGGTTTGGTTAGCCAAGGGAAACTTGGTGAGGGAAAAATCACCGGAAAAGTATAGGAGATTCCAAAGGGAAAAGGAGTTCCCACAAAAGTCGAGAGAGTGGCATGTTGACAAGCAGGTGCAACTTGTCCCCAGCCCTGTGCACATAGCCTTGCTGCCCTAGGTCATTCACTAGGACCTCTGGGAACTTCAGTTTCCTCATCTATCAACTGGGCAGATTAATCCTAGTATTGCATACTTCAATGAGCTGTGTAGAAAGAACTGACTTGCCTAAGGTTACCAAGTGACAATGCTGCCATTTAAAGCTGAGTCTTTTGATTCCAAGTTCCTTGCATTTTCTATTGCATCATATTAGAAAGGAAGTAAAAGGTGTCCTGCTTGGACTTCCTTTGAGCCCCTCACAAGGCCAAGCCATTAGTTATTTATTTGCTGTGTCTGGATCTGTGATTTCATCAATGTAGGGAACTCCCAGTGTGGAACTCTCTCAACTGATGGGCAACTTACTTATAACCTTGAGAGGACATAGTGGATAATGCCATCCACCCACCTTTTGAAATCACAAAGACCTAGGTTGAGAACATAAGATGGATGTGTTGCTTTAACTTAACTAAGGTACAAGGAAAAGGAAAAAAAAAGAGAAGAGAAAGGAAGAGTCTTGGATTTAGAACTGGAAAAGAACTGATCCAATCCAGAGAGGGAGATAGAGAGAGAGAGAAAGAGAACATGTGACTTGGCCAAGACTACAACATGAATTCAAGGCAGGACTGTCCCCCAGGTATCTCAGTTCAGCCTCCACACTCAGAAAAGAAAAGAGGGGATCATATGGTGGTGAATGAAAGGGCGGGGTCTACAACAGTCATTCAGTGACACCTCTGCTATGGTTGGCCTAGTCCTGGTAGAGCCTGACATTGGGCAAGAGAAGAAGGCAGTTGGCAACTCTTATCACTCCAGAAGGTACTGGGTGATCCTGGCCAGCCTTGATTAATTTGGTTCAGTACGCTTCATGTATCTCTACGCGAGGCTCTGCAGAAGGTACTTGGGAAAACAAGCAAAAAGAAGAAACCCCTATCTTCAAGGAGCTCACATTTTAAGGGTGGGGGGAAGCAGAGCCTACAGCATGTAAACAGCCACAGGAGCATAAGATCACTGGAGCAGAGAGGGGGTGGGGTGTCAGGAACAGTTCCTTGCAGGAGGAGACCCAGAGCTAAGTCCTTTAATAATGGCTGCCAATTATGCAGGGATTTAAGCTTTGCAAAATACTTTAGAGGTGTTACCTCAGTGGAGACTGGCAACCTTGATTTGAGTACCCCAGGGGGGAAATTCTGCCCTACTTTCAACTCTCTTTTAAAAATCTTATTTAGTTTCACCTCACTTCCAAACAGCAAGACACAGAACCAAACCTGGCTGCTGTGGTCACATAATTGGGGGTACCACGCATAATTCCAAAGAGGACATGTTTCCTCTGCTCAGAGAAGCCTGGTATGGTTTGCTTATCACTTCTCCCCAAGACCTGCTCCTTTCCTAGGACTACCTCCTTCTGCGCAGCTTCCAGAATGACTTGAGAGGGAATTCTTCCTCGAGACAAGCAGCCTCTGTATCATTAGCACAAAGTAATCCTTAGTATAATGGGCTTTAATTGCCTTTAATTATTTTATATTTGAATTACTGTACACTGCAGGACATTTAGAAACATAATAATAAAATATCTTATTATAGTGGTTTATTGAAGTACTTCCCTCAACTTTAACTTCTGGGAATTGTGCTGAAGTCCAACTGTGTCTGTAAATCCCTCTCTGCAGAGGGAGGAGGTACAATGGGACCCTGGATAGGAAAGAACACTTGTAAACTTTTCCAATTCCCTCACATTAGGACTCATTGCTTCATTTCTAATCTTCTCTTGATTAGGTTCTAGAAGAAGTGAAAAGGGCTAGGCAAGGGTAGAGCATGCCTGGGAGATCTCCTGAGTTGGGGAGCTCAGAGGTACAGTGGTCTAATAGGCTTGGTCCCTGGGACCAGGGGGCTGACAGGTTGTCTAAGGAGGGGCAGAATAGTCCAGGTCAGAAAAACAGAGCAGTCCAAAGCTTCCCTGTTGATCAGTAGTGGCATTAAACCAGGAAGGAAGGGAGGGAGGGAGGGAAAGGGAGCAGCAAGGAGGAAAAAGGAGAGAAGAAGGAGAGAGAGAGGCAGGAAAATGAGGAACAAGAAGAAGAGAAAGAGCCAATCCACCCATGTAGCAAATAACCCTATCCCCTACCCTAGTTCATAATAAATCAATGTCTTCATCTTTCTGACATAAAAAGAAGTTGTTTGTTCCCAATAAATCCCTGCTGCTAAGCGACGAGCAGTGCCACCTGCTTTCCAGTTGGTTCATCTATCTTCAACCAGAGTTAAAACAATGCTTAAGATGATGGGGCACAGAATGGCACCATCTTCCCTTCCCTCTAGTCCCAGTCCAGGGAAAATGTTCATTAGGAATGAGGATTATCTGGAATAAGAAAGCCAGCTATGTTAGCAGAAGAAAGGAAATAGTAAATGGCTATAGCCATTATTGCCCATAATTTCCTGGGTTGTATTCTTTCTTATTCTGCAACCATTTACAGAGGAAACAAAAAATCATCCTGAAGAGAAAAATAAAATGAAACATCTCTGTATATAGATGAGCTGTGGTTCAGTGAGATTCCTTCTGTGGGGGGAAGATACATAGGGAGAGCTCTTGAAGCATGAGCCTTCATGTTCACTGGAACCTTTGGAAACCGATTTCTAAAATTTAGCTTCTCCCTAATAGATGAAACATTCCTTGGGGAAAGTTACATCTGTCTCTATCTCAGTTCAACATGACACAATAGCAATACTGTTTCAATGCAAACCCTCTTTTTAAAAAGCCATAGGCAGAAAGGTGGAGGCAAGGGGTGGGAAGGGTCAAGCGGATGACTGACCCCAAATACTAGCATTTCCAGATGCAATTTTTCAGGAGATGATCACTATTTTCTTTGAGCAAAAGCCTTCAGATGAATGGCGCTAATTCAATATCCTATTTAGACAATGAAGTCCATTTTACAATTCAAACAGCATTAGACATATTTAATCTCTAATGCCAGCCAAACAATTTTGACCTTTTCCCTAAGCAACTGGAATCTTCCCTTCCATATACCCCACTAAACCTGGTCTGGTTCAGATTGTGTGCTTCATCTTCTGCTCCTCTGCCCCATAGGATTTCTTCCTTCTCATTATGATCAGATCAATACTAGGCCAACAACCTCTTAGAAAACAGCAAAGCCAACGAAATTCTAGGGGCAAAATTGCGAGATTATAAAAGCCTATTTTCTTCTCCTCTAATATATATTTTAATTGTTTGGTAATGTCAGCTTGGCCTGAGAGTTTGTTTTTCAGTGATTCTTATGGCCCCGTACACATCCACACTTACTGGAAAGTAGAAGAAAAAACTGTTGTCCCATGATTTTTTTCAAATCTACCTAGATAAACCATCTCTAAGTGATGAGTTGAGAAGATAATTCAATACTGAGGACTTCTCAGAAATGGCTCTCTTCAAACTGTACTGAAAATATGTTTTTCTGCCTGAATCCTTCAGACTCCTCAGAAAGCACTCAGCTGACAGGCACACCAAACATCTTCTAGAGACATTTAGACACCTTTCCAGAACATTACAGAGAGCGATACACAGGAACCATTTTGGCGGAGAGGGACCCAGAGATACATTTTACCTCAGATAATGGAAAGGGTAGTGGACTTGATGCCAGAAACCCTAGATTTCAGTCCCTACTCTACCACTAATTTATCTTGTGAGCTTAGGTAACTTTTGGAGCCTCTCTGAACCTCAGTTTCCCTAGCTCTAAGATGAAGAGACTAAAATAGAAGCGCTCTCTCTCTGTGTCTTCTGGAATGGAAATGGACAAAGATGCAAAAATCACCCAGAAACAGATGTGGGGCAAATACAGGCTGATGTCATTGATTAGAATAAAACCTAGTTGTCCAGCTCTGATATTCCATGATGATACTATTTTGCCAAGGGCATGGGCTTCATAGCATCGGGCTCTGCCTAGACAGGAACGAATACCTTCCAGGTGGAAATGACTCTATCAAAGTTGCTTCTGGAATAGCGGGAAACTAAAAATGCCTAATGCCAGGTTTGAATAAAAACTGATTCCTCCAAGCTAAGATAAAAAAACAAACAAACAAACAAACAAAAAAAAAAAACAGCCGGGGTCTCTTTCACCACCATCTTGAGACTTCCCAGACAAACAGGAATAGAGAGAGAATGAAGGCAAATCAAAGGTTCTAATAGCTCTGGCAGCTTCCAAATACTCACTGACTTTCCCTCAACTTGCGTGAAGAGCCAGAGTAGAGAGCACCGTAAGCACTTTCACTTGGCTATTTTAACTCTGAGCCTTTCCTCATTGTCCCCAGCATACTTCAATTGATTTTAACATTTGAAGAATATGCTATGACTCCACTGGAAGAGCAAAACAGCAATGCACATAAACATTTTAGAATCAAAAATGGTGCCTGTGTTTGCTGTCACCAGACCAGAGGTTGCATGCACAGGTGCACAGAGCATTAGTAAAGGCATCAGAATAAATAGACCTGAGTTGAAATCCTGGGTCTGTCACTAACTTGTGTGGCTTCTGGGAAAGCAGTACCCTTATCTGGTCTCATTTTCTTATGTTTTAAGTGACAACAGCAGACCCCAGCTGACATCCGTGACAATTCTCGGACTTTTGACTGCTAATAAAGTTGAGATGTTTTAGTTCCTCCTTTTTTTTATTAATCTCTCTGATTAAATGCTGTTGTTGATCTGTTTTTGAAAAAAAAAAAAAGATAAAAATCCACATCTTTACCAAAGGCTGCAAGGAACACATAGATATGGTGGTAAATTGGCCCGAGTGACTTTTCTTTCCATGGCTGTTTGAAGGAGGGTCAACCACAGAGCAATTCCCCCTCCCTGCTGGCAAGTAGGTTTTTCTGTCACTCCATGATAGCTTTCAGAATAACAGGTGAAAATGTCTTCTGCATCTGGCTGCAAATAAGTGTGAACAGGATTCGGGAGCGCTCAGGCATCGTTGAAGATGAGAAACATCCAAATGGGGCCTCGGCCACTTCAGACTCTAGGTGTGTGAGTTCAATCACTGGAGAAGAATGACAGAAGAAACAAAGCCGAGGAGCAGTAGTTGTCTGCAATCTTGCTTTGAAATGATTTGATTTACTTTTATACATTATAGAAAAAAGTCCTTTCTTCCTCCATGACTTGTGGCAGAAGGGCATGGAATATTATTGGCTCAATTTTCAATTGATGGATTTGGACTAAGGGGACCCAGACTTGACAATACAGTAGTAACACTTAATGGCTGCATGGTCTTGGGTGGGTCACATTTCTTCATCTGTAAGGGAGGATAATGTGTGATAAGGACACTTGGGCACTCCCCATTTTTAGGAGTTTTGCTTTGTGGCTGGCAAGCACTTTCCTCCAAACAGCCCTGGTAGGTAGGTATGACAGGTGTTATTATCTTCACTTGACAGATGCGGAAAGTGAACAACCTCCTTAGGGTTACAAGCAGGGGTCAGAGCCATGATTTAGCTCCAAGCCACCTCTCAATATCTGTCCTACCCACCTTGCAGGGTTGTTTCAGGGAGCATACATTCTGTGGAAATGCGAGTTTTTGTTAATGTTTTATTCATGGTTTCACTGATGTAGAGAACACCCAGGTCTTCCTGAATCTGAGAGCAGCCCTCTATCTTCTCTAAGACACTGACCCACTCTCTTGAGTTACTGTAGTCATGATTACAGATTGGAGTAGATTGTTCTTACAGTTCAGATGGTGCCTTTAAAACTCAAAGATGCCTTTTTTTAATTCAAAGATCTATGGGAGACATGTTGTTTGGGTTGGTCGAGTGACATCCTCATCAAAGAAGATTTCCCAAAACTCCAGCTCTATCCCTGGCTGGGTATGCTGAGCTGGCATTCTTGGACACACAGTTTTCTCTATAGTTTCATCAAAATATTACACACTAGAGGGAACACTTCCACAAAGGCTGATTCAGCATACTGAACAAGATGGGCCATGAGAAATTTATAGTAGGAAGAGAAGGGAAAGCAAGGGAAGGAGACAGGAGAGGAGGGGAGAACAGAATGCTAATGTGAATCAGACTATGTAGGTTGGGGATCCTGAGATCAATTAATTTCATTTTGCTGGAAATGAATATTGGGCTATTCCCATAATACACCTTATATCCTAATATCCTCTACATGGATTATACTTTTAACTTTTCAAAGCACTTCCATGCCTATCATTTTATTTAATCTTGGTAGCAGGGCAAGTATAAATTAATTTGAAAAATAAGAAATTTGAGGTACAGAGAGGGTGACTTGTCTGAGGTCATACCATGAGCTAAATCTTAAGACCATTAGACTAGGAGTCACACAATCTACCACAATAACAACAACAACAAAAAAAAAAACAAAACAGAAACAAAAGAGGGTCACTGAAGCATCTTTTAAAAAATGCACGGAAGAGTGAGTCCAGAAGGAATTACAGATAAGTAGAATGACTCTGAAAGCCACATGTTGAATTTATTATAAATAAATGCTGTAATATTTATAATATTTCTTAGGGAATTACCCTTGATAATCTTAGGCTCTCTTTAAGTTCCAATGATATGGGATTCTGGGAACTAACCTCTTCTGACTCCTAGACCATGTTCCTTCTAGAATCATCTCCAAATTAAGTTCTAGATTTAGTATAAAGGTTCTTCTAAAAGTGGGACACACCACTACACACACACACACACACACACACACACACACACAAACACTTTTATAAGGCCTAATCCCTTATTTACTCAACAATAGCACCATCAAGATAGATACAGCAGATGCAATATTGTCAGACTTATTAAACCTTCTCTGGAAAATGGAGATATTGGTTTATTTAGATGTTCCTAAGCTTATTCAGCTTATTTCACACACAGTACAGAGTCAGGAAGACTCATCTTCATGAGTGCAAATCTGGCCTCAGACACTTAATAGCTCTGTGACCCTGGGCAAGTCACTTAACCTTGTTTACCTCAGTTCCTCATCTGTAAAATGAGCTGCAGAAGGAAACAGCAAACCACTCCAGTATCTCTGGTAAGAAAACCCCAAGTGGGGTCACAAAGAATCAGACATGATTGAAAAATGACTAAAGAACAACAAAGCTTATTCAACTCCATTCCATTCAACAACCATTTATTATACCCCCCACTACATGCAGAGCACTGTCCTAGGCAATGGGAGAGAGACCAAGTTAAATAAGATCCTGTCTCTATTCTTATGGGGTTTGCCATCTAGTAAATCCTAGGCCATATATACCTCGTTCTGAATTTCCACTTCTTCACTTTTAAAAATATCTCTTCCCAGTGCCCCCAATCAATTTGTTCGAAGGGGAAACTCTACTTTGTACTGAAATATGGAAAGGAAGGGGAAATACCCCTGTCTCCTTCTCCACCTAGGCTCATACAGGTGAGGGCTCAATGAATGAATGAACATGCCAACTATGTGTGTGGGACTAGAGAAATGAATACAAAACTGAGGCAGTCCTTACCTCTAAGGAGCTACTGACATTTTAATAGGAGAGATAGATAATATAGAGAGCAGTGGTGCTGAAGGGGAGAGGGCTTTGGTGTAGAATGCAATAGAGTTGGTGAGTGGATCCCTTTCCAGAAGTATCTAGAGCTAGCCAAGGTGGACTGCTAGATGGAGGGCAAGCCTGGCCTGCTCAGGGGCTGGCTAGATAGAGCGGGCTATAAGAGTTCCCCTGTTCCCTCCCTAATCAGAACAGCCCACCCACTGGGGGAAGTCTTCACATGTCTGGGGTAGACAGCCCCCTACCTTGAAAATCTATTTAGCTAGGCAAACAAGAATTAGTGTCCCCATAAAACTAGAACACGAGTAAACACCACCGTACGTGTTATCAAAACCATTTAAAAGATAAGTTTCAGGTTTGATGGGGAGTCAATACATAACAATGTGTTCTACAATGACATGACAAGGTACATGCCCTAAACATCTTAGTGGGCAAAAGCCAAATACAAGAAATATCACCTTCAGCAGTGTGTCAGATGACATTGTCTCGTGAAATCACAGACAGGGAAGGGACCTCAGAGGCCATCCAGTCCAGCGCACTTTTGAACAAAAATCCCCTAAGATCCCTGACAAGTGACAACCTAAGCTTTGATGAAACCATCAGTATGAAGCAATACATTAATCTCCAAGGTAGGCCGATCCCTTTTTGCATAATTCTAGTTGTTAGGAAGGCAGCTAGGTGGCACTGCAGTGGATAGGCTTTGAATCAGGAAAACTCATCTTCCTGAGTTCAAATCTGGCCTCAGACACTTATTAGCTATGTGACCCTGGGCAAGTCACTAAACCCTGATTGCCTTAGTTTCCTTGTCTGCAAAATGAGCTGAAGAAGGAAATGACAAACCACTCCAGTATCTTTGCTGAGAAAACCCCAAATGGGGTCACACAGTTGGACACGATCGAAAAATGACTGAACAAAAAGAAGTTGTTAGGAAGTTTTTTTTTTTCCTACAATCAAGCCTAAATCTGTTTCTCCAAAACTTTCACCCATTACTCTTCATCCTGCCTTCTGTGGTTAAGCAGAACTAGTCTAATCCTTCTTCCATTTGACAGTCCTTCAGATACTTGACAGCAATTATGATGTACCCCCCATGTTTTCTGTTCTTAAAGCTAAAGAATCTTAGTAGTTCCTTCAGCCAGGTCTCATACGGCCTTGTTCTCTAGCCCCTTTCCCCATTCTGGTATCCTTCCCCTTGGATGCTCTTCTTTGTCTATGTCCTTTCTGCAGGGTGGCACTCACAATCCCCACTGATGTTTCTTCCACCTTATATTCCATCAAAATTTACCCCAAAAAATTGCACTACATTATCAATACTTCTATTTCAAGATGTCTTTTGATTACCTGCCTCACTTCCTCAAACAACATGCTAACTTCTGCAAGAGTCAAAACACCTCTGCTTCACTTTTGTCCCTGGCCTTTCCACAGCTGCATGCTCCCTCTGAATTCAAGGGCTCTCTACCTTATACCATTCTATGCAAAGAGTAGGTATCTAATAAGTGCTCATTGAATGCATTTTGGTAGGAAACCATGCTAGTTTCTCTATAATACCAATCAAAAATACCTGATGAGTGTTAACTCCATACAAGGCACATGCCAGGTGCTGTGGGGAAAATAAAGACTAATAAGCTCTTGCTTTTGCCTCAGCTAGCTGAGGAAATAAGACATAAATAATGATAATAACAACTCCCATTTCTGTAGAACTTTAAAGCTTAGTGGTACAGTGGAAAAAACAGCTTTCAAAATCAGAGGACCTGGGTTCAAATTCTGGCTCTATCCTTACTATCTAAGGCAAATTGCTTAACCACTCTGGGCTTCAATTTCCCTTTCTATAAAAAGAGGGCTTAGGTGAGAGACCTCTAGAGTCCCTTCCAGCTCTGCATTGAATATTCTATAACCTCCTTTCTTCCTCCAAACCCTGTGAGATAGGTAGTAGAAGTACTAAAACCATTTGACAGGGGAGGAAAGTGAGGCTTAAGTAGAAGAAGCAACTTGTCTGAAGTCATACAAACAGAAAGGACTGGAATCTGAGTTCAAACTCAGGTCCTCTGACGAATGCTCTACCCATTACACCAAGCTGTCTCACAAGCCATACACACATAATAACACAAGGCAGTATGTGATAACAGCCAAGTGAATATTAAGTCTTCTACATGGTTAGAGGCAAAAGGACTGCTCCCAGCTGACTGAGTCACACAGAAGGTTTCCTCATGATATAGGGTTTGAAGTGGGCCTAGAAGTATGAATGAGATTCCAACAGGCAGAAAGGAGGGAGGTGGGCTCTCCCAGAATAGGGAAGAGTAAGAACAGGGCATAATAGCCCCCCTTTGAGGTTAAGAGTATACCATAAATATTGTGAAATGACTGGCCTCAGTTTCATCACCTTTAAAAATCAGGGAACTGGACTAATGAGCTCTATGGCTTCTTGCAGTTCTCAATGAAATGATCTCCTAACTAGTTTTGAAACAGGCCAGCTGCTTTCGCAAGCTTGCATTCAAGAACCACAGAGCCAAAGTTAACATAAATTAATTTGACCCTTAAAAAATACATTTATAATAAGGGTAACTAAAGACCATAAAATGAAGATAGCACAACAAAACAGAAATCAAATTAAGAAGCTGTCCTGAGGGCCTTTAAGGTGAGCAGGACCTTTTCCGCCTGGGGGGGTTGTTAAATCATTCATTTCATTTCACAGTGCCTTGCTTTTGATGCAGTCTAGAATGAGCCCTGTGCAGCACCAGTGCATAATTAATATCATTCTGTAGTCTTCATCACACAAGTCACCTTGGAATACTGAGAAATAACATGTTTTCCCTGCATTTTCTCTTTCCTTGGCACCTTGAGTTGTAGGAGAAGGTCCACAGAAGAAAGAGTGTCCTACGGATGGTCTTTATCATACTTGGCCAGGCCACAATCCCAAATGTACTAGCTCTACCTTCCTTTTCTTCTTCCTTCCTTTCTTTCTTTTTCCTTCCTTCCTCCCTCATTCATATCCTTTCCCTTCTACTACCTTCTCCCTCTATTTCTTTCATATTTCTCTTCATTACTTCTCTTTTCCCCAAACATTTTACTCCCACATTCTTCACCCTATTCCTCCCTTTCTCTCTTTTTCCTCCTCCTTTCTCTCTCCCTTTCCTCACCTCCAAACACCTATCCTGTCCCCATCTCCTCCTTCCCCACTCTGCTTCCCTTCTGTCTTCTCAAGAATTCCTGTTCTTTGGGGACACCCATGGAGTCAGAAAAGCCTCATATTAGTTATAGCTTCAATAGAGTCTAGGTTTGGGAACATATCCCTTTCTCAAGCCCCCTTCCTTCTCTCTTCTTGTCAATAGCTGGTAATTCCATTATTGCAGCGTGTTGTAGTTTCATTAGAGTTACTACTGAGGCACTCAGTGGTATATTGACAGACTCATAGAATTTAGGTGTGGAAGAAGCTTTGAGAATCTCTTAAGGCCCTCATTTTACCAGTAAGGACACAGAGGCACAGAGCTTTGTGTGGCTGGCCCAAAGTCACCAAGCTGTTGATTTGGTCCAAGCTACTCTAGAACACAATTTGGAATTATGCAAGAAAAGTAGCTAAATAGATCATATCTTTTGATCTAGTGATCCCTCTACAGAATTTATATGCCAAGGAAGTTAATGATGGTATAAAAAAGACTCTACATAGAAAATTATTCAAAGCCAATTTATCAACACACATTTATTAAGCACCTATTACTTCCCAGGTACTATACTAGGCCCTGGAGACACAAAAACCAAAATCACAGTTCCTTCCCTCAAGGAGCAAACATTTGACTAAAAGGAACCTTGTTCACATATAAGTAAATGCAGTAGGTAAGTGATTTTGTTTAACTGATTTCAGAGACTCTACTTTGAGGAAGGGAGAGGGTTTTTGTAAACATTTGTTTGTTGTTGTTGTTACTCATTTTCAGTTGTGTCTGATTCTCTGGGACCCTATTTAGGGTTTTCTTGGCAAAGATCCTGGAGTGGTTTGCCATTTCTTTTTCCAGCTCATTTTGCAGATAAGGAAAGTGAAGCAAACAGGGTGAAGTGACTTGCTCAGGGTCATACAGCTATTAAGTGTCTGCGGCTGGATTTGAACTCAGGAAGAGGAGTCTTCCTGACTCCAGGTCTAGCACTCTATCCACTGTGACACCTAACTGCCCACGTTTGTTGGGTTGTGTCAAAACAAGATGTATCAATTATATACATTTCCAAGAAGCCTAAGCCACACAAATGGTAAATGGCAGCACTAACTTTCCAAACCCGGCCCTCTGCCTCTGAGTACAGGGCTTTCCCTTTTACCACTCTGTTTCTTCTCTCCACAAATGAAGGAACCCAGGTATAGTCAAGGGCCAAGCAAAATGACACAATGCCGAGGCCTCTGGATCTTGTTTGAGTCTCCACTGCAGCCTAATAGACGGCACTGCCTTCGGTCCTCTCTTTTTTGCTCAAAGACAGCGGACTGAAACAAATGAACTCTCAAGATTCCTTTCTGCTCTATGAATTCCTTCCAATGCAGAAATAAGAGTCTAACTAGCTATATCTCTGTATTCTTTCTACATCCTGAATAGAGCTACTGTGTTCAGGGAGCACATGTGGGCCTTAGGGACCCAGAGACAAAAAGAATTCCAAGACACCAACTTAGAAGTCACAATGGCTGTGGGGTCAGCTTTTTTTGCATTTGAAGGATTCTGCTAATGGGACTACACAAAGTGTGTTATTTTCGACATCCACAGTTCCATAAAACAATAGCTGCAATAGGTGTTATATATTTATTTACTCAAATGGCTCTATGACCTTTGCAATTTTGGAGGTTCAGGTCACAATCTAATCATGTCTGCCTATTCTGTGGAAGTTGATTCATATAAGACAAGTCCAAGTATGCCTCTGAAACTCTCCCCTACGGCTCCTGGTTCTGCCCTCAGGAGCAAAGTAGCAAGAGCCTAACTCCTTTTCCACATGATAACCCTTTCAACACTAGAAGACAATATTCACCCTCTCCTCCCCTCACCAGAAACCCAATGCTCCATTTCTCAAGGCTAAACATCTCTACATACCTTCAGTCAACTCCCAGATGACATGAGCTTCAGTCCCCTCATCATCTGGATCACCCTTTTCTGGATGTCCTTTCCATACCATGACACCAAGATTTGAACACAGTATTCCTGATGTCATTTGGCCCGGACAGGGTGCATAGAGACTTTTCGTCTTTCATCTCTTGGATATTCTCTCTCTCTTAATGCAATCATGATCAGGTGTGAACATCTAGAGTCATGAGAACTTCTCAAAGGGACCAGATCCTGATGTTGCTTCTACCACAGAATTTCTATGACCTCTTCCTTTTCTACATCTCAAGGTAAACCTTTCCTTCAGGTCATAGCATAACAGGGGATTTTTATCACTAGCCTTCCAGCTCAGTTCATCTCCAGACATTAACATTTAGTCTAACCAGTTTTCTAGAGTTGATCTTCAAAAGTGCTTCATCTGACCCCTGGACAAAGCAAGATCTGGGGATGAGGGGAAGCAGCTGATACTTGAACTTCACTCTCATTTGAACTGGGAAGAATACATCACATACAGGTGGCTACATAAACATTATTTCATTCAACAGGGAAACAAGAGGGAAAGGGGAAAAGGGAGAAGGGGATAATGAATATAGACTAAGGGAAGGAGCAATCCTTCCAAACAAAACCAACTCCAAGGATAGACAAAAATATTTATAAGAGTTTGTTTAGTGGTAGGAAAAAAATCTGGAAACTGATAGGGTACCCACCAACTGGGAAGTGGCTGAATAAGTTATGGCACATAAAGGTGATGGGATACTCCCATGCTATAAGAAACAAAGAAAGGGAATGATTTTAGAGGAGCCTGGGAAGACTTATATGAACTGATGTAAAGTAGGGTCACCAGAACCAGGAGAACAATTGATAAAATAACAACAATATTATAAACATAAACAACTCTGAAAAATTTAGCAACTGATCAAGAATCCAGAGGACTCATGATGAACCATGATGCCTGCCTCCTGATAGATTCAGAGTGCTGATTCATTTTTTGGGACATGGCCAATGCAGGAACTTGTTTTGCTTGATTATACATGTTTATAAGGGAGTTTTGTCTTTCTTTATTTCTTTCTCATTGTAGGGAAAGGAAATAATAGGAGGGAGAGAAGATGGAATTTGTTTTAAAAAATAAAATCCAATTAAAAAAGGGCAGGATCTTAACCCAGATGCTCTAATAGCAAAGTCAATAAATACCCTTTGCACTGTATTATACTGCCACTTAGTCTACCCCTTGCAACAAACTGTGGACCACAAAGGAAAAAGGACTTACTCAAGGTCAAACAGGTAGCAAGAGGATATGAACTCAGCCAGTCTTTTACTAAAACAAAAAAACAAAAAACAAAACTAAACAAACAAAAACAAAACAAAACAAAACTCTTTCATGAGCAGTTCCTTCTTGTGCTCATGTACTTTAAGTAGCAGGAGGTTTTGTCTCTATCTTGACTTCCATTTTGGCCACTCCAATGCCTGCTCTTATTTGAGGAAGATCTTCAAATATTCTGGAAACAGTCTCCTTTCTAGGCCTACCACAATTGCTCTAAGCAAAAAGTATCTTGTTTACAAAAAGCCTTGAGCACTGACTGTGCTTTGCTAAACTGTATGTATTTGTGATTTCCTTATCTCTCCAACAGCTGGATAATAGAATCTCTCCCAGCAACTGGGAATGAGAGAAAATATTTTTGGCCACAAAGCAACAGGCTATTGATGCACTATCTCCCAAAAAGGAATGCTAATGCACCTACAGCTCCCTCCTTGGCTGTATACTCAACTCCATCCTGCAATCCAGTTGACTTCAGATTCCTTCTGCTGATGTGTAAACAGTCTTGAAGGAATGGGATACACAGTTCTACTTAGCCAATGGTTTGACAGTCATCTAGAGATACCACTATTTGGAGGACAGAGCTTTGAAAAATCCCTCTTGTTGAGTGGGGCTGGAAGTTAAAACCAACCTAAGGGAACAAGTAGGCTATCTGAAAGTTCTCCTGACCTCACTAAGGTGGGCAATGCAAAAGCAAAGGATTTTGCCCGTTTGCATTGTGTCTGTTTTGAGGTTTTCCCAGGACTAAGTAAATGTGATGACATTCATTTGTCTGGTTTTTCTTGAGCTGGTGGCACAGTGGAATGCTGGGTTTGAAGTCAGGAAAATCTGAGCTCAAATCCAGCCTCAGACACTTACTAGCTGTGTGTCCTCAGCTTCCTCAACTACAAAATGGGGATAATAATAGCACCAATTCCCAGATTTGCTGTGAAGATCAAATAAAATATTATTTGTAAAAAGTGCTTAGCATCGTATCTGACACATAGTAGGTGTTACATAACACCCTTTCCCTCCTTTCTCTGGAAGTATCCTGGGAAAAAGGGCTGGCAAGAACATCCACTGAAGGCATCAGGGATAATGGATGGAAATTTTTCATTAAAAATGGGGGAAAATACACATGAAAATTCATTCAGGACTGATCCTTTTAAAACATTGTATTGTTTCCAAGATCTGCTGAATCAGCCTAGGAGACAAATACATATGAAAGTTTTTTGCAAAAATTAGGGGAGACAGAGACATTTTAAGTAAAAAAGGAAGAAGGGATATGATCTCAAAGTAATTCTGTTTGCATCCCACTCTGCTCTATTCCAATATTATAGTAATCGAATAACTTAAAATATGGGCTTGGCCACCAGGCAAATGGTTCTAGGAGAATCTAGGATCTGCCACTAACTGCTTGGGAGACACGGGCTAAGTCATAATCGCTGTGAATGTCAGTTCCTCGTCTGTAAAATGAGAGGATTGGTTTAGATGACTTCTGGAGTTTCTTCTGCCTCTAAACATACAACCCTCCACTCTGGGCCTACTTTTTCCAGATCAATCCTAGATCTAGATCCCACCTCAACAGGGTTTTTTAAATGCTTTGCTCATACTGAATACCAATGATATAGAAGGACCCTCTAGGTTCCTCAGATGCAAAGTAAAGGACAGAGTATTAGTCTTAAAGTCTTAGGAGCCCACAGTATTGTGGAAAGAGGACTAAATCTGCAGCTAGATGATCTGGGTTCAAATCTTGGCTCTCCTTACTACCTGCAGAACTCTGAGCAAGTCCATTCAGCTCTCTGGGCCTCAGTCTGTTCTTCTGTAAAAGGAAGGCATTAGACTAGTGATCCGTAGAAGTCCTTTCAGCTCTATGATTTTGTGAAATACTATTCCAGTGATATATACTGACTATCTGCACTGATTTAAAGAGAGACAAAGGTAGGAAATTGGGGGGAAAAGTTAGATGAAGGGGCTGCATCCCTGTGCCAAGGGTTGCAACCTAATGCAAGGATATTTTGCTACTTCAGTTCCTCTCCTGAACTCAGCTATTTAAGTGGTAATGGGTAAAAGGACAAAAACAATACTGCTCACTTCCTCCACACTACCTGTTCACAGCAGTGGTACTACCTTCAAGCTCCTATTGTTTTCCTCTTTGAATCTTTGAAGCAGGGCAGTGGACATTTGCTGCTTTGAATTGAAATAAAGACTCTTCAAAGGAGGAGGAGAACCAGATTCTAGGCAGTGAAATACCCAGGCATGCTGACCACCAAAGAGCATCTTCTAAGACAATATCTGAACATAGGCAATTGGGAATGCATCTGGGCAAGACTTCATTGCTGACAGTCCCCTTGATTTCACCTGTTTAGGGGATGGCACGCAGTTAAGGGCTAAGGGTCTAAGCAGCTATTTCTTCTCTAGTTTAATTTTGATTTCCAAGTGAGCCTTGCTATAGGGAAACCTCCAGGAGATGACCTCGTACTCTCACCTTTTAATCTTGATCAACCACTTGAGAGCCTTTTCCTTTCTTCAGCCTTCCTCTATGAAACTGAAAGTCATCATGTCTGTAACCATCCTACCCTGAGTTCAGAGTGGCAAATGCAGATACACCGCAGAAGGAAATTCGAAGATGGGGATGAGGTTGATCACCCTTTTCTGGAAGAAGTAACTGCCCAGATGTGTATGGGCCAAAGGGCAAAAATGACCATGTCTTCAGATTATGATTATGGTTAGTCATCCAGGCATCATTCCATCTAAGCTTGTTATCTTCTCTGATTTGGAACAAATGGGAATGACAGGAGTGGATTCTTCCCCTAACTCCCTCTTCTTGAATTGGCTACATGGAGGAGTCCAGATTCTAAGCTTCAAGAAGAATGTCCATGTATGTATGGCATCCCCCTGCCCCAATCCTTCAGAATCTGCTATACTTACTGCATAAACATATACCTCAATTGAATGAGTCATTTCCAACTTCGCCTTTCCTTCCAACTCTTCCTCCCTGGATTTTTCCATCCCTAAAGCTCATAAACCTCATTCCATCCCACAAACCTGAACTTGTCAAATCATTCATCTTTTGGTCTTTATTTTGGGGGTCTTGAATAAAGTTGAAATCTGTGGAGTAAACTTAAAATCCCTAAATCTAAAAATCCCTGGTGTCCTTCAAAACTAAGCTTAAATAAGACCCCTCCTGGTACTCCAAATTACTTTGAATTTATTTTGCATATTCTTGAATGTGTTATCTCTTTCAATAGACTATAAACTCCTTAAGCAGAGCCTCATTTTTGTCTCTGTAGTCACAGGCCCTAGCACGTGGTAGATCCTTAATAAAATGCTTTGTGATTAATTGACTGAACAGCACACAGGTGAATTAACCTGAGAATATGGATCATTTGGAGAGAGAACATCATATATAAATATACGTTTATATTTATGCACACACATACATACACACATACATATAAAAACACACATATACATTGGGGGGAGGTGAAATATATCACATATTAAGAAAAAAGATTATTTCCATAAGGCCAAAGAAGACTGATGAGTTTTGAGGGCTGGTATATCTTCCACGTTGAATAATATCATTTGTGTAGATTACCCTGTCCAAAATAAAGACAGACAAAAAGCTGCTTCAACCACCCAACAATCCCTCCTTTTGTCCCACTTTTATCTTCTGTCTTTTGAAAGCATCAATTTTCAATGTTAGACAAACCACTTGATGTCTTCTCTATGAGATAACACTGGGCAATTTAAACTTCCTTTGTTGCTGCCTGACACTTTTTTTCATCTTGTGGTTTTTAATGGATTTGGAGGACTTATTAATATCTCTAGTAGCCCTCAAAACTCCCAAACTACCTAAATCTCAAGAACTTAAATTGATTATTAAATTGAAGCTACTGTTGTTGGAAGCTTTGAACTCAAAGTCCCAATTTTCATCATAACAAATTGGTGTACGTTGTATTAAAACAAACAAACCAACCTGACGCTAAACCATAAACGACTATTCTTTGAAAATGATCATTCAACCAGTTTCATGTTGTCCTAACTTTACTATGGTCTAACCCACATCTCTACATCTTGATCTTAAAGAAAGTGTTTAACTTTGTCAAATGTTTTGCTGATATCTTGGTAAACCAGCTACAACATACAACATCTGTTGAACCAAGCAAGCAAGCAACCTGGTCACAAAAACACATGAGGCTAAGTATGATATGGTTTGTTCTTTAAAAAGAAATTATACACACACACACACACATACGTACACATATCATTACATCATTGCTATAACAATGCACAATGATCTCCTGGTTGTTCTCACTTCATTTTGCATCAGTTCATATAGGTTTTGCCATATTTTTCCCAGAAACCACCTTCCTCGTCATTTCTTATAGTACAATACATATAAAAAAGCATAATAAAATCTATTCGAAAACCTGTAACTGTCTTTCTGTTTCAAGTGTGTCTCTTGTAAATAATTTTTTAGAGAGCATTTCAACATAATTGACTAACATCCATGCCTTCATGTAGACTCCTAACTGCCCTATGGTTAACATTCTTAAGAGTTACGGGGTATCATCTTCTCATATAGGAATGTAAACAGTTTAACTTATATTGCATGTCTTGTGATTTCTCTTTCACGTTTATCTTTTTCTTGTGTTTGATCTTTTCATGAGGAATGCTTGAAAGTCCTCTATTTCATTAAATATCATTTTCCCCTGGAAGATTATACTCAGAGTTACTGGGTAGATTGTTTTTGGTTGTAATCCTAGCTCCTCTACCTGCCAGAACATTATATTCCAAGCCCTCCATTCCTTTAATATGGAAGCTGCTAATTTTGTGTGATCCTGGCTGTGGCTCCATGATATTTGAATTGTTTCTTTCTGGTTCCTTGA
This sequence comes from Vombatus ursinus, assembly GCF_900497805.2. NCBI lineage: Eukaryota > Metazoa > Chordata > Mammalia > Diprotodontia > Vombatidae > Vombatus > Vombatus ursinus. The sequence goes on from NW_020944374.1 coordinate 4,174,455, forward strand.
AGTATTTTCTCCTTGACTTGGGAGGTCTGGAATGTGGCTATAATATTCCTGAGAGTTTTCATTTTGGAATCTCTTTTAGGAGGTGATCAGTGGATTCTTTCAATTTCTATTTTACCCTCTGAATCTAAGATATTGGGGCAGTTTTTTTTGTATAATTTCTTGAAATGTAATGTATAGGCTCTTTTTTAAAAAATCATGGCTTTCAGGTAGTCCAATAATTCTCAAGTTACCCCACCTCAATCTGTTTTCCAGGTCAGCTGTTTTTCCAGTGAGATGTTTCCTATTTTCTTCTTTTTCATTCTTTTCACTTTATTTGATTGTTTCTTTATGTCTCATGGAGTCATTAGCTTCCACTTTCCCAAGTCTAATTTTTAATGAATCATTTTCTTCAGTGAGCTTTTGCATTTATTTTTCCATTTGGCCAATTCTGCTTTTTTAGGAGTTCTTTTCTTTAGTGAAATTTTGTGTGTCTTTCACCATAAGGTCAATTCTGTTTTGCAAGGCATTATTTCTTCAGTATTTTTTGTGCCTCTTTTACCAAGCTGTTACTTCTCTTTTCATAATTTCTTGCGTCAGTCTCCTTTCTTATATGACTCATCTCTTTTTATAATTCTTTCAGCAATTCTTGTTGGGTTTGGGTCCAATTAGCATTTTTCTTTGAGGTTGCTTATAGCTGCTTTCACGCTATAGTCTTCTTCTGAGTTTATGTCTTAGCCTTCCTTGCCACTGTAGTAGTTTCTTATAGTCAAGTTCATTTTTGTTGTTGTTTGCTCATTTTCCCATTCTATTTCTTAGCTTTGAACTTTATGTTAAAGTTGGGGTCTGCTCACCAAGAGATGAGAAGGCATGGTTCCAAGCTTCAGGCTTTTACAGGCTGCTATTTTCAGAGTTAGTTCTGTGGGTATACAAGTTTTTGGAGCTTCCAAGGTGGTGTGATCTGGGGAAAGGTGTGGTCACTGCTCTCCTGGTCTGCGTTCTGTTGTTTACTCAAAAAGGGTCCTTACTCTTTGGCAGCTACAAGGGCTAGCACTCCTCTTGGTTCTGAAACTGACCAAGTTCTCTGCTTTCTTTTGGCCACAAGCTCCTCTCTGCCTTGAAACTACAACCAGGGCTCCTGCTGGCTTGTGACTGACCAGAAGCGCTCTTCTGTGCCCTAGAACTGCAACCCAGAAATGCTTATGGGCAGGCAACAGAATTGCCAAACAGCGCCAGCTGTATCCAGTGCCAACAAAGGGTTCCCTGTACCCTCTTTCTGAAATGTTGTCTGACTCTCTTACCAGCTCTGAGCTGAGAGCTTCTGAAAATTGTTGCTCTTACTGCCACTGTCCCAGCTACCTCTAATGTCCACATGCATTCCTGGCCAGCCACCATGATCTGTTTCCTGCTGACCTTCTAAGTTGTCTAAGTGAGCAAAATGCCTCACTCTGACCTTCTGTGGTCTCTGTCACTCTAAAATTTGGTTGAATTTGATGAGTTATTTTAAAGTTCTCTAGAGGAGACTGTTGGGAGTTTAGCTGGGTTGCTGCCTGTACTTCCTTCACCATCTTTGATATGGTTTGTTCTTGATAGTTATGTGGGCTCTTGGTGATTATCAACTTCTTTTTCTGGATGTTCGCCAACTGCACCAAATAGAATTATGATCCCTGGGGCCTCAAATCCAAACTATTAATACCTTTCAGTGGAAGCATAATCTTTTCAATTCAACAAATCACTATGTTTCCACAAAGCACTGACTCTGTGCACATACAGAAATGATCTATCATTTCCTCAACACATGGGATCACTCCTACCCCAATATGAGAACTCTTGCATCAACTGTGATCACAATCATAAACGGCCTTCTACATGTAATACCTCTGGCAAGTTATAAACAACCATTAACAGCTCAAAACTAGGGTGTTCAGGATTTTTCATTTGTGGGTCACATGATCATACCTACCATATGATAGGTATGATCTTTTGTTTCAGCAGTTTTATGAAAGAGAATGTACTTTCATGAGCTAGGTGGGACAAAACATTATTGAGAATTTGGCTACATGGCTAAGAAACGACATGTGGTTAGGTCATACTGGCCTATTAATTCATGTGTGATGACAAAGCAGGGAAAACATTAAATTTATTTTAAAATTCTTTCCAGCTGGTTGCATCTTGGGATCACATGGGGTGCATCTGGTCTGTGGGCCACATGCTGGATTGCTGTTGTTGTCCAGTCATTTTAGTTGTGTCCCACTTTTCATGACCCCGTTTGGAGTTTTCTTGGCAGAGATACTGGAGTGGTTTGCCATTTCCTTCTCCAGCTCATTTTACAGATGAGGAAACTGAGGCAAACAGGATGAAATGACTTGCCCAGAGTCACACAGCTAGGAAGTGCCTGAGGCCACATTTGAACTCATGAAGATGAGTCTGCCTGATTCAAAGCCCAGTGCCCTATCCACTCTATCCATCAGCCGTCCCACACTTTGGATAGCCCAGATGAATAAATCAGAGAACATCAGGACTCTAAGCATCCTTAAACATCATCTAGTCCTACCGTTTACTAGATAAAAAAAAATGCAATCCAAAGGGTGAAGTGACAGCAAAGGAAGAGCTGGTATCCCAATTTCCCGCCACTGTGCAGCACTGCTCTGAGAGAATTGTTGTGGTCCACAAATTTTGTGCTAAAATAATGTTTAAGTATCATAACCATGTCTGTGTGACTTTGTATTGGCTGTCCTTCATGCCTGGAATTCATTCCCTTCTTATCTATCTTACAGAACTGCTCTCTTCCTTTAAGATGCAGCTCAGGCATCAAGATCGACAGCAGAAGTGGCAAACACCCAGGCCACAATATTATTGAGTACAACTCCAACAAGATTCAAGTGAAATTGGGAAATATTTAACAACTTAAATTAAAATGCAATAAAACACAGATAATATTACATGTTTAAACTAGTCAATAAGGACCCCACAGGGATCTTTATGTACTGATTAGTGGCCCCCATTACTATTTGAGTTGGACACCACTGGTCTTGGAGAAAGAAATGGCAAACCATTCCAGTATCACTGCCCTACCAAGAAAACCCCAAATGGACTCACAAAGAGTCAGACACAACTGAAACAACTCAACAACCACTGGTCTACACAAAGCCTTTCCTCATCCCTTCAAGAGCTAAGGCTGGCCCTCCCCAAACTACCTTGCATTTGACTACTTTGTAAATACTTGTATTTATTAACTTTATATTTATGGCACACATATTTATGTAAGTACTTGCTCTCTCATTAGAATGTAAACTCCTTGTGAGTAGTGATTATTTGACTGATTGATAAAAAAAGACTTGAGCCACATAGTAACAACTTTATAAAATAAAAGCCTTGCTCTTCCAATTTTTACACACTTCTATATATTTTCCTGTATCATCTAAGACTCCAAGACATATATGCAGTACATCTGAAGGATTTCACAAAGGAATGGAGCAAAGTGGCTGAGTCCAGATAGGTATTAACCCTCACAGAAAGGGGAAGCCCCCAGTTCACCACTCTCAGTCCACTACTAGAATGCATTCTTCCAAGGTCAGAAGGAAGAAGGTGGCTTTCCTTTAGTTAATCTAACCTATTTCTCTGACTAGCAGAGATAGCAGTTTCCTACCCTCACCATATTTCTCTGTACCCCACCCCCCTACACATAACCCCAACCTGGGCCAGCCAGGTCCATTTCTCTTTTCATTTCTCTGACTAACCTTGTTTTCTCAACTACATTAAATTTCTTATTTCTCCTTCAAAAGAACAAAAGTTAGTGAAGGCAATAAGGGAAGGGGTAGGGATGACTACATGTCCTAGAGAGAAAGTTTTATACTCTGTTTTTCATTTCCAATCCAGAAAAATATTATAGAAAAGCCCTCATCACATTTTTTCCCATCAAGAATACAATGGAGCAAAAAGACAACCCTAAGAAAGACCTGATTTAGCTAAGACCCTTTCAGTCAGCACAACCGCCAAGAAAAACAGCTGACAGAAATTTCTCTAACACTTTGCAGTCTACAAAACACTTTATATACATTATATCATTTGCTTTTCATGACAACCCTGTTAGCTAGGTACTACAACAAGCTGGTGTATTGGAAAGAATATTGCCTTTGGAGTCAGCACCTGCTACTGCTACTTCCTGACTGAGTAATCAGAGGCCTGTTACTTACCAGCTCAGAGCCTAGCTTGCTTTCTCTGTTAAGTCAGGGTTTTCAACTCAGTGGGCGTGAAGATTCCTTGCAGCTCTGGACTGCATCATACGACATATTATTTCCTCCATTTTATGGATGAGTAACTTAATCAGACAGAGGGGAAATGACACAGCCCAGTTCATACTCATAAGTGGTGGGACTAGGCCTAAAAGCCACGTCCTCTGGCTCTCCATTCAGCACTCTTTCCACCACACCATATAATAGTTCCCTCTCCTTACTCCATATACAGTATAGGAACCAACTCAATCTTCTTAATGAACAAGTCTGAGAATGCCACCTCCCTACTGAAGTACTTTCAATATCTTTCCACTGCTGATTCAATAGTCTATATGCTTCACTCTGACATTCAAGGATATGACCACCTCTGCATCTAACTTAGGTAGAGTGGAAGAGTAGGTCATGAAATTTCAGTAGGTTGAGAAATTGAGAAGTTAAGATATTTGAAGAAGTATCTATTTTCTATCTTTCTATCCATCTAGTCTATTGAAGTCCCATAGTACAATAACAATGGTTGAGGTGGAGAAAGTCCATAAACCAGGCACTGAACTCCTTGAGAAAGGAAAGAGAATGTCCTGGGAGTTGGGAAATAACTTCCTAAAATCTTGGTTGGGTAATAAATTTTGATTGAATTAACCTCAAAGGAAAAGAGGTTGTTGAACGGTGGGTGTAGAAGGAGAGTCTAGTAGTGACAATGGGAAGCAAGAAGAGTTCAGGCTCCTCTATCATGCCCAGTGAGACTTGGGGTGTGAGTGAAAATCCAGCTAGTGCTGAGAAGTTAGGCTTGGGTTGTTGGGTTAACAGGAGGGAGCCAAGTCTCAGCGCCAAATAGCAGTGCTTCACATTGAGCTTGTAGTCCACGGTGACCCTTGCATCTTTTTTAGACCAGATGCCTCAGGGAATGGCAAATATTCCAGTTTTATAGGAGTGTAATATTCCTGTTAGAAGTACTAGGAAACAAGATTGGAAAAGTAAGTTAGCTCCTTCTCACCCCACCCCCACTCCTCATCTCATATCATTCGTTATCTTCTCCTCCACCCCATCTTACATGAATAGGTGGAGCTCCTTGCCAAAGAAAACTCCTTGACATGTATCCTTAATCCCATTCATCTTTTTTTTTTGTATTTTTAAATTCTGAACTTAAACATGAAAAAGTTAGTACTTCCACAGATAGAGCAGAACACATAAACATGATTATATGTGAAATTGTAAATCTCCACTTTATATTGCTAGCTTTTTGAAAAGTATATAATAAATTGCACATGCTATTTTCAAAACTATCCTACTTTTCTATATTTTCTCTTATATTTCTCTATTCTCTTCTATACATTCAAAAAAAATCCTGAGGCCCTCTTTTTTTTGGCCATTACTATTGTTAACCCCTGATCTCTCCCTATCTCCAAGTCTCTTCCCCTATTGAAAAAGTGAAAGACAAAAAAAATCTTGCAACAAATAAGCATTTAATTCACACAGTGACCATGACCACACATGTGTGGTCTTTTTCTACATCTTGAGTCCATCACTTCTCTGTCAGGAGGTCAGTAACAGCTACATCATAGATCCTCTGGAGGAGACACGGCTTGTCACTGCATTTGTTGTTTGCTGTTGTTCAGTCATTTCAGTTCTGTGACTCTCCGTGACCCGCTTAGGGGTATTCTTGGCAAAGATACTAGAGTGATTTGCCATTTCCTTCTCTGGCTCATTTTACAGATGAGGAAACTGAGGCAAACATGGTAAAGTGACTTCCCCAGAGTCACACAGCTATAGAGTGTCTGAGGCTAGATTTGAACTCAGGAAGAACTTAGTCAGAGTTAAGTCTTTCAAAGTTCTTTTTCTTAGTCTTGTATTGCCCTATATAAGCTGTTCACCTGCTTCTGCTCACTTTATTCTGCAGCAGTTCATATTACCCTGGATTTTCTGAAATAATCTTTTCCATCATTCCTTACAGTGCAATAATATTCCATTATATTCATAACACAGTTTGTTCAACCATCCCTTAATTTATAGGTCCTTTACATTCTCGTTCTTTGCTTTTCTTCTTTTTTCTTTTAATCCTCACACTTCAGAATCAGGAAATTTGTTGTGTATGTGACAGTTTCCTTCCTTTGAAACCTTGCCCTCCCTCTCCACTTGTTTCCTTCTTAGGTTTGATGTAATGCTTATGTATGTGTCTGTGTGTTCAACCTCCCTTTGACCATTTCAGATAACAGATTCTTTAGATGCTTACTCCCAACCCATCCCCATCCCTCTCCTATGTATTTTCAAATTCTTCTACTTACATATCCCAATTATAAGAAGTACCAAGTTTCACCTCATTTTCCTCCTTTCTACACTAGTGCATTCCTCCTTTTGTCCTCCCTTCTCTTTTCCCTCTTAAAATGTTCTGGTCAGAACCAATGCACTTCCAGGTCCTCTGCGATTTTCTTATTTAACTCTCTCAATATTCTTTGAAGACATTAAGGTTCTGAGGGGAACCTCACTTCTTCTTCCCATATTAGCACTACACCATCATACAGCCCATTCAAATTGCTCAAATGGTTTTACTTTTCTAGGTTTTTCTTGACTTGTTTGTTTTTATTTCAAAGTTCCTATTCACCTCTGGTCATTCAATCAAAAATGCTTGAAAGTACTCTAATCCATTAAAGATTTATGTTCCCCCCTGTAGAATTATACTCAGCTTTGCAGGATAAGTTATTCTTGATTGAAAGCTTACTTTTTGCCTATTGGAATATGTTATTTCAAGATTTCTCATTTACAGCAGAAATTTCCAGATCCTTTGTGATCCTGACTGTGCTTGAATTCCTTTTTGTAATGCTGCAGACTTTTTTCTCTGATGCGGAAGCTCTGGATTTTAGCTTTAAAATTTCTGGGATTTTCCTTATAAGGGTTTTTCTCAGAAAGTGATTAGTGAACCTTTTCTATCTTTACTTTGCCTTCTTCTGGATCTAGGAAGTTTTCATTCACTTGAAAGAGTGTCCAGGCCTTTTTTTTTTTTAAAATCACAGTTTCCAAGAAATCCAATGATTCTTAAATTGTCTCTAGACTTGTTTTCCAAAGCAATTGTCCTGGGTCTAAGATATCTTCAAAGGAGTAGGTATGTGGGAGTTGAGCAGTTCACCTCCATTCAGGCAGCCATCTTGGCCACAACTCTTAACCTGCCTTCTCCCACATATTAACCTCACTATCATCTCTAGTCTGTTGCTAATTTTCAATCTCCACCTCTCATTTGCTTCCCTGCTGCCTACAAATATGCTTATAAGCCATCATCTTCTACCTATATCCTCCCCTTCATGGCCAACTTACTTGAGAAAGTCATCTATACTCAGCGCCTCCATTTCTTCCCCTCTCACTCTCTTCTAAACCCTTGGTAGTATAACTTAAACCTCATCGTTCAACTGAAATAGTCCTCTCAAAAGTTATCAGTTGGGGCAGCTAGGTGGCGCAGTGGATAGAGCACCAGCCCTGAAGTCAGGAGGACCTGAGTTCAAATCCAGCCTCAGACCAAACACTTGACACTTACTAGCTGTGTGACCCTGGGCAAGTCACTTAACCCCAAATACCTTAAAAAAAATTTTTTTAAAGTTATCAGTGAACTCTTAATTCACAAATTGAATGTCCTTTTCTTAACTTCCTGACCTCAATGCAGCCTTTGATACTGTCAGGCACCCTGTTCTCTCAGACACTCTCATCTCTCTAAGTTTCTGTGATACTCTTCTCTCTTGGTTCTTCTCCTACCTATCAAATCATTCTTTTTCAGTGTCCCTTGCTGGATCATTATCCTGGTCATTCTCACTAGTGGAGGGCATCTCCTAATGCTCTGTCCTGGGACCTCTTCTCTTCTCCTTCTATGAAATCTACTGGTGATCTCAGCCACTTCAATTTGTTCAATGATCATATCTATGCATATGATTCCCAGAAGGAAAAATAAATACACACATGCATGTTTGTATTTCCCTAATCTGTTGAACTCTAGTCCCTCCTCATCAATTGGAAATTTCAAACTGGATATCCTATATATCAACTGGAAATTTCAAATTGGCTATCCTATAGGCATCTCAAATTCAACATGTCCAAAAAAGAAATCATTATATTTCTACTCAAATCCTCCGCTTTTTCCAACTTCCTTTTTATGTTGAAGGCATCACCATCTTCCCAATCACCCATGCTCACAATCTCAGGACCATTCTTGATTCCTCAAGTGCATTCATCCCACATATCCAATCAATGGTTGAGTCTTATCATTTCTACCTTCACAATCGCCTCCGATACATTCTTTTCTCTCTACTCACGCAGCCACCACCCTAGGGCAGGCCTTCATCACCTCATAGACTATTGAAATTGCTTTCTGGTTAGTCACCAGACCTCAAGTTTCTCTCCTTTCTAATCTATCCTGTACATAGCTGCCAGAGATTCAGGTCTGACCATGTCACTTCCCTTACTCGATAAATTCCAGTGACTCCCTATTACCTCCAGGGTCAAATCTGAAATCCTCTGTTAACCATTTAAAGGCCTTCACAAGCTGATCTCTTCTGCCTTTTCCAGAACTTCTTAGTCTTAACTCCCCACCATGTACTCCATACAAAACACTCCACCTGCCAACTCCATGACGTTGCACTGGCTATCTGTCCCTCATACCTAAATACTCTCTTTATATACCTTTGCCTCCTGGCTTTCCTTGCTCCATTCAAGACCCAGGTGAAATTCCATCTGCTGCAGGAGGTCTTTCCTGATCCCCCTCAATTGTAGAGACTTCCTTCGGAGATTACTTCTAATTTACCCTCTATATATCCTGTATGTACACAGTTGTTTGCATGTTGTCTCTGCTATTGGAATGTGAGTTCCTTGATGGCAAGAATTATGTTTTTTCCCTTTCTCTGCATCAAATGAGATAATATTTGTAAACTGCTCAGCACAGCGCTTGCTACATCGCAGGCAATTAATAAAAGCTCATTGCCTGACCCCAAAAAAAATCTATTTACTCTTAGGCCAAATTAAATGAGATAGAATGTCAAGACAGAGAGATAATGTGTCTTGCAGTCCTCTACCCTAGTCAGACAACATTTAGAGTACTGTGTTTAAGTATGGGGATCATATTTTAGGAGTGACACTGAAAATCTGCAGATTATCTAGAAGGGGGCCAACAGGATGAGAAAGTGTTTTGACATCATGCCAAATGAGGGTAAGTTGAAGAAAAGGATTTCAGACCATAGAAATGAAAATTTAGGAAGGAGAAAATAAGTTTCTGCAAGAATTTGAAGGGGGTCATGCAGAAGAGGAAGAAGGTAAAACCAGCAACATGAGAGTAATTTTTAGACAGGTCAATTTTGGCCCACTCTAGGGGAAAACTTTGCTAATAATTATAGATGTCTCCAAGTGAAATGGCCTCAGGAGGTAATGGGTCCAAGGGATATCTACAGACTACTACTCATGGGAACAGTTTTATTTTAAAGCCCTTACAAGTGACACTCCATGAATAAGCCCCCTTGTAGCAGAGGTTTTGGCTTGAGAAGAAAACACAGATAATTAAGAGCATTCTCTAAATCATCTAGTACACCTTGCACCTCATTTTACATATGAAGATACAGAGATGAAGTAACCTGCCCAAAGTCACAGCGCTAGAAAATAGCAGAGGTGACTACACATGTATAACCTACATCAAATTGCTGGCCTTCTCAATGAGGGGAGGAAGGGAAGGAGAGAATTTGGAACTCAAAATTTGAAAAAAAAAAGAATGTTAAAATTGTTTTTTACATGTAATTGGGGAAAGCCTAAATTACTAATTATTTTAAAAAAAGAAAGTGGCAGAGGTCCAAGTTGAGCCAGCTTGCCTGTGCCATCCCAGGATACTATGCTGCTTCCCTGACAAGAGTGATTCTGAATCGTCAGTCACATAGGGGAAAATATCAGACTTCATTGATACAGATAGCAAAAGGCCCTGCACATGGATCCATTGCAGTCGGGTACAAATGGCCAATCCCAATTAGCATGAAGAGAGACACACTAACATGGAGATGTTCTAGGCAAGCATAAAGAGGAATAGACAGTCACAAACAAGCAAAAAGGATGAAGCAACAGAAATCCAAGAGGCAAAAATGGATCCTTTCCCCAACATCAAATCACACTAATCCAGCACATAGAGAGACTTGGACCTATAGGAACCTAAGCAGTATTTTTATAGATTAAAATAATTAGTCTTCAATTGATAAAGATGAATGTATAGTAGAAAGGGCACAGGTTCTGGAGTCCAGGGACCTCCACTCAAATCCTGCCTGTAACACTCACTGGCTGTCACCAGTGTGACCGACCTTGGGCAAACCCCTTCCCTTCCCTAGACCTCAGTTTCCCCTTCTATAAAGTGAGGAATTTGGACTGGATAGCCTCTGAGAACCCTTCCAGATCTAGATCTGTAATCCTATGAGACCAAAGATGAAGACTAAAAGATTTGGGTGAAAGCTTCAATATCACAAAGGAAATGGGGAACTTGTTGGTGAACTAATGTGGCACAGAGGAGAGAGCTCTGAATTTATACTGGCACCTTCTCGTTCTGTCAACATCTCCTTCACCTACTGCATAGAACAGTGGGGCTTCAGATGGGGAGTGGTGACAGAAGTGGAGCAGAGCCACAGCAGGGCAGAAAGGTCAGAGGGAGAAAGGGACACCAGCATCAGAGATGCTGGGACAGCTCCTTGGCAGGCTAGGGAGATTGTTGGCTGAGTCTTCTCATCTTACTTTGTGAAAGGTTAGACAAAACCAGAAATGGCCAAAAGTAAACTCAAATTGTACATTTCATGGAACACCTAAGTCCAAATCAATCCTGTATCTGGAGGACTTTCAGCAATCAGGAGAGTAGAAGGCTTGCTGACACTGTAGAGCCTGTTTTAGTATGCACTGCTTTCTTGTTATTAAGTACTGCCTATTGGCCTATTGCTTCTAAGCTGAGAGTAAATACTTCATACAGTATCCAAGGCTTTAAGTCTACTTACGCAGAGATGCAACCCCACTGTGCCAAATTCATATTACTAGCATTCACTGAAATAAAGCAAGTTCATTCAAGGAGGTAGGGTTTCACCAATGGGTGGAGGCATGTTCTTATTTCTTAGATACACAAATCCACAGTGTAGATTGACACACCCTAAGAACAACAGCACCACTGATTTGATTGTGGTTCCAGAACTAGAAAGGAAGGAACGTGAAGACAGGTTCAAGAAAAGGTAAGATAAAATCAATGGTAGAATAATTATGGATCACTAGGTGAAAGTTATTAATATTAATTAATAGTAATATTAAAGTTGTTTATATTAATATATTAATATTATATTACATTAATTAATATATTAGTATTGTTAATATTAATTAATTAATGTTAATATTAAAAGTACATGTCATAGGAGGTAACTAGGATTCCCCCAAAATATGCATTCCTTGAACTCATAATTATGGGTATCACTACTATGAAAAGAAGATCTTAAAATTATACACTGATTCCAAGTTTACAAATTTATTTCACATTCATTATTTAACTGATTCTCACAAATACCACTGGGCTAGATGGACCATGGGTGCATCTGGTGTGGCATCTGGTGCTCATAGGTTTCCATGAATTATCTTATGGATTCCCATCTGATGGTGTGGCCCCAATAATCTCTGGTGCCACTGCCATGTGAATTAAAGTGACTGTGTTGATTTTTGTTTGTTTAAGGGACATAGCTAGCTGCATTTGGGACCTTACTTATAGGGAGCGAATTCTGGCTAATATTACAGAATCACAGAATTTCAGAGTTGAAAAATAATTCAGTGGTCCTACAGTTTGGGGGAAAGGAAGACAGTCAAATTCCTGTAATGTGTGTGTATCAGTAGGTGTCTATTCCCATGGCTCACTGCCAATTTACACGTTTCTGTCTTATTAGGGTTTCTTGTTTGCTGAAGCTAGCACTCAAAGGATGTAGAACACAAGGCTTATGAAATGCAAGCTAACATTGATGTCTAACTGCCCTAATTGATACAGAAGCATGCACTAAAACAATCAAATTTGGGAATTAAAATAAAAAGAGCAACATAATAAATGAATTGTGATTCTCTTATTACAAACATCACCTGGAGCTCAGTCACCCAGAAAGTACAACCAGTAGCTCTGGTCACCACGAAAGTGAGCCAGCACATGTCCACAATGCAGAAAGGACTATGGATCACTCAGTGGTCCTTCCAATCCCAAACACATGTAGATTGTCACTTCTCAATCAACACATGCGATCCAAGTAGCATTTTTAAGTACCTGTTGTGTCCTGAACTATGAGCTATAACAGCTGTGAACAATATCCTATGACCTCCCGTTTTCATCGAACAGATATCCCTAACCTGTGTGAGCTTTTGCCTTCAGTTCACTATGTGGCCACCATTCCCAAATTATATTTTAATATATAATTGGTTTCTTTAATAATCTGATGTCTTTTATTCTATGCATTTAAAAACATGATTCTGAGAAGGTATCCATCGGTTTCCCCAAACTGCCTGAGAAACCCAGGAAACACACAAAAGATTAAGAACCCCTGCTCTAAACTAAAATATTCAGTTACTAGGTGGTCCACTACATTAGTCTATCAGTACACAGATGTTGGACAACGCAGAAGGATAATAAGCTGGACCCAACATTAAGTAAGGAAAAAAGAGCAGGTTGGATTGTATTTGGGAAACTGTTCGGCACTTCCAGTGATCACAGGCTGTTCCCTGCCACAAAAAAATAATAATAAAATCTTTTAAACTCCAATTTTCTTCCTTTGAGTCTGCATGGCCAAGTATCGTGGACTGTCATGATCTCAAAGGAATCAAGTGTGGGTATCCTAGTGTGCAATGGAAAAAATAATGATAATAGCTAAACAATGATATGAGTTTGTAAAGGATTTTGCAAATATTATCTAATTTTATCCTCATAACAACTGGGAAGTGTTATTATGTCTCCATTTTATAGATGAGGAAACTGAGGCAGACAGATGCCACTTGACCAGCATCACACAACTAATACTTGTCTGAGGCTGGATACGAATTCAGATCTTCCTGGTTCCAGGGCCAGCACCCTATCCACAACACCACCTAGAGCTACCTCCAGATGGTCCTAAATGCAAAAAATACTGCGCCAAGTGAATGGAACCCCAAATCACTAAAAGATAGTCTTAATGAATTTAGAAATCATTTTTAAATGGATGAAAAGTCTGTGATCCTGTCAAATTCTACTTCTACAATATCTCACATCCTACTTGGTCTGTCTGGTTTTATTCTCTTCTTCTCTCCAATCCATTTCCCGCATTGCTGTCAATATGATCTCCCTGAAGCAGAGTTCTGGAGCAGCTAGGTGGCACAGGGGATAGAGAACCAGGCCTGGAGTCAAAAAAACCTGCCTTCCTGAGTTCAAATCTGGCCTCAGACGCTTACAACCTATGTGACCCTGGGCAAGTCACTTAACCCTGTTTCCCTCAGTTTCCGCATCTGTAAAATGAGCTAGAGAAGGAAATGGCAAACCACTCCAGCGTCTTTGTCAAGAAAACGCCAAACAGGGTCACTAAGAGTCACACACAACTGGAACGACTGAACAAAAATCAACTACATCACAGGCAGGCAGCATGGTGCGTAGAAGATAGAGAGTACTGGCGTTGGAGCCAGTCCCACCTCTGGCACATACTGTCTGCATACCTAGGGAAAGCTGCTTAACCACCTGACAATCAAGGCGATTCTCTAAGGCAATAAATTGCAGAGAATTCCATCTTCATTGTTAGAGTCAGCTTCCTTGCTCAGGAACGCCCTGGGAGTGCCATTGAAATCACAGGTCTAGTCTGTCCCTATTGCTATCCTACCAAGTCTGCACAAGACCCTTTGGTGGGCTCAGTAGAGGGTACAATGAAGTTTAAGGAAGCTCTCCCCTCAGAGAGTCAACAGTTTAGTTGAAGGGATAAGACATATTCACAATAAAAGTTAACTAACAAGATGAGGCAGGATATGTTGCATGTCAAATGAAATGAATAGGATTTTAAAGGAAAGAAGTTATTGTAAGCTGAGTGGACTTTATGAAGGAGATAGGCATCAAGTGTGGCCTTGAGGGATGAGGTAAATTTTAATAGGTGAGAGGAGAAGGGAGGGATTTCCAGGAATCCAGGAGAGTGTGAACAAAGGTATGGAGGCAGCAACATTTCAGCCCAATTAGAAGCAGAGGGATCACGCTGGGTACTAATAGAAAGTAAGTTTGGAAAGGGAATTTGGGGCCAGATTTTGGCAGTCTTTGAATGCCATACAAAGGTAAATGCAATGGGCAATGAATGAAAGCCCATTTGGCTGTATCCCCAATGCTGAGCACAGCGAGGGGCACATAGCATATGCTCAGTAAGTGCTTACTAACAAGGATACGATATGTATAGATGTACACCCACATGCACTGATATAGGAGAGATATGTACACATATATTTAATATGCATATTTGTATCAATAGCTTTCATTTTCAGAGATTCTAGGAGGCAGGACCACCTCTATAACAAATTAATGAAAATAAAAACAAAAGAACGTGGTGGCTAAGTTAACGAAGAGTCAGAATCCTAGAACGTTTTTAAAGGAAACATAATTTTCTTATTCAAATACCTACAGTTATAGAAATAAAGGTTAGCAAAGTCCTGTTTATCAAATATGCTGCAAGGCTTTATTTACTGAACAGATAAGAATATTTATGAATCAGTCAGTTAACTATATGCAAACAGATGCACTAAAACCATATGGAGAGTACTTAAGTAAATGAGACAGTTCCAATACCAGAGGGCAAGAGCAGTCAGTCTCCAATCAGATGACCTAGGTTCAGAGCCAGCCTCCACTACACATCACCGAGAAGATCTTGGGGAAGCTATTGCATGTCTCTGTAAAAGAAGAGGTTGGTCTCGATGATGTTTCAGGTCACTTGGTGCTCTCGGGCTACTATGCTAGTCTAGTCCAACTCTCTCATTTCAAAGAGAGGGAGAAAGTTGAGCCCAGAGAAAGCACTTGTCCAAGGCTCTACAGGGTATACCCAGAGTGCAAGCCAGGACTTCTAGAGCCACAGGGGTGACATTTTCCCCTATACCACCCAACTTCTCAGAGCTCCAGCAACCTAGCTATTTCCTAACTATACCCCACCCCCCTACACACACAAAGACACACATACAGACACAGACACACACACAGACACACAGACACACACACTCTCTCTTTCTCTGTCTCTCTCTCTCTCTATCTCTCTCTGAGATGAATTCTCCCCAAGGCCTGCTCCCCTGGTTGGTGAGTTCCTGGGGAGGATTGGCATTTGGTGATAGGGTCCAACTGTGCTCACTTCACTATCAACTCAAATCACACTATTACTGCTCCACCTTATCAGCAACCTAGCCCTGTTGATGTACTCTCTTCCCCCTCAATCTCTTTCCAGGTCTTCTTTATGTTTTGTCTTCCCTTATTTGCATGTTAGGGCAGTTAGGTGGTGCTACAGTGGATAAAGTGCCTGGCCTGGAGTCAGGAAGACTTATCTTCCCGAGTTCAAACCCTACCTCAGACACTTATTAGCTATGTGACCCTGGGCACATCACTTAACCTGGTTTGCCTCAGTTCTTCATCTGTAAAAGAGCTGCAGAAGGAAATGGCAAATCACTCCAGTATCTTTGCCAAGAAAACCCCAAATGGGACCATGAAGAATTGAACACAATTGAAAAACAACAGAACAATAAAAATTTACACATCAGCTCCATGAAAGTAGGTTTTATTTTTCTGTCTTCCATTGTATCCCCAGGTCTTAAGACAGGGCCTAGCCCAGAGTAAGTGCTAAATAAATGTTTCATTTATCTTTCTATGTAGTATTCTCTCCTTCCTCAAATTACATTGTATTTACTTGTACTTTTTACAGTCCTCCCCCATCCCTAATATAGACTGCTTGAGGGCAGGTACTGTTTTATGTATTTGTCTTAGAATGCCCCAGTATCTATGTGCTTAGGAACTATTTTCTTCATTGATAGTACAAGGTAAATGTCACCCCAGTCCACTTCTGAATAATCAAGAATTCTAAATTAGAGGGTTTGGAATATGTGGGTTTTTTTTTATTTCTCTGTAAATGTCTAGCTTGCAACATACCCATGAGTCAAATTATGATTGATAAATGATAAGAAAGGTCATAATTACTTTAAAAGACAAAAAGTCATGTAGGGAATCAAGATATTCTTTTGCTCTCAGAAAGCTCTTCTCTCCATAGCAGTCAAACATGTGAAAGTAAATTGAGTATCTTTTTTTCCCTCAAGGATCCATGTGAACCTTGGTTAGAAAATCACAAAGTTCTATCTTCAGCTCAAGTTCTCTTAATATTTGGCCTACTTTGACAATTAAGAAAGATGAGAAAAAAAAATTTTGGAAATGTCTGTTTTGACTGGCATCTACAGCACAGAAGCATGCTTGCTGAATAAGTCTTTGTGCTAGAGACTCAAGATTCCATTTCAAGTGGGGAAATGCAGGCCTATAAACATAGCATGTCACCTTTTTTCTTTAATGAGTCTAAGAATCTCTCCATCTTGAAGTCCCTGTGCCTTAGATGTCTCTCTCCATCAGCTACATTACTGTCATCAGGATCTCACAAAGCCTGTAGATTTCTGCCAGGCTGCCAGCTTCTGGTGGAGCAAAACAAAAGCCAGTGATGAGCAGACCCAATTTCTGACTGCTATGCCCAGGCCTGAGGACTCCTAATTGGAATTTCTGAGAAGGTGCTCAAAACTCACTCCAAAACAAAATGCCACAAGGACTAACCACTTAAAAACTCAGCTCTGCCTAATGTTCAGATTTGCTGAATTATTCCACTCAGGAGATACATGTTCAAAGATTCTTTGTTGACAAAGGATGTCCAATTTCATGTATTCTCTGCCATCACTCCCTACCTATATGGCATATATCCTCTCCCATTCCCCCATTTCAAAATCGACATGACCCCTTCTGATATACATTGCAAGGCTCAACTTCTGCTCAGGAGCACTGTAGGAAATTGTTTCAAGATGACAATTAGGGGTCCGGCATCAGCTGAGGCCTCTTGACACCCCTGCTCCTTCACGAAGCAGATGGCAGCGAGGCCAACAATGCTCACCAACAACAGGAAAAATGATACTGCTCACAACTAAGCCCAGCAAACTGGCAGCTAGAAAGAACTCTGAGCTCCTCTCACTGCAGTTTCCCTGGTTACCAACCATTCTGGCTTGTCCTTGAGTTTCACTCTCCCGTCAGCTTCCTGTACCTGGTTGCTCTCTGGTTAACAGTGAATTGGCTTGTACTTCTTGTCTCCATTTTAGTTCTTCCTATTGGCATAGTGACTTCCATTCACCATGTGCCCACTCAACTGTGGTTTCACATTAATATTGCTGCTGAGATGTTCCTGGTACTGGTTTCAGCTTCCTTACTTAGGCCTTAGAGAGCTGCACAGGGTCCCCCAGTGAAGGGACAATAAGTCCTGAAGACAAGTTTCCTTAAATCTTTCCCTTGTCCCACCATTTCAACAACCCTTTTCCATTGCAACAACTGACCTCCCGTGGTCACCAACACCAGGGAGGTCACTACACAGCTTTGCTCTGACCCTTATATACCTGATATTGACTGACTAGATGGAACAGGTCTCAATATAAACTAAAATATTTACTTCTCACTGTAATATTTATGTATTTTGAGCTTAACAGTGGATGGACTAAGGATGGATAATATTCTAATTCTTGGTAAGGCCTTTCCTTTCATTTTACCTCTTCTGTGCAGACCAAAAAAAAATACTCTCCAGGATAGACAGGGAAATAGAGGATAGAGATTTAACCAAACAAGGGATAGAAGAGATTACACAAGATAAAATAGATCATTTAGATTACATGAAATTGAAAAGTTTTTTTTCTTGAACTACGCAGAAAAGAAGAAAAGGAGGTGACTGGGGGAAAAAACCAAAACCTTACATCAAATAGCTCCAATAATGGTTTGGTATCCAAGATACATAATCAACACGAATATGTAAGCCCAGAAGTCATTCCCCACTAGATAAGTCATCAGATAATATGAACAAAAAGTTCTCAAGATGGGAACCACAAGCTATTAACAACCACAGGAAAGAATGGTTGAGATCACTACAAATAAAACAAAGACAAATCAAAAGGACCTAGAGGTTTCACCTCACACGCAACAAATTGGTTTGAAAATGACAAAAGTTAGGAAGAGTCAATGTTGAAGAGGTTGTGGTACAAATAGGCACACTAATGCATTGTGATAGAGCTCTGAATTGGACCAACTATCCATGAAAATCAATCTGTAATGACGTGAAGAGAGTGACTAAGATCCCATTACTAGGCATACAAAACAACTAGGTCAATAACAAAACCAAAGGCCCCTATAAACCAAAAGTTACGGTAGGGCTTTGTGTAGCAGCATAAAACCAGAAAGAAAAATGGCCTCTGAGATCCCTTCCAGCCCTGGATCTAAGATCATATCATTTTCACTCTAGATGGCCATGGTTTGAAGAATACTTAAAGAAATTATAGTACATGAATGTAATGGGGCATTATCCTTCTGAGAGAAACTACAGATATAATGAACACCAAGAAATAAGAGGAAACATGTGACTGGCATAGAGGGAAGGAGGTACAAGGAAAACAATCTATTGTTTGGAATTGTATAATGCTTAGTAAAACAACGTAAATGAAAAGAAAACAACAACAAAGGCATTGAAAGTGAATACTGCGAAATTACAATGACCAAGCTCGGCTTCAAAGAAGAGAGAAGAGAATGTTCTTCCAAAGGTTTCTTTGCAGAAGTCTGTGTGCATGCACACACACATAACACCAGACTTTTTCAATGTGTTGGTTAGTTTGGCTGAACCTTTTCCCCTTCTGCTTATTCTCTATTATAAGGAATGTGCTTGTTCAAAGAGATGAATGATGTCGTACCTGATGTTGTACCCTGCCAGCCTCAAAGCAGAATGATAGGTAGCTAGGCATTACAGTGGATAGAGTACTAGACCAGGAATCAGGAAGACCAGAGTTAAAATCCAGCCTCAGATACTTACCAGCTGTGTGACCCTGGAAAAATCACGTAACATGTCTGCCTCAGTTTTCCTCATCTGTAAAATGAGGATAATAGCACCTACTTCCCAGGATTGTTGTGAGGATAAAGTGCTATGCAAACCTTCAAGTACTATATAACTGCTTCCTTAGCTTATATTTAAATGATAATTCCGTCTACAATAAGCCAATATTGGATTATCAAGATGGCTTAATCAAACCATCAGTAAATGGAAAGGCAGGGTAGAGGGACTGGAATGGGCTGGACCAGGCACCCTATTTATTCAGTGCTGCATGAACTAAAAAAAAAACTGTCTGCTTAATTGATCCTTTTCCAAATGGTTCCCTTGGTGTCACACTTTTCTAGCCTGTAAGTTGGCAGGAAACTAGCATAGCACAATCATTATGTTGTTGTTCGTCCTTTGTTTTTGAAGAGGACTACAGGGTGATGTCTTGACTTGCAGGTGAATTGGATTTAAGTGAGGCAGAGTTGCAGAAAGTCATCAGCCTCACTCTCTCTTCCTGAGTCATCTAAGTCCAGTGGCAGGACAAAAGTCCTGGGATAGCCTGGGATACAGGGGATGACCTTGGTGTCTTCGATGTCTAGCCAAGCTCTAAGCACTCCACCGTGCTTGCTTCAGCCACCTTCGTGGCCATTGGAACAAATTTTTCTCATCCGCCCATTCCGCTGGGGAAAGTCTTCACATGCTTGGGGTAGATATGCCCCTAATTCACCAATGGGTTTGAGGCCTCTTGGTTACACTGAACCTGGTTTAGTCCATCTGCTGAGATGGTTTTACCAAGGTATGACTGATACACATACCACAGCTTCTTGGAGCCACAGGTGAGAGTTGGGTGGCAGGTGGACACCAAAGGTTGATGAGCAGCCCTGAAAAGGGCTCAGCAGCCCTCACACCAGAGGTGCCGGTCCTCCTTGAAGTCAAATGGAAGCACAGGCCACTAATCAATACGTAAGGATTTCTGCTGGCCACACACTGACTTAGTTAGAAAATGTAATATTATCTATTCTTGATTATTATTTATTTTCTTAAAAATTTCCCAATTGTAATTGAATGTGGTTCAAGCAGCACTTGCAAGTAGGCAACAGGTGGCCCATGGGACACATGTTGGGTGCCTCTGGTGTATATAAGAATCCACATTCTTTGGCGACTGAAATTATGATTTAGTGATAGAAACAGAGATGACTACTCTATTTGAGTCCCTCTAGATAATAACTACATGCTTATTTTCTTTTTATTACAAAGCAATCATTCAATTAGCAATATCCCCTAGCCATTTATATAATTATTGCTTTTCTCAATAAAAAAGTCTCCATATAAGATGCTAAATACCTTTAAATAACATGACAAACATGGCATCACAAACCTGTATCTTTCCCCCAATAGAAGCAAAGATGTGTGCCTGCTTTGGGTGCATTTTCTTATTTTAAAATTGAGTGACATTAACATCCAGCCAATTCCAACAAACTCCCAATAAATTCAATGGTTAGGACAACTCCTTCATTTGTGCCATTCATCCTTCATGGGTGAAGGCGACACTAACTGTGGCAAACAGAATGTTGCCTGACCAGCAAGTTCCATTCTTACACAAACAGTGGAGTGTTGTAATCACACACAACATAAAACCGAATTAATCTGACGCACAGTTCTTATTGAGCCACGTGGCAGGCATCACTACTGAGCAATTCACACAACTGACTGAACTTAGCACCACTCTGTTTGGTCAAATCAAATGTTTATTCTTCTTCCATTGATTCTCCAAAATCCACAATGAGCATCCATAGTGATGATTTTCTCTAATACTACATATAACCTATCCACAACTACCAAATGTTTAATCATCTAAACATATTAAAAAACACACAAGTCCTGGTCAAAATGGATGCATAATCTAGACATAACAAGAGACATAAGTAAATTAGAAGAACATGGAACATATTACCTATCAGATTTATGGACAGGAAAAGAATTCGTGAATAAACAAGAGATAGTGAGCATTGTGAAATGTAAAATAAATAGAGTTGATTACATTAAATTAAAAAGGGTCTGTACAAATAAAATCAATGTAATCAAGATTAGAAGGAAAGCAAAAAACTGGAGAACAAAGGATCATAATCACTTTCTAGGATAAAGCCTTATATCTCAAATACATAAAAAACTGTCAAATTTCTAAAACTGAGTCATTCCCCAACTGATAAATGGTCAAAGGATAGGAACAGGCAGTTTTTGGAGAAAGAAATCAAAGCTATATATAGACATATGAAAAAATGCTCTAAATCATTGCTGATTAGAGAAATGCAAATTAAAACAGCTTTGCAATGCCATCTCATACCTATCAGATTGGCTAAAATGACAGGAGAAAATGACAAATGTTGGAGGGGATGTGGAAAAACTGGAAGACTAATACACTGTTGGTGGAACTGTGAAATGATCTATTTTGGAAAGCAATCTGGCATTATGCCCAAAGAGTTATAAAATTAAGTATACCCATCAGGGAAAAAGGAAAAGAACCTACATGTTCTAAAATATTTACAGCAGCTCTCTCTGTGTTGGCAAGAAACTGGAAATTGAGGGGATATCCATCAATTAGGGAATGGTTGAATATGTTGTCATATATGATTGTGATAGAACTACTACTGTGCCATAAGGAATGATGAGCAGGCTGATTTTGGAAAAAAAAAAACACGAAAAGACTTGCATGAAACAATGAAGAATGAAACGAGCAAAACCCAGAGAACGCTGTATACAGTAACACAATACTGTTCAAAGA
Source organism: Vombatus ursinus (assembly GCF_900497805.2). Classification (NCBI taxonomy): domain Eukaryota; kingdom Metazoa; phylum Chordata; class Mammalia; order Diprotodontia; family Vombatidae; genus Vombatus; species Vombatus ursinus. The sequence goes on from NW_020944374.1 coordinate 4,196,519, forward strand.
GTAAATGAGAATGACTGGGCTATTCTAAGTTATATGAATATTCAAATCAACTACAAAGAATGTACGAAGAAAGATGCTATCCACCTCCAGAGAAAGAACTGATACATGCAACTATGTATTATAATTTTACGAATACACCTGGGTCAAACGTTGGCCTTCTCTAGCATGGGGTGGGGAGGGAGGGAGGGAAACAGCTTGGAACTCAAAAGTAACCGAAAAAAAAGAAAACTAGAAAGAAAAAAACACACATAATTCCTGATTCTTACTTCCCTGCATCTGAGGTTTCTTCTCATTCAATGGCCCACAACCACTTGAGACTACAACCAACAACTCCCTCACCCCCGCCTTTCCCCTCCATGTTTCTTTGACCTAAATAATCAGAGTCTAGTTGAGGAAGAAGATTAGGAGTGCAGAGCCAGAGGGTCCAGTAGCAAGTGCAATTCTAGTCATAGGGATTAAATTTCAAGGGAAGTGTTTCAATCTCCAGAAGAACTCAGGGACCAGGCAGGCCTTTGACATAACAAGAACTAGGGTTTTAATAGAATAGCTAGTTTTCTAGCTTTACAATTGGGCTTGCCCTGAGCCCTAACTCAGGGCTACCCAGTAGAAGCGGGGTCAACAGTGAGGGCCTGGGGGCAGCCAAAACTTTTTCAGCATCATTACAAGACCTTTTTTTCCAACTGTATTTGAAAATTTGCAGTGTTTTCTTCACAATAATCCTGTGAAATACATAAGACAACATTATAAGAACTACTGTTCCCATTTCATAGATAACAAAACTAAGGCTGAGAGGAAAATTACTAGCTCAATGTAATAAAGCTAGTAAGTGTAAGAGCTCAGGATATGCACTCAAAACCTCCGGCTCCAGATCCAGTGATCAACTCACTGTACCACTCCAGTACCAAATCCTGATACCCCTCTAACAGCCCTTAGGGCTATGGGCTTCTTTGGATATTCTAGCTCAGGGAAGAGCTCAGCAATGGAGGAGGTGGAGTGTTGGATGGCTGAGGAACCATAATTGGATCTATAGGAAACTCAGAAATCAAAGCTGACCCTTCTCATGAGTGTGGTCTCTCAAAAGGCAGTTACACTGGCACTACGGGGTTAACAGACAACTGTACTCCCTCCCCTACCACTTCCAAAGATTACCTGACTACTCTAGAATCACTATAGACCAATCACTGGGCTTTCCCTCCCTCAACCTGCTTGCTCTAAGTCAACATCAAGGGAAAGCTCAGCCTACTTCACTCACAGTTAAGGAAAACAGCACTGGGTGGCATTTGGGCATCCTTCTACAGCTTCTCTGGGCTGGGCCTCAGCTTCTCTCCTGCTGATCACTACACTTCCAACTTCATAACACACATACTCTCAACTCGCCAAACCCTAGTACTCCGTAGTGACTGAATCTGTCACCCTAGCCTGCTCAGCCTCCCCACTGCTATCCAGTAAAAACCTACTCATCCTTCAAGGCCCAGTTCCAGGGCTTTCTGCTCCAGGAAGCCTTCTCTGATGCCTCCCAAGATGGAACTATTTTCTGCTTCATGTCTTACATGGTATTCTTTTACATTTCCCTGTGATATAAGTCAATGTCGTGTTACTTGTATGTGTTTTATACATCCTAGTAGACTGTGAGCTTCTTGAGGACAGGACCTGGATCCCGTTCCTCTTTGTATCCTCAGTACCCAGTGCAGGGCTTTGTACATAGTAACATTTATTGAAAATCTGCCAGGTTTCCTGCTTGACAAGTCCCTTCTGAGAAAATGCTCAGATGTTCAGCTGGAACTGATACTGGAAGGCCTAAATGGATTTGGAGGCTTGGGATATGCCACGAGTAGGCCTTACAGGGCTCAGAATGTAGGAAACATCAGGGAGGACACAATTCTTAGCAGTAACAAATGTAGAAAATGTTCAAGACCTCATTTATGATTCCTGGGATGAAAGGATAATGCTTCAGGTCCCTGGGCTGATTAAATATCATTCCTATCCAGATGGTACCCGGATATACAGATCCACCTCACTTCTGAGAGCCAGTCCCATATTACCAACTGCCAATTGGCCCTTTCAAACTAGGCGGGACATGGTCTGTTTGATATTTTACAACTTTGTTTATCTGACTCATTTCTCTATTTTACAGCCATGTTCCCACCCACTTAAAAGCTGACTATGCCCACTGACCTCAGGGCACTTAACTATGCATGGTAACTAGATTTCAGTGGAAGTTGTGGTAGGACCTAGCCAAAGTTCACCAGAGTCTCTGAGCATTTAAAAAATAACTCAATGATCCTCTCTTCCTTTTTGTTTAAACATCACTATCATTAGGCCACCTCTGTCTTCTAATTCCCCACCCCACAAAACTGTATATGTATATATCTATATCTTTATACATGCATATACACACATATACTTCTATATACATACATACACACGTGTGTATAGATATGTGTGTATAGATATAGAGAGATATACACGTACACATTTATGTCCTTTTCCATCTTCTCTTTAGGGCATATATCTAGTGGTGCCTTTTTTGGTACAATTTAATAGCTTTCCACAATAGCTGGAAGTTCACAGCTCCACCAACAGTTCATTCACGTACCTGCCTTCCCACATTCCCTGTAACATGTGGCATTTTCTTTTTTGCCACCTTTGACAAGTTGATGGCTGTGAGGTAGAACATGTTATTCTAATTTACATTTATCTTATTATTTATGATTCAGGGCGATTTTCCATAGCTTAAATTTGTTCTTTTGAGTACTGCTTGTTCATATCTTTTGACCATTTACCTACAGCAGAATGGCTCTTGTTCTTATATATTTGAAATAGTTCCCTACAAATCTTGTATGCCAGACCTTTATCAGAGAAATTTATTGCAATGCAAAAAAAGTTCCAGATAGCTATTTCCCTTCTAATTTTAACAACATTGATTTTCTGCAAGAACTTTTTAATTTTATGTAAACAAAACTGATCATGTTATCTTCTATGACCTTCTCCATCTCACTTGAACAAGATTTTTTTTCCTATGGTCACAGTTATAAAAGGTTGTAAAATTGTTCCTCTAATTTGTTCATAATGTGACTGTTTATCTCCAGGTCTTATATTCACTTGAAGCTTACTGAGGTATATGGTGTAAGATGTTGATCTAAATCTAATTTCTGCACACTGGTTTCCAATTCTCCTAGAAATTCCTGTTAAATAGCCCTTATCACAGGAGTTTAGTGTCTTTAGGGTTACCAAACATTAAGTTACTAAGTTTGTTTGCTTCTGCGTATTGTTGACCTAAAATGCTCTACTACTCAAATTAAAAAAGTTAACCAGGACCAAAAAGTTTTTTATGATGACTGTTTTGTAGTAAAGTTTTGAGATCTGCTATTGTCCAGTCCCCTTCCTTCCTAATTTATATATATATATATATATATATATATATATGTATATATATATATATAATATATATATAAATTTCCATTGAGATTCTTGACCTTTTCTACCTCCAGAAGAATTGTGTTACTATTTTTTTCTAGCTCTAAACACTTTGGTAGTTTTATTTGTATGGCTCAGAGTAAGTAAATTCAGTTAAATTTTACTATATTGCCATGGTATACCAATGAGTAATTAACATCATTCCAATTATTTAGGTCTTTTCCATAAAGAATGCTTTGGAACTATTTTCTGCCAGTTCTTTGACGTGTCGAGGTCAGAGGTCTCCCAAATATTTTATACTTTCTGTAATTACTTGGAATGGAATTTCTATTTCTATCTTTTCATTCTGGATGTTTTAGTAATACACAGAAAGGTTGGTGATTTTTGTGGTTTAATTTTGTATCCTGCTACTTTACTGTAGTTAGTGTTTCAATTTTTTTTGGGGGGGGGGGCAAGTGCATGAATTAAAAGCATTTATTGAGCACTTAATAATCCAGGCACTGTGCTAAGCACTGCGAATACAAGTAAAAGCAAGCAAGACAATACTAATTCCCTAAGTACTCACATTCTAATAGGGAATGACAATACATAGCCAGAGTGAGGGCACAGAGAAAGATGACATAAACACTAGTGTGGCATGGCGACTAGGCAAAAGTAGTGTGCAGGTCCTGAGACCTGCATAAGGTGAAAGGTCATCAATCAGAGTCTAGGGTCACAGGGTTGGGAGTTCAAGTCCCAGGTGAGAAAGAAAGATATGGGAGGTGGTAAGACATCTAAATGGTCAAAAAGTTCTCCAAGTAGTTGACTATAAACATCTAGAAAAAGTGGTAATTTTCTTTACTCTATGCTCACAGCTTCAATTTTGCTCATCTTATTGCAAAAGTTAGCATTTCTAGCACTATGTCAAATAACTGTTGTAATAACGGACAACCTTGCTTTAACCCTGATCTGATTAAAAAGACCTCAAACATTTCTCTCATAAATAATACTCTCTCTTTTTGTACATAGATACTATTCACCACACTAAAGATATAGCTATTTATTCCTATGCTTTTAAGAGAAATGAATGTTAAAATATTTTTGCATCCAATAATCATCTGACTTTTGTTAACAAAATATTTAATATTATGTCATAATGTATACTTTTTAAAATGTTACTATAGACTCTTTGCTAATATTTTTGTGTTGATGTTAATTATGGATATTGGTCCATAGTTTTTCTTTCTTTGCTTTGCATCTCCCTGGTTTAGGTTTCAAGATCATATTTGTATTATAGACGGAATTCGAAGGTATTTTTTTCTTTTCCTATTTTTGCAAACAGATCATTTAATATTGGAACTTTTCTTTGACAGTCTGACAGAATTCACTTGTAAATCCATTTAGTCCTGAGTTTTTACCCATTTGGGGAGTTGTTACGTGACTTATTTCCTTTTCTAGGATTTGATTATCAAAATTCTCTATTTTCTGATCTGTTAACCTGGTCTTTTTGATTTTGTAAATATTCATCTATTTCATTTATGACAAATTTTTCTGTCACAATTGGGTAAAATTATTTCTTACAATTTCCTCTTTTCCTCAATTGCTGCAAATTCTTTTTTTTTATATTTCATATCAACTTGTTTTTCCTCTTTTTAAAAATTAGATTATCTAATGGTTTATCTGTTTATGACTTAAAGAAATCTCAGTTTTATTGGCTCAACATCTTCATTTTGCTTTCAACTTTGTTGATCTCGTCTTTGATTTTCTGAATTCCTATTTCGTGCTTTAGACAGCATTTTAGATTTGTTGTATTTCTATTTAATTTGCATGCCCAATTCACGGATCTGTCTTTTTCTTTCATTTGTTACTGAAACTATGCAGAGATGTAAAATTGCCCCTAAAGACTATTTTGGTTTCATCCCCAATGTTTCAGTAAATCATCTCATTGTTGTCATTTTCTCTGATGAAAAATATTTTTTGTTTCAATGACTTGTTCTTTGACCCATCACTTCTTTAGGATAAATGGTTTAGTCAGATTGAATCCCTTCTTCAAAGGCCCTATACTGATTGTAATTTTATTGCATTGTGGTCAGTACAGGATATGTTTAATAGTTCTTGTGTTTCTGCATTTACTTACAAAATTTTTAAAGCCATAGTGCCAGTTTGATTAATGTCATAAATTTGTCATAAGTCAACCCTGATTAGAACCCTAAATTAAAGTAATATGATAAATAGTTGCTTTAATAAAGTATCATTTCAAATTACAAAATTGTTCATCCTTTGACCCAGTGATCCATCTGTTAGTACGTATGGTACAGGGAAAAGTACACTGATTCTGGATTCAGGGGACCTTGATTCAAATCTTACCTCTGGTGCTTACTATCTCTGTGACCCTGGCCAAGTCACTTCACTTCACTGAGACTCTGTTTCTTTATGTGTAAAAGGAGGGAGTTGGACCCAACGGTGGGGAACCTGCACCCTCAAGGTCACATGTGGCCCTCTAGGTCCTCCAGTGCAACCCTTTGACTGAATCCAAACGTCATAAAATAAATCCACTTAATAAAAGGATTTGTTCTGTCAAAAGGCCACACCTGAGGACCTAGAAGGTCACATGAGGCCTCGAGGCCACAGGTTCCCCACCCCTGGCCTAGATGGCCTATGAAGTTCCTTCCAGCTCTACACCTATGATCTTACATTATTTAAAGGGAGAGAAAAACCTAACAAAATAAAAATATTTATTCATAATAGCAAAAAACTGTTAACAATCTAAATGAAGGACTGAAGAGTGACTGAACAACCTGTGGCTTTTGAGTAATGAAAGGACCAATGTGAAAAACACAAATAAATATGCACAGACACACGAAGGGATGATGACTAGAGACACATGACAACTAATGATGGAAACGCATAATGATCGAAACTAGGTAAGAATAGTAATACAGTAATTCAGTAAGTTTAGAGCTGCAAGGAACTTCAGAAATCATACAATCCAACGAGGAAAGAAAGGTGCAGATTTGTCTAAGGTCCCATAGAGGATAAACAGCAGAGTTCAGATTCAAACCCAGTCCTCTGATTCCAAATTCATCACTGTCTGCTACACCTTAGGATAGAATCAAATCCTGCTCCTCGGGCCCCTCCTCAAACAGGAAAGAAAAAGAACTCACATGAAGACACAGAAGCAAACTAGATGTTTTTACTACTATTCTGTTCATTAATACACATATTCTCTTAAAAAGGGCAAGTCAGAGAGAGTTGATGGTTTTATGTGTAATATTTTTAAATTTTTATTTCCTTATTTGATTGTCTTTGTTGATAAGTTATTCAGCGTAAAACAAAAACCAACAACAGCAACAAAAAGAAACTAGCCATTCGGCAGGAATAGCATCCCCGACCCCAAGCCCTGTCTTTCCTCTCATGTTTCCTGAGATATGAGCTAGTTTTCTGCTGTACCTAGGGAGTAGCCCCACTATAAGACAATCACTGGAGCATGACACAGCAGCCTCCTCATTCCCACACTGGACTATTTCTCCCCTTTCTCCACATAGTTTTCACGGGCCCCAAGGCTCTCAAGGAAGTTTATGGATTCAACAAGGATTGTCTCATAAAGTGGCACTTGCCCATTGGGGGAATACATACTCCCTGTGCACATACCTTATAAATCCAGTTAACAAGTAAACTTTACCATAGGATTTTCCCTTTAAAAGTATATGCCTTCAGTAGGACAGAGGACAGCCTAGCTCTTTTTGAGCCATCATTCCATATGAATGGAATTCAAAAAGGTATTCATTCTATTAATAGGGTATCATGGCTAAATTATCCACACCACTCTAAGTAACCATCAGATCGAGTTTACCTGAAAGCTACCTAAGAATTGTTCCCTCTGGACCTTCCAAACTCATCTGCCTTGGATTTTAACATAGTCAAATTGTTTTCTGGCCAGTAGCACTGCCTGAGGCAAACATATCAATCTGACAAAAAGCCACAGAAAGTCCTGCTTCAGAGGTTCTCCATGCTTAAAGCTACAACCCTTCTTGAAAATCTCCAAGGGGGATCATTAAAAATATATCAATTGCTTAACTAGTCAACCAAAGGCAGGGAGGGCAGAACATTCTTTTCCCACCAACAGCCCAGTGTCCTGGTACTAGCTCCCACAAAGGCTTCATCTCCAGAGACAGAGAAGCTCAGGTTTCCCTTCTGGAACGCAGCCTTCTAACCTCCCGGTGGGCTTCTCCTTTCTAGAAGGCAGGACCCCACTTCTGACCCACATATGGGATCAACAGGCACAAATTACTAGGTATCATTTTGAGGGGTGTTCTGGTTAGGGGGAAAAGGGCCTCTCCAAAACAGTCCCTTGACTGCATAACAGAATGGCAAAGGAAGTCATAATTACAGGCTATTTCTTTACAATCCCTTTATTCTGACTTTTCCTTATCTGACCCTCACCCAACCACATTGCTTCCACAACAAACATGGAATGTAATTAGTCATATAACGAATAAGGGGAAAAAAAGGGCTCCACAGGCCCACACCACAATCATTCAGGACACTTTTTGAGCTCTTGCCACCATGTCGAATTAGCAAATTCTCTCTTACCCAAAATTGACTGAACAAAAGTCATATGATCTTCCCTGTTCTCTAGATGAACAAGCCCTAGCATCTGGCAAAGGGCACGATGGGCTCTCAGGGGGAGAAAGGGGACAAAATTACTGGGACATAAAGCACAATGCCCCAATCAGTTCTCCTCTATGGAGTCTGTGCAAACAAGTGGCTTTTCATGGACAGCTTTATTTTATTTTAATTAAATAACAGACTCAACCCACTGCAAATAATTGTGTTGTTAATCTCGCTCCATTACTTTGACCTGAAAGTGAGAAAAAACTGGTCAATGTTAATCAATTGCCTTAGAGGAATAGAGAGCTCTTTTGACAGACTTGCATAATGGATGAAGCACAAAATGAGATAATTGGGAGATGTTTGTCCTAGAGGGTGCTAAGTTCCTAATTACAATGAAAAAGTTTTCTTCTATCCTCCTGGTACCCTTTGTAAATACACAGCTCACATCAATATCCTTTTGCAACCCAATAGTAGTCAGTCAGCTCTTAAACCAGCCCCAGCACAAAAAACTCACCAGAAAATTTGAGAATTCTCTCCTGCCATTTCTCTACTAGGCAACGCTGTATCAGTCATTTACAACTAAAGACTTCAGGAAGAAGGAAGACCCAGCAAAAAGGGCACTAGACTAAACTGGGAGTAGTGAAGACCACAGTCTAGTTGGAGCTCTACAACTAACCAGCTGTATGGCCCTGGGCAAGTCACTTCCCGTTTCTGTGCCTTAGCTTTCCCTTTTATAAAATGAGGTACTGGTCTGGATGGCCACTGAGGTCCCTTCTGAGCCATCCATCTAACAAATGGTTAATCTAGTCTATGATTGAACCTTTCTTGGAAAGGTTCTAGAAAGCAAACTGAAACTGGAATCGGAGGACCTGGGTCTGAATGTTGGTTCTGCTACAGATTCCCTCTTTGTAACTCTGGGCTTTTGGTTTCTCTATGTGTTAGTTCAGATGGTGGCCCTCTAGACGTTCTCTGCAGTCTTTTCCAGCCCCAAAGTCACCAATCTTCCTCTATGGAAAGTGTCACTTACTGAAGGACTCCATTGGCCAAAGCCTGATCCTATCTTGGTTCAGGAATAAAGCAGAATCCTTTCTTTTTCCTTTAATAACTCCCTTTGAGTTCCTAGCTATGAAGATAGCAGCATACTCTGGGGCAAAGAGGAAAAAATGCTTGTTGGACTGGCTCTACATCAAGAATGGGAATTGTAGCAACCTGTTCCTTAAAAAAATTAATAAATTAGCTTTCATTTCTCTAATGACTGAAAGTTTCAGAAGAGTTTTCTTTACAAGGTCTATGTGGAGTAGGAAAGGCAAATTCAATGATCCCCTGTAATCACTGGAAAGAAGGGAGACTCAAAGGCACGAAGCATCTAACCTATGGCCACCCAACTTGGAAAGGGTAGAGCCAAGACATACACACATGATTTCACAATCTATGACCCCGAATCTTTCCATTATACCACACTGTCTCTCAAAAATGTAAAGCTCACACTTCTACTTCCAGGAGCCAAGATGGCAGATTAAGAGGTGAGTGTCTCTTACCCTCCCTTATTAACCCCTGAAAGCCCAGAAAATATCACCCCAGGAAAAACCCTGGAACAGCTGAACCAGAAGAAAGATGGGGTACAGCAGTCCAGTAGCCCAAGTAGCTTGAGGGATTAACTGGAAAGGCCCTTCTTACCCTGGGGGAAGGGGAGCAGGACAGAATGGGAGGCTTCCAAGCAAGCTAGCAGAAAGCCCCCCTCAACATACCAGGAGGAGATGCTGAAGCCCAGGTGGTGGAGCAGGCAAACACCAATACCTTGACCCCAGAGTGCCTCACTGAGGGCAGGGGAACCGGTGGAAACCAGCTCAGAAAACCACCAGGGGCCTTGGCATTCTACTGCAACTGGCTCTCCCAGTGCCTCAGCAAAACTAAGGGAAGCAGCACTCCAAGGAGCCTCAGGTAGATAAACACCCTACAACATCTATCTGAAAGGAGCTGAAGAAAACAAAAGGAAGGAAAGGCCTGGGTGAGCAGGAAATCTCCAGGAGCCACACTACCTAATTCTACCCCTAGAGTTCCAGTGTTGCTGATTCCAGCCCAACACCACATAAGCTGCCAGAATCCTACAACCTCCAACTGCCAGCATTGGAGGCCCCAGCACATAAAGCCAGTGACCAGGCCCCAGGCTTCCAACACAAGAAGCTTGGGTCAGTGCCCTCTGCTCCCCAGCAGGACAGCCCAATCTCTTTAAAGGCCAGGAAATAAGCAAACACCATGAGCAAAAAGAAACATACGACAGATTCTTATTACGGGAAGAGTGAAGATTGAGGCAGAAATTCTGAAGAGGACAACATTGTCAACAAACTCACATCTGGAACCTCAAAAGGGAATATGAACTGGTCTGAAGCCTAAAAAGCCTTCTTAGAAGAGCTCAAGAAAGATTTTAAAAGTCAAATGAGAGAGGTAGAAGAAAAAATGGGAAAAGAAATGAGAGGTATGCAAGAGAGAGTCAATAGCTTGGAAAAGGAAGGACAAAAATTAACTGTAGAAAACAAGTCCTTAAAAAATACAACTGACCATCTGGGAAAGAGTATACTGAAGGAAACAAGTTCCTAAAAATATAATTGGCCAAATGGGGAAGGAGGTACAAAATCTAATAGAAGAAAACAATGCGTTAAAAATTAGAATTGAGCAAATGGAAGCTAATATTCTACGAGAGAGCAAGAATTAGTCAAACAAAAACAAAATGAAAAAATAGATGAAAATGTACAATATCTCACTGGTAAAACAAATCACCTGGAAAATCGATCCAGGGGAGACAATTTAAAAATTATTGGTCTACCTGAAAATCACGATGAAAAAAAGAGCCTGGACAGTATCTTTCAGGAAATCATAAAGGAAAACTGCCCTGAGGTCCTAGAACCAGAGGGTAAAATAGCCATAGAAAGAATCCACCGATGCCATCCTGAAAGAGATCTCAAATTGAAAACACCAAAGAATATAGCAGCCAAATTCCAAAATTACCAGGTCAAAGAGAAAATACTGCAAGCAGCCAGAAAGAAACAATTTAAATATCGTGGAACCACAATCAAGATTACACAGGACCTTGCAGCTTCTACATTAAAAGACCATAGGGCATGGAATATGATATTCCACAAGGCAAAGGAGCTTCGATTACAACCAAGGATCAACTACCCAGCGAAAATGAGCATGATCTTTCAGGGGAGGAGATGGATATTCAATGAAATAGGGGACTTCCAAACCTTCCTGATAAAAAGACCAGAGCTCAACAGAAAATTTGCTCTTCAAACGCAAGACTGAAGAGAGACATAAAAAGGTTCTCCATTTCCCTCCCAGCCCTCCCTAACAAAGGAGGAGGTCTATTTTTGCTTTTGGGGACCTAGGTGGTACAGTGGAGAGAGCACCAGGCCTGGAGTCAGGAAGACCTGAGTTCAAATCCAGCCTCAGAAAATTACTAGGTGTGTGACCATAGGCAAGCCACATAACCCTGTTTTCCTCATATTATTCATCTGTGAAATGAACTGGAGAAGGAAATAGTAAACCATTCCAAATGGGATCAAGGAGAGTCAGAAACAATTGAAACTGAACAACAGAAATGTTTTATTTTTGCTTTATCTGAGATCATGATTGCTACCCCTGCTTTTTTTTATTTCAGATGAAACATAATAGATTACGCTCCAGCCTTTCATTCAAAAAAATACAAAGAGAGCACATTTTTAAAGAATTAAATGTTACCGGGGAAACAAAGGGGAGAGGAGCAGAAAATACAAAAGGGGTGGCTGTGAAGTTGGTGCCTCTGCAAAGGCTTAGCTTCTAAGTCACAGCACATGACGTGATGTCACAAGAAACCTATCAGATGCCAAGCCCCATGAGAGCAGGGATGCCATTTGGTAACCCCAACTCCTGCAACTAACCATTCCAAAGTAAAGATAAGAGAGGAAGCCCTAGAGAATGTGCCACAAAACACAAGTGAACAATTGATCTAGAGGAAGATTCACTAAAGTGATGTGCTTGAACATTCTTATACCATCAAGCAAATAAAGGATTGAGAATTCTCAAGTTATTTTGACCAGCACTGTGAGTGGTGAGGCCCTGTGAAAAATCCCTCAGTCACTCACCTCAGTCTTCTTCAGTTGAGGAGATAATAAGACTTTAAAAAGATCAGCCCCTCCTGGTACTAGACCTACGAGTGACTTTCTTAAGTCCACAATCCCTCCTCTTTCCTGGAAAGAGATATAAAGAGTGGCCAAATATTTAATAAAAATGCCCATTTCCTCCTGCCCAGCCCTCGTCTACTGGTGAGCTTAGGATCAAACTAAAAGGCACACACCAACCATTCATCCTTTGCTAGAACTAAGAGAGGGTTTCTTCAGTTGCAAATCCCTCCCCTTCCCTGGAAAAGCACATGAGTAGCCACACATTGTGTAAATTCCTGATTTCATCCTACTCTGTCCTCCCTTCTGCTAAACCTAGGATCAGACTGGAATGCCCACACCAGCCCCTCATGGTACTACTAGACCTAGGAGAGACTTTCTTCAGGTGAAAATCCCTCCATTTCCCTGGGAAAAAAAAGACATGAAGTGGCAGACATTCTTTAAAATTCCTAATTTCCTCCTGCCCTACCCTGCCCTCTGTTCTGGAGAGCCAAGAATCATACTGTAAGGCCCAAATCAGCCCCTCATGATACTACTAGACCTTTCTTAAGTTAAAAATCTTTGTCTCTTCCTGAGAAAGGACATGAACAGTGGCCGGACACTCTGTAAAAATCTTGTTTTCATCCTACTCTGCCCTCCCTTCTGGTGACCCTAGGATCAGACTGGAATGCCCAAACCAGTCCTTCATGGTACTACTACACTAGGAGAGACTTTCTTCAGTTGAAAATCCCTCCCTTTCCCTGGAAAAGCACATGAAGGGGGCCACACATTCTGTAAATTCATGATTTCATCCTACTCTGCCCTCCCTTCTGGTGAGCCTAGGATCAGACTGTAAGCCCCACACCAGCCCCTCATGGTACTACTAGACCTAGGAGAGACTTTCTTCAGGTAAAAATCCTTTCCTCTTCTTGGAAAAGGAGATGAAGAATGGCCAGACATTCTGTAAAAATCGACATTTCATCCTACTCTGACCTCCCTTCTGCTCAACCTAGGATCAGACTACAAGGCACAAACCAGCCTCTCATGGTACTACTAAACCTAGGAGAGACTTTCTTCAGTTAAAAAGCCCTCCCTTTCCCTGAAAAAGCACATGAAGGGGACCACACATTCTTTAAAATCCCCAATTTCCTCCTCCCCTATCCTGCCCTCCTTTCTAGTGAGCCAAGGATCAGACTATAAGGCACAAACCAGTCACTCATTCTTGACTAGACCCAGGAGAGACTTTCTTCTGGTAAAAATCCCTCTCTTTTCCTCAAAAAGTTCATGAAGAGTGGCCAGACATTCTGTAAATTCCTGATTTCATCCTACTCTGCCCTCCCTTCTGGTGAGCCTATCAGACTAGAAGGCCCAAACCAGCCCTTCATGGTACGCCTACACTAGAAGAGACTTTCTTCAGTTGAAAATCCCTCCCTTTCCCTGGAAAAGCACATGAAGGGGGCCACACATTCTTTAAAATCCCCAATTTCCTCCTGCCATACCCTGCCATCCTTTCTAGTGAGCCAAGGCTCAGACTGTAATGCACAAATCAGCCCCTTATGATACTACTAGACCTAGGAGAAACTTTCTTAAGTTAAAAATCCTTCTCTCTTCCTGAGAAAGGACATGAACAGTGGCCAGACACTCTGTAAAAATCTTGTTTTCATCCTACTCTGCTTGCCCTTCTGGTGAGCCTAGGATCAGATTGGAATGCCCAAACCAGTCCTTCCTGGTACTACTAGACCTAGGAGAGACTTTCTTCAGGTGAAAATCCCTTTGTCTCCTTGGAACAGGACATGAACAGTGGCCAGACACTCTATAAAAATCTTGTTTTCATCCTACTCTGCCCTCCCTTCTGGTGAGCCTAGGATCAGACTGGAATGCCCAAACCAGACCCTCATGGTACTACCAGACCTAGGAGAATCTTTCTTCAGGTAAAAATCCCTTCCTCTCTTTGGAACAGGACATGAAGAATGGCCAGATATTCTGTAAAAATCGACATTTCATCCTACTCTGACCTCCCTTCTGATGAGCCAAGGATCAGACTATAAGGCACAAACCAGCCCCTCATGGTACTACTAGACCTAGGAGAGACTTTCTTCAGGTGAAAATCCCTCCATTTCCCTGGACAAAGACATGAAGGGGCAGACATTCTTTAAAATTCCCAATTTCCTCCTGCCCTACCCTGCCCTCTCTTCTGGGGAGCCAAGAATCATACTGTAAGGCCCAAATCAGCCCCTCATGATACTACTAGACTTTTCTTAAGTTAAAAATCTTTGTCTCTTCCTGAGAAAGGACATGAACACTGGCCGGACACTCTGTAAAAATCTTGTTTTCATCCTACTCTGCCCTCCCTTCTGGTGACCCTAGGATCAGACTGGAATGCCCAAACCAGCCCTTCATGGTACTACTACACTAGGAGAGACTTTCTTCAGTTGAAAATCCCTCCCTTTCCCTGGAAAAGCACATGAAGGGGGCCACACATTCTTTAAAATCCTCAATTTCCTCCTCCCCTACCCTGCCCTCCTTTCTAGTGAGCCACGGATTAGACTGTAAGGCCCAAACCAGCCCCTCATGATACTACAAGATCTAGGAGAAACTTTCTTAAATTAAAAATCCTTGTCTCTTCCTGAGAAAGGACATGAACAGTGGCCAGACACTCTGTAAAAATCTTGATTTCAACCTACTCTGCCCTCCTTTCTGGTGAGCCTAGGATCAGACTGTAAACCCCAAACCAGCCCCCAACCAGCCCCCTTTGGTACTATTAGACCTAGGAAAGACTTTCTTCAGGTGAAAATCCCTCACTTTCCCTGGAAAAGGACATGAAGAGGGGCCAGAGATTAGATAGAAATCCCCATTTCCTCCTGCCCTGCCCTCTCCTTCTGGTGAGTCAAGGATCAGACTATAAGGCACAAACCATCCTCTCAACATATGACTATACCTAGGACAGACTTTTTTCAGTTCAAAATAACTTCCTTTCCCTGGTAAAGCATATGAACAGTGGGCAGACATTTGATTACTATCTCCTCATTTCCTCATTCCCTCATGCCCTGCCCTGCCTTCCCATTCTGGTGAGCCTAGGATTAGACTATTAGTCAACAACCAGCCCCTCATGGTACGACTAGACCTAGGAGAGACTTTCTTCAGTTGAGAATGCCTTTCTCTTCCTGGAAAAGGACATGAAGTGTGCCCAGATGTTCAATAAAAATCCAGATTTCCTCCTGCCATGTCTTGTCCACCCTTGCTGGTGAGCCTAAGATCATACTAAAAGGCACAAACCAGCCCCTCATGGTACTACTAGACCTAGGAGAGACTCTCTTCAGGTGAAAATCCCTTCCTTTTTCTTGGGATACCAAAGAAGGTCACTTAGACTGGCCAGGTATTCTATGAAAATCCCTATCTCCTCTTGCCTGAGTCTCTGAGTCTAGGTTCATGCTACAAGGACATAAACCAGACCTTCGTGGTAGTGCTGCAACTGGAACAAGCTTTTTGACAAATGTGCCTACTTTTTCCTTCATTCAAAGCAATTGTAAGATGAGCCCCATCACTTTGGACCAAGGAACATAGGAATTCTTTACTACATTGACCACCTCTTCCTTTCCTACTTGGATATTATTTCATGCTGTTATGTTTCAAACAATCTCTTAATGAAAGAATGTAAAAAGGCTATTAAGTTAATCTGTCTACTAATTTATCAATGTACAGAAGAGATATGGTCACCACTGGAGTAAGACAAACAGTAGTCTCCAACTAGCCTTGCCAATTCTCCCCTTCTTCGTTCACCACAGTAACTTCAGCCAAATGGCACCAAAATTATCTTCATTTTGTTAATGAAGAAGTCATGCTAGACTAGCTTTATTTCTTTTTTGGACTGGGTTTCTAAACTAGTAGATCAAGAGAATATTGTATTGCAAGGATAGAGCTCTGTAACACAGGTGATAAAGTCCTTCCCCTAGCCCTATGGACAAGACAGGGAGATATGAGTGAAATGGTACATTGAAGGAGTTACACAGTGGATTGAATGCCTGAACCCAAAGACAATAGCCATCAGCAACCTGATGATAGTAACTTGAAGGGAGAGCTCTAGCAGCCTCAGGGAGCTGTTCAGCCTTGGATTAATGACTTTCTTGACAGCATAAATGTTAGATTTCTCAAATTTGCAGAAGACAAGAACTTTGAAAGCATAGCTAACATTTGGACATTAGAATAAGGATCCAAAATAGCTGAAAAATGGGCTGAATCTTATTATAATAAGATAGCATTTAGCAGACATAAATGAAAGGCCTACACTCGTATTCAAACCTCAACTTCATGAACACAAGAATGGGGAGAAGGGGGCAGGGTACGGAGAGATGTCAAGGCTAGGTCACTGTTCATGTTTCAAAGGCTTGGGAGTTTTAGTGGGTTGTAATCTCAATCCTTAAAGGTCCCTTACAAGCCGAGATCTATTTTATCCAAGATGCTACAGTAATCCAGTAAGTTCACGTAGTCTTTGGTTGTAGGATTTAAAGGAAGGTGTCCAGAGCAATGTTTTATACTGTCTTACAGCCAAAATGGAGAACTATGTTCATTTGTGTATGCCACACATTAGCAAGGATTCCGATAACCAGAGAGTGTCGTGAGGAAAGTGACCTGAAAGGCTTGGGCCCCAACCTCACTCCGGCCAAGTCAGTTCAATTCTCTGAGCCTCAACTTCTTCGTATCTAAAATGAGGCCATTAAACTAGATGGTCTTGAAGGTCACTTCCAGCTCTAAACCGATGATCTTATGATAAGGCTATTGAGGAGACCAGACAGACTCATGCCAAATGCAGCTCAGCTGAAGGAAATGGAATTTCTAGCCTGGACAAGAGAAAGCTCAGGGGGACCAAGATGGCTGTTTTCCAATACATGAAAAGCTGTCATATGGAAGAAGGATTGGCCACAGAGGGAAGAACTAGGAACAATGGGTAGAAGTTGCAAAAAGGCAAATTTAGCCTTAATAGCAGAAAAAACAAACAACAAGCTTCCTAGCAATTAGCACTACCCCAAGCAAAACTGGCTGCCTGGGGAGGGCTCTCCTCAATGGGGACACTGAAGCAAAGAAACAAAGGCCACTCGCAGAGTACATCACAGAGAGGATCCATGTTCATGACTAGGTGGTCTCTGAGGTCCCTTCCAACTTTGAGACAATGCGATTCTGTGAACTGAAGAAGGAGAATTAACATGGGATGGAGATTAACAATATTGAAGCTAAAGTACTTTGTAAACCTAAAAGTGCAATGCCACTGTAGACAGTGGTTTGCCATTTCCCTGTCCAGCTCATTTTACAGATCAGGAAACTGAGGCAAACAGGGTGAAGTGACTTGCCCAGGGTCACACAACTATTAAGTGTATGAGGCCAGATTTTTAACTCAGGAAGATGAGTCTTCCTGGCTCTAGACCCAGTACTCTTATCTACTGTACCACCTAGTTGTCCCAAGTAGTAATCAGCAGTTCCCAAGCTGAGGAAGAGGATGACTCTGAGCATACACAGGCCTTTATTACTCTTAGCTCGGATGCTCTCTGGATTTCTCAAAAAAAGGGCAAAAAGGATGAAAAAGGTAAATGTGTCAGGAAGACTCCCTTTTACAAGCCCAGGACAAAAGGGTGGCTCTGGTTTAGACTGTACTAGGCCAAGCCAATCAATTCACCCTCAATCATCTCCAAAAAATTAGCAAAGAAATATCTAATTCCCAAACAAACTCTTAGCATCCCTTAAGTTCATCAAGTTGATCATAGATCTCTATTGATGAACTCTCTACTACATATGATTATTGTTATTCCTGTTTTTATCATTTCCTTCACCTTGCAATGTCAGCCAATGGTATATTACCCAAATGCTTTCTTCCATGCTTTTCCCAAAAACTCTGTATCTGAAGGCCTATGAAATTTTGCTGAGCTTAAACACTGGCTAGGAAGCATAGTAAAACCCTAAATAAAAATTTGCTAGGACTCCAAAATGCTCATTCCTGGCTATACAGTTTCTCATCCCTACCAAAACATTTGCACTGGTTTAAAAGAAGTTCATTCCAACCTCCTCCTTCTAAGTCCCCTGCCCATATCTCCTCATTCCGGCAAGGATTAGACCTTGGAGTCTTAAGGGATGTGCCAATAGAATATAAGATCAGATGAGTCCAGCCAAGATTGAAAGGCCTTAAGTACTTTTAATAAGAGACTGTGTCTACTGGCTGAGCAGCAAGCACCTGCAGAGGGAGAGGGAGAAGTGACCAGGATGGATTTAGCTATGTTTGGAAGGGCTTATCATAAGGTGGGCCAAGAGTGTGATCATTTTTTTTAACCACAGCAACTCATAAAGACCATCTACCAAGATTGCAGGAAGATGTACCCATAAGAGGAAATGATCACTTACTGAAGTATCCCAGTGTAAGCAGTTAGTTGTCTCTCATGACCACCTAGAGAAGATTTCACTGCAGCTAACTGGCTATCATTGGACGTGAAGGCCACCCTCTGAAAATTCAGTATAGAAATGGAAATGAATACAGCCACAGAGATCTTACAGAACAATAATGCTAAGGGATGTTTTTGTATTAAAGCCAAAATGCCATTTAAAACTCAAGGGAATCACAAAGAAGTTTGTTTAAAGGTGGAAAAAACTCTAACATATTTCAGGCAAAGATCGTGGGTCAGAAAATATCATAGAATTCATAGGCTGGATGAGATGGTATCTTAAGTCCCAACTGCTTCCAAGATTCTATAATGGCAGAGCCAGAAGGGATTTTGCAAATCAGTTTGGTTTTTTTTTGGTTTTTTTTTTTTTTGCTTGTTTTTTTTTTTTCAGAAATAAAGGAAATGAGGAAATGAAATTTAAGGTCAAACTGCTTGTTGGTGCACAATAAGGTCTAGAACCTTAGTCCCCTGCTTTCTAGTTCCCCAACTGAAAAAAAGCAGGGGAGAAGAGCTAACGAATGAAAATTCCTTTTTACAGTAGAGTGCCAATGGTTGTGTAGATATTAGCTTCTAATTAGAATGCTCTTTTGCAGCTCATCTATAATTATAATTGGAATTCAAAGTAGCATTTTTTGTAATAAAAAGAATAACAATGCCTGGGATTGCACATTGCATGATTAGGCTTCCTGCTTCCACATCACTGTCTGCATTACAATCCTAATTTCCGAGACGCATAGCCTCATTTTAAATATTTGTGAATATCGGAACATTTCCTGGTAACCTATTACTCAGTAATTACCTCTTAATAGCTGCCTCCTGAATATATGACTCATTAAGAGCTTAACATCAAAGCTGTTTTCTGATCTGGAACTCGGGCCCCAAAAGCATCTTAAGGTTTGGATGGGCCAGGACAGCTTTACCTTTTGCTCAGAGCAGTCACAAACATGATTCATCTAGTCTAAAGTCTCATAATAGCCTTTGTTTTGTGGAGCTCCACAGGATGAAAAAGAAAGGAAAGAGTTGACATTAGGATGTGTGAAAATTGAATTGACCACTCTGTGCTAGATCTCTTCATGACCTACAAAACCCCAGGGCTTTACAGGATTTACTAGGAGATGGCGGCAGGCCAAACTCCCCAAACTGGACTTCCAATGTCTCTTAGCATTCTTTATTAAAAGCTGCCTAGGTGGTCTCTGGACCTGCAGTCCTTCCACCATCTAACAGAACATCCACACAGTGCCAGTTTTATCTTCATCAAACTCTGTCCTATTTAAAGATCTTCCCCGACTCTCCAATGCATCATCCCTTCCTCTCCTCTCCCCCAAGCCACCACTCTCGTTCAGGCCCTCATGCCCTTTCACTGGAACTGTTTCAAGGCTTCCTAATAGGTCTCTCTGCTTCCAGTCTCTCCTCTCTACAAGCTGCCCAATTGATTATCCTAAAGCCCAGGTCTGACCATGTCACCTTCTTGTTCAAAAAGCTTCAGAAGCTCCCTGCTGCCTTTAAGAGCAAATCCAAATTCCTCTCTCTGCCATTTAAACCCCATTAACAGTAGGACTCTAACTCATTTTTTTTCTAGAGCTCTCCCATTACCTCGACTGGCACAGGGCCACACTAACCCACCTGCCATTCATGGCTCCCAATGTTCCATCTCCCACCATTTGGAATCCAGAGCTCTCTTCAAGTGTCAACCCAAGAACTATATCATACCTTCTCAATGACAGTGCCACCCCCCACTCCTACTGCCACCTTAGTCATTACCATTTCCCCCTGTAGAAAATAAGCTTTTTATGAGATAGGAAATGGTTCCTTTTTTGTCCTCTTTCACCAGTACTAACACATAAGTAGGTGCTTAATAACTTCTAAAATGGAAGAGCCACCAACTAAATATATAAAGATTGTAGATCTAAGACTAGAAGGGACTTGCCCCCAACGCCCAGGAGTAACAAACTTGCCCACGGACAAGTGGGCAACATACAATGAAAAGAGGGTTTTGAACTCAGGGCTTCTGACTCCAAATGCACTCCTTCTCCCACAATATGGCAATGGTCCATTGGATACAGGGGACAGTCAGGGAGGGCCTTTTCTCACTTTCAGCTTGAGAACAAGAACAGAAAATGTCTGAAGGCCAGGACTGGGCAGCTCCTCAGGGCAACACACTTGGAATTGCAGAGGGATCTGTTTATCCAATGAGGCCATATGCTCTCTCAATCCAGATAGAGGCTGTTGCCAAGTATAACAAGGCATGGCCTTTCAGTGAGCTAACTCTGAAACAAACCAAAACTCTAGCTAGATAATCTGAATATTGATTATTATACAAACGTTATTCTTGAATACTAGCATTTTGTTAAATGTCCTCTGGTTACTGCAAATATGGTAGGATGCCCTGGCCAATGAATTCAGAGGGTGTGAAAAGCCCCTGTAAGCCCTCCACAGAAGAAACAACTGAGCTTAGCACTTAAGAATCCTGAAGACTTAGTTTAAGGAGGAAGGTACCAGATGCCTTGCTTTCATCTCCTACCCCAGGGGAGCTCCACTCCTGTCCAGTCCTTCCCTTCCCAGCAGCCTCTCCAGGTCCACCGATTGCTTGGGTTGGGAGTGGAGGTGCCTTAGGGTTTTTCCCTGGAAGCGGTCAAGAGACAATAATCCTTAGAATGCTCTACCCCACACGACTCTTATGAAGAAAGCACTTTGTGGACCTCCAAGTGCTACAGGAAGAAGAGTTACCATTACTGAACCTGAGC
Source organism: Vombatus ursinus (assembly GCF_900497805.2). Classification (NCBI taxonomy): domain Eukaryota; kingdom Metazoa; phylum Chordata; class Mammalia; order Diprotodontia; family Vombatidae; genus Vombatus; species Vombatus ursinus. Next base: position 4,217,834 of record NW_020944374.1, read on the forward strand.
TGACAAGTGACAAATGGCCCCACAGCATTCACACAAGGAAATGGATGTGGGGCCTGGCCCATCTGGGACCACATTTTCATGATGAATATTTGATATTTCAGATAACACACATAATGAGTTCCAGGATGTTTCAAATAAGCTGAGCCATTTATTCATTTGTTTCTGGCTTTCACTCCCAATAGCAAACCCCAAAGCCCTCTTCCCCTCCCCCCGCCTCTTCCTTTTCTTTTCTGCCCTTTCCCCTCCCCCCGCCTCTTCCTTTTCTTTTCTGCCCTTTCCCCTCCACTTTGGCTACCTTTTAGTGAAGGGACACATCTGCTGTCATCACCACACAAATGGGCACATCAATGCTTCTGATGAAAATAAAAAAATGTCACTGAAATAAGGGAATGTTTTGAAAGCCAGCCAGTTTGTCAGTAAATTATAAGCTTCCTTACCATAAAACTCGAACAAATAGAAGCCACATCTCATTAACTGAAAGCGCAATATGACTCTAGTGATATTCATCTCCCCCAAGAGTGCTTATCCATCGGGAAAAGAGATCAAAGTTTTGCTGAGACCTGCCACTAATGACAACGTTCTAACTTTCTTTATTAAAGAATATCTGAGCAGTTAGCCAAATAGCCAGGTCCCCTCCCTCCCCTATTTGGCTGGGTGCTTGAGGCGCTTGTTGTTCTAGTTGGTTTTTCTGATTAAGGACAATGGCAGATCCTCTACTAGCGGCTATGTGAGGCTCAACTACTCACCACTTGAACAGCCCTTGAATTCTGCTCTCCTGAGAGGAGCTGGTCCCACTTCTCTGTTGCTGCTATCTCTTTCCCCATATATCTTAGTCAAAACAACACTTGATTTGGAATCCAGGGAGTCAGGTTACCCTCCAAGTTGTGCTACTTACTAGTTGTGAGGCCCTGGCCAAGATCTTTCCCATCTCTAGGATTCAGCTACCTCCCCTCTCAAATGAGATCTACAAACCTACCAACTACCATAGTAGCAAAGTAGATCTTTGACTTAACTCTGCAGAAACAAGCCTGACACTGAGAAGCAGGAAGGATGAATGTCATCCAAGACCACAGGATTTAGGGCTAGAAGGAACCTCAGAAGCCACCTCATCCACCCCCCCTCCATTTTACAGGGGAGATAACTGAGGAAAGTGAAGTGACTTGCCCAAAGTCACTCACAGGATCCTAGATCTAGACTGGGAAGAGTCCTCAAAAACTCATTCATTTTACAGAGGAGAAAACTGAGGCCCACGGAGGAGAAAGAACTAGACCAAAGTCACACACAGGATTCAAAGGCCATCTAATCCAAGCCCTTTATTTTACGAAGGATGAACCTATGAGCCCGAGATGTCACTGGGTTGTGAAGAGGTCACTGAGAGAGTGAGGCCTGGAGATGGGGCATGGAGCCAAGTCCTTCAACCCCACAAGGTGCTGAAGCCTATTTTTCACGAGCTTGGACATTTTGTTTTTGCAAGTAATTTGGCAGCTCAACATATATTTGGACATAATTTACCTGAGCACGACACAGAAACCCTACTGTCTAAGCATACAGCTAGTCCCAAGTTCGGCTGAGTGTGCTATGCTCGAAGACATGGGTCATTGTGTCCCTCCCAAAAAACATATCCTCTTTTGTGCTAGGAAGCCCATCTTTGACACTGAGAGTCAATCTGTGTGTAATGAAGCCATGCATTGTGGATGCCTGGAGTGAGAAGGTGGGAGAGACCAAGACAGGCACCAGGAAAAAACATGAGCACCTAAGTCAGAAAACTATGCCACTTCTAAGGTAAGACACTCTCTGTACTTCCCTTTTCCTTGTCTATAAATGAGAAGACCAGACTAAATCATAAAACAACTGCTTGTCTATAGTAAGCCAAAGCTTCAAAAGCATTCTTCCCACAAAAATCTCATGACGTATGAGACAAGTATTATTATACTCATTTTACAGGTGAAGAAATTGAGGCTCAGAGAGGACAAGAAGTTTACCTAAGTTTATATAACTACAAAGTGGCCCTGCCAGAATCTGATTCCATGAACAAAAGAATTCAGTTCACAAGAACATACTGCCTCACTATTCTGTGATCTGAGAGAGATGAAAAGAGCTTACATGAACCATCTAAGAAGGAAATTTTGATCTTTTCCTCCACAGCCTCCTCTCTTCCAAGCTCAGCACCATCCTCCCAGTGACCCAGGCTCACAACCCTGGGGTTCACCCTCCACATTCAATCCGTCGCCAAGTTTCACCAATGCTACCTTCATCTCCTGTCTCCTATATGCCTGCTGCTCTCCCCTAGCTGCCACCACTCTGGTACAAGCCTCCACCACCACACAGTGGGGCTAGTCCAACAGCTGCTGATTGGGTTCCCTGCCTCAAGTGTCTCCCTACTCCAGACCACACTCCCCACACAGCTGTCAAGTTTATCTTCCTAAAATGCACGTCTGACTCTATCACCCCCTTAGTCAGGAAATTCCAGACCTTCCCTATGACTTCCAAGAACAAATATATGATCTTTTGCTTGGCTTTCAAAGCCCATAGTAAGCTGGCTTCTTCCTACTTTTCCAGTTTTCTTACACCATGGCCCCCTCTCCATGCTCTGTGACACCCTGTCACTGGCCTCTGGGCTGTTCCTCACACACAACACTCCATCTTCCGCTCCCAAGCAATTTCACTGGTTGTCTCCTGTGCCTGGAATGCCTGGAACACTTGTCCTTGTCTTTTCCTCCTATTTTCCATGGCTACCTTCTAGTGTCAGATAGAGTTCCACCTTTTGCAAGAAGCCTTCCCCAGTCCTCCTTAATACTTTCCCTCCGAGACCAGTCCCCAATTTCTCCAGAATATCTCGTTTATACACATAGAATTCCTTGCATGTTGTCTCTCCCATCAGACTGTGAGCTCCTTAACAAAAAGGACTGGCTTTTGGTTTTCTTTGTACTCCCTGGAACTTAGCACAATGTCTGGCACATAGTAGGCACTTTTAAAAAACTAGAAGGCTTGACTTATTGCATGTAAAAAGTGAGCGAGAGTGAAGAACCTAACATCACCCCAAAATTATGAACACAGGAAACTGGGTGAATGGTGATTTCAGAAACAGAATGAATACAGACAGAAGGAAGATCAAGTTTAGGAGGAAAGAGATTAAGTTCAGTCCAGGACAGTAGAGACTGAGGCTGCAGCAAGACACTGAGTGGAGATTTCCTGTAGGCAGCAGGAGACGTAGGTATGAAACTCAAAAGAGTCATCAGTACCTCGATATGGATTTGGAAATCTTTTGTGTAGAGGCAGGCTAGAACACTGAGAGAGATAGAGACAGAAAGAGAGAAGGGGACATGACCTTGAGCAACGTCAACACGAGAAGCTTAGGAACATGGCAAGGAGCCAGCAAAGGAGACTAAGAACAACCAAAAGAGCCAAAGGAAGAGAGGGCATCCTGTAATTCATCAGTGTTGAAAGCTGCAGAGAAGTCAAGGAGAATGAGGACAGGAAAACAGATCCCCAAGGTCACTGGTCCATCCACCCTCAGCTCTGGAAAAGTGAAGAAAATCCACCTTCCTCTAATCTTGGCAGAGATGCAGACTTCAGATGTAAGAGAAGAAATACTACATATACTGTCAGGCAGGATTCATATGCTACTTGGATTTGCTCAGGTATTTTCCCCTATTTTTCTTAATTTTATGCTAGAAGGAATGGCTCACATAGTAGGGGATAAGGGAAGGCTATCTGGAGAAATGAAATGGTCCAAGATGGCAGAGGAGCAGGAAGCAATACAGCTCCCCACCAAATCTCCACCAAACAGATCTAGAAAGTGCATGAGGTTCAATTCTGATGGGGAAAAAAATGCAAGAAAAAGGCAGAGTGAGTCACTTTTCCAGTCTAGGTCAGCAAAGAGAGGCAGGGAAGTCTGTGGACTCTGGGGATAGGGTCTGGCAGGAGTGTGCCTCAACACAGACTCCAGAGCAGGGAGAGCTCCAAGACTTATGTGGGAACAGATGCCAAGGGGCAACTTTGTGCCTCACTACCCAAAACCAGGTCACAGATCCAGGGTGGGTAAAGGAAGAGACCTGTAGACCTTCTGGATTAAGGAGATGTCAGGAATCCTGGGCTAGGGGTTAAGAAAGAATAAGAGCAGCAGCCAACAGTAGTGTTGTGGCAGAGACTCCAGGTGTGGTGCAGGGTCTCAGTTCCAACTTCAAGTCTAGTCTGAAGCCTCCAGAGGAATATCCAGAGCAGGAATCAAAGCCCAAAGGGAAGTCTGCAGTTCTTTCCCTCTGAAGCAGCAGACTCTCTCAGCTGGCTGGCCTAGCCACATTGCCTCGCAGGCAAACGTATCCCGTCACCTACACATACATCGCTGGCAACACAAGTTTCTTAACTTAGCCCTGGAAGATATGCAGTATCAGAATGATTATCCTCACTCTACAGATGAGGAAATCAAGGTCCAGAAAAGGAGAAGTAAATTGCTTATGATCAAATTGTGAGTTCTCTGATTTGTGTAAAAATCACTATACATAATACACTTGATCCTTTTGACAGTCCTGTAAGATGTGTTACAAATAATACCTTTTGTGGCAGGCCTGAGGCTTCAACCCAGGTTCCCTAACCACAAAGCCAGGGTTCTTCCCACTAGATTGTCCTACCTCTCAGTCACCTTGGATTGATATAAAACTTTGGCAGACTTTAACAACTGTGCCTCAGCATCTGGGGGTCTCACTTGGGAATCAAATTCAAATGCCTGTATATGGCATATGTAAGTTTATCTAGAATCCATATGCCATCTAGAAATAAAACCATCACCCAATGCCCTTTTCATTCCCTGTTTCAAGAGATGCTTGTCTGTGGCATTCTCTTCGCTCTCTACAACTTTCATGCCATGTTTTGTCTCACAAGTAGATGTTCCTTGAGGGTTTGTATGTTATACTTTCTTTATAAAAACTGCACCAAATATCCCAAGTTCAAAGTTCTTTGAAGAGCAACCAATGTGTGATAAATGAATGAGAAAAAGCTTCATGAGTCTTTCCCACTGTATCCGACTTTGCACTCAAGAGGGCTGCAGGTCAAGGACAAAGGCTCTCTTAAAGTGCTTGCTTCCCTTCAAGAGTATATGTTTTCACACCAATGAATTTTTGAAGGCAGCTACTTTTCTCAACTTCCCCAGTGGACTGCCTCCAAAGGCCCCACTTCCCAGCATGTACTGAAGTCATCCGCTGACATCTGCACACCTCTGCCGTCTGTTTCCCACTTCTTGACGTAGGCCAGTTGCCTGATGTACCACCTGCTTGTGTGATTCATGCATTAAGCCTTGTCATTCTTTACCAATGCTCTCTGGCTCCTTTGGGACCTAGAGGATGACAGAAGGCAGTCTTAGTATTCTGGAGAAATTAAATTTGAATATACTTTTGGCATTTTTCCTTCTTTCAGAATTTTTCTTTTGTACTAACTATTCCCCAGGGTTCAAACTAGCATTTATGAATAAATATTGCTAAATATTTTAAAGTAAATAACATTAATGATAACAAAAATAAGGATTATTATACATGCATGTGCTTTCATATGCAAAGATACCCAAGAAATGAGTCTGTGGGTTAATCTGACTTTTCCTGAAGTAAGAATGAGTTTACACTGACCCTTGTATACTCTTTTACCCAGGCACTAAAGCTAAGGACTGAGGAAACAGTATGATTTTGATAGCTTCCTAACAGTGTGATCATAGGTAAGTTACTTGCCCTCTCTGAGCTTGTTTTCTCACCTGGAACATGAGGATAATAAAGTTTGTAGTATTTAACTCACAAGATTCTCAAAAGGATCAAATGAGATCATGTATTTAAAGAGATTTAAAGAAAATCTGGTAAGAACTCACTATTTGACAAAAATTGCTGAGTAAACTGGAAAGCAGTTTGGCAGAAATTAGGTATAGACCAACATCTCATACCATATACCCAGATAAGGTCAAAATGGGTACAAGATTTAGACATAAAGGGCAATATCATAAGCAAATTAAGGGAGTATGGAAAATTTTACCTGTCAGAACTATAGATAATGGAAGAACTTATGACCAAACAAGACAAAGAGATCATTACGGGATATAAAATGGATAATTTTTATTATGTTAAATTTTAAAAGCTTTTGCATAAACAAAAGAAATACAACTAAGATTAGAAGGAAAGCAGGAGGGAGGAAGGAAGAAATTTCATAGCAAGTTTCTCTGATAAAGTCCACATTTCTCAAATATATAGAGAACTGAGTCAAATTTATAAGAATACGAGTCATTACCCAATTGATAAATGGTCAAAGGATAGGAACAGGCAACTTTCAGAAGAAATCAAAGCTATCTAGTCATGTGTAAAAAATGCTCTAAATCACTATTGATTAAAGAAATGCAAATTAAAATCACTCCAAGGTACCACATCACACTTATCACATTGATTAACATGACAGAAAAGGAAAACGACAAATATTGAAGGTGATGTAGAAAAATCAGGAAACTAATGCTCTGCTGGTGGAGTTGTGGATGGATCCAATCATTCTGGAGAACAATTTCACAATATACCCAAAGGGCTAGAAAACTGTGCAAACTGTTTGACCCAGCAATACCACTACTAGGTCTGTACCCCAAAGAGATCATACAAATGGGAAAATGATCTATATATACAAAAGCATTTATAGGGCTAGCTAGGTGGCGCAGTGGATAGAGCACTGGCCCTGGAGTCAGGAGGACCTGAGTTCAAATCCGGCCTCAGACACTTAACACTTACTAGCGGTGGACCTTGGGCAACTCACTTAAACCCTTCATTGCCTAACCAAAAAAAAAAGAAAACATTTATAGTAGCTCTTTTTGTGGTAGCAAAAATTAGAAATTGAGGAGATGCCTATCAATTGGGGAATGGCTGATGAAGCTGTAGTATATGATTGTGATGGAATACTACTGTGCTATAAAAAAATGATGAGGATGGTTTCAGAAAAACCTGGTAAGACTTATATGTAGTGATGCAAAATGAAGTGAGCAGAACTAGGAGAACACTGTGCACAGTAACAGCAATATTGTTCATGTCAATTCAATCATAACAATTTGGGGGTGGAGGGGGTAAGAGGAAGGCACCCCATAGTAAAAATCTGATTAACTGGTAATGAGCCCATTTATTTCACCAGATTGCAGCACTAGATTGCACTACAAGAATGGCAAAAGCCCGTCCAGATGCAACTTAACAATAATAACTATAAGCACGTACTAAAAGCACCTACTACATACAGAACAATGCGTTAAGCACTAAGGGAGAGAGCAAATTTAGAAGAGAAATTGTGAGCCCAGAGGCTTCAGCCTAAACTGAACACCTTCAGTAGAAATGGTGAGCCATTTGGATCCTCTTACTTGCCTCATTCAAAGGCCTTATTCAGCAGACTCAACACTTCTAACCCCAATTTGATTCTAGCTAAGGCATTACACACATTTCATTATTTTTCATTCAGCAAATGATGCATCTTGGGATGATCACTGCCCAAGGCCATAGTACTAGTAAATTTTGAGGCAGGTCTCAAATCCAGGTTTTCCTGACTCCAGATCTAGCACTCTGTCCACTAAATACTGAGCCACTGAGACTCATGACTGTCCTCTTCACAGGAAGAAGCAAGCAGTCAGCCTGCCAAAGCTGTTACATGTTTGCAGTGTGGTGTCATAGATAGAAAATTGATCCCATAGTCAGGAAGACCTGTGTTCAAATTCTGCCCTAGGTACTTCCTAGCTGCAAAAGCACAAAAAAGTAAGGTCATTTTTCTGGGCTGCAGCCTCCTTACCTATAGAACAGAAATTATGATGGATAGAGATCATGATGGCAGTCTTTTGACAGGGTTAAGGCTGTAGGCTCCAATCAAATCATGCATGTAAAATGCTTTGAAATAATTAAAACATAAAACATCAGTTATTTACATTAGAGCATGCTGCCTCTCAGTCACCCCTATATGCACACCCATGTACAGGTCATGGGATTTAGCACTAGAAGCAATCTTCAGGGACATCTAGTCCGAGGAGGGAGTGACCTGCTTATACTCACAAGATTTTTGCCCATGTCCCCAGTCTCCACAGCCAGTGTTGTTACCAATACACCAGGTCCACACCAACAAATGATGATATAACACATTTTTAAGCATTTAAAATATTTTGCAGCCCTACATGGAACATGGAGCTTATGTTCCTAGAGATGATGAAGTCTGGTGTTCCTTCACTAGGATGGCTTTTACCCCTTTAAGTTTTAAAGGCACAGACATACCAAGTTTATGTTGTGGCATCTTTATTTAGATGATTCTAGGAGCAGGCAATTGTTACAAGAGAATTCAGATGTAAGGCACCTAATACTCCCAAGAATCTTGGAATTATCCTCGTGCTGCACTTGACATTTTTTTTTTACCATCCCAGCAAGCTGAGCAGGCTCACCTGTGAATTTCCCTAAGCTGAAGAAAGAATGACTTAGCAGATGTAGCCCAGTCTAGTTTGCCTTTAGCAGGCAGTGGGAGAGAGAACAGAGCCTCTGTTAGCAAATAACAGAGTATGGGATATAATGAATACTGAGCACTTGATACTGGCAGTTCCAAACCTCTTTCCTATGAGTGATCCAAAGCACCAAGCTAAACAAATATAATTAGATTTTGCTCTGTAAAGTTATTATTTGTTTAAATGTTGTAATCCTCTTACTAAATATAAGCTGAAATTTAATTTGGTGACAAGCGGTAAATATTGCAAAGCAGTTTGAGCTTACATCAAAGCTACCTGACATGGTTTTGTTTTGTTTTTTTTTTCCCTCTCCTGATGACTATTTTATATTTGCATAATTAAACCCCTTTTCCCTGCTGGTTCCTCAAGTCAAGTGACTAAAAGCTGAAAGCTTCTTGGAAGAGAAGAGTGGGGAGGGTAGAAAACCCTAACTTTTTTCTGCTGTTTTTTCTCCTTTCTAAATCCTCTGCAAACCACACAGGGTCCAAAGAAATTGGCTGAGTTGCCTAAAGTCACAGAGCCAGCAGGTAAGAGAGTCAGAATTCAAACTCAGGTCATCTGACTGCAAAAGCAGTGCTCTTTCCACCTCTTCTCTCATATCAAAGTTAATGTTTTTGCCCTTTTTGGGGGTGGGGCATGGCGAGAAGGGGCAAGGAGAACAGATTTGTAGACACCTACTTCATGGGCAGGACGAAGTCCTCAGTTCTCCCCCAGTCCTCAAGGCCCAGCTGTAGCTCAGCCTCTTCTAGAAAGTCCTCTCCATTTATTTCAGTCCATCTATCTTTTGCATCTCCCACAGTGCCTAGTACTGAATTATTTTAGGGAAATTTTGAGGACAGGTCAACAGGTTGGAGTCTAACCTGGTCCCAAGTTTTCCTTCAGATTTTGAGGCCATGTGTCTGATTCCATGTTACCTGACACACTTTACAATTACACTGAGGTAAAGAGAGTCTATAAACATAAAGAGCAATTTATTTCATAATGTACAAATCCCTCTACACATCACCAAATTCCTCACAACACGCAGAGCTTGATGGGAAGGATGAGGAACTCAAGGCAAGGCATCAGGTCAGAATGATTACATCATCACATTCCCAGAGTATTGATGTTAATGTAAGGGGAGAGTTGCAAAGGTGTCCTCATCAGAATGCTAAAAGGTCATGGGACTAAGTGGAGTAGCCATGGGTTTGGATCATCATTTCTTCTTTCCTCTCCTATACAAGTTCAGGGCACATTACTTTCAATCCCAAAGGGTGAATGCTGAGGTGAGGCCTGCATGGACTTCATGGGTTCAGTGTTCCAATGGCCCTGCAAGGGGTCAGGTGGGATGCCTCCAAAATGCTTTACTGAAGATTTAGAAGCAAAACTCTACCATCTCACAAATGAGGCCCCTCTTATTGCCTTGTACATATAAACTTGAAAGTACACTTCTCTTTACAAACATATTCATTAAATGGAACTGAAATGAGGCCCTAGTCAAGTCTATGAGAACTCAAGATGTCAATGTGGTAGCCACGCTCAGTTAGGTGGAGCTGAGGGTGCTCCAACTACTGGATGTAAAGTCCCAAAGCTTTGGAAAATGAACAAAAATTGATCAAATTCCTTCACCTGAACAGTGATGATTCCAGACATTCAGAACAAAAGTAAAGTCAGCCACTTCAGTCTGAAGAAGGTAAGCAATTAGGAATTGAGTGTGTGTATTACTGTTTTACTATTTCCCTTTAAGATCAAATGAAATCATGGGGTCACAGAAAGAGAGAGAGAGAGAGAGAGAAAGAAAGAGAGAGAGAGAGTGTGAGAGTGAGTGAGTGAGAGTGTGTGTGTGTGCTCACGCATGCATTTCTTTATTTAAAGCAACAAATCATTCAGAAAAATCAATCAATCCAGATATTCACTATCAGGCCATCCAGATGCCCTCTTTGTTTCAGGATTTTCTCTCTAATCATTACCATAGCTTTCCGTAGCTCCTGCTGTGAAACACAGTTAAATGTGTGTGTGGTCAGAGACAAAAGAAAGCATCAGACTAATGTACCCAGGGCCCGGTGAAGGGATTCAATACGTCAGGTAGAAAGGCTATACATGGAGCACTAGTTAGAGACTTGAGAGCATTTTGTAACTTTGGGGATTTTAAAAAGAGCCTGGTTCATCCTATGTAGCCTTAAGCCATAAAAATCAGGAAGGACTTGACACGTAAATAAAGCAAGTGACCACCTAGACTGTGTGAGTAAAGGGGCATTCCGAACCCCCAGCTCCCCACCCCAATACAACCCCAGTGACGTGAAATGTCCACCATGAGTCACTCTGCAGGATGAAAGCCCACGTGAGGCACCTTTTTGTGATCAGGTCAAAAGGGGATCCACAGAGAGACTATGTGATGAGACCCGTATGAATTTAATCACTGTACTTTCTCATTGGGGGGGGTGGGGGATGTGGAGGGTTGAGGCCAAAACAAGAAGAGGAAGTGACTAGAAGCACTTGAGACAAATATCCAAGCTAAAGGAAGTTTTGGGAAACAGCAGGGTAGCATCATGTCTAGGAGCAGGACTTCCCCTACCCTCCCGCCAGCTGATCAGTCTACTCAGGCCATTTTATGATAGGCTAGCTGAAGGCCTAAGAGGTCACACATCTCGGGCAGCAACAAGGCTGTTTAGCAAGATCCCAATTCACCTGGATTTCCCCTCACTGGGCCCCCAGCTCCTCATCTTGAATCCTACGCCCAGGCTCCGCCACAAGTACTTGCTTTTTTGTATAGCAGAGCCCTGAGTGACCGCTCCTTTGCCTGCTTCGTGAAGGGGGACAGCAGCAGGGAAGGAAACAAGCCCTTTGTTCCGAGTAGGGGAGAGGACAGGGGTCTATTTGAACACGCATACCCAGCATTTATCCCCTAGTAAGCACTTCTTTGTAGAGGTGAGGGACTACGGGTGTGGAATACTGAATATGCTGCCAGACTCAGTTGACATTCTAGTTAATTTTGCCAAACTGCTACACAGGAGGGGGAGGAATAAACTCAGATATAAATGTTATGTAAACCTCCAAAAATCTTAATAAAAATTGTGAAATTATATTTAAAAATAATGAAAGCACAATGGCCACTTGCCAAAGCTCATGACTTAACTAAAATCAGAGAATTGATACTGGAGAAGAAACTCATGACAAGTCATCTTTCATACCTGAAATGTACTCCTTCCTTCTTTCTCTCAGAACCTCAGTTCAGTCGCCATCTCCTCCATGAAGCCTTTCCTGACTGGCCAACTACTTTGCATTTTTTCCTATTTATTCCTAGTAGAAGAGTCGTGAGTAGTAGGACTGTTTGGTCTGGCTTTGTGCCACCGGTACCTTGTGAGGAGGACATGCCCATCCCTTCTCCTGAGACTAAGTTTCTTTCTCTGGGCCCAGTTGTGCTCCTCTAGAACATAAGGCCACAGTCACAGAAGAAGATGCTCTTCTGGGTCTTCCTCCTGCACTTGCTCCTATCTATGCCCTTATGTCCTTTCTCATAGGCTGGGCCCCACCTCAGACAAGGGAACAATCCCGGACCTAGAATGATGACTCAGTCAGTATTGGGCACAAACCCACTGACCTAATTTACCCCAGACCAGAAAATGAACCAGCCGACTGGGCAGAAACTTCTTCCAGATCTCCTAGGCTGGAGCTTCCTGAAGCATGAAAGGTGTTTCACCAAAAGGTCATGCAGAAGACCTAAGTAGACATCCCATTTCCGACACTTTCTGTGCAGCCCTAGACAGGTGGCTTCTCACTAAGCCTCAATTTGCTCAGCTGAAAATAAAGGTGATAATAATACTTGTACTACCCACTTTACAGGACTGGTGTAAAGACAGAGCTTGATAAAAATTACCAAGTGTTAGAAAAGTTTAAATTACTAGTAAGACTGCAGAGCTGGATTACATTTTGCAAACAGGAGAAACAGCTTCATGCTCCAGAAGAGCCAGGATTCTCTGTGTCTCCCTCGCTACCTGGTCTTTGTCTCTTTCTCAATCAGTGCTGGCAGCATGCTCTCGTTGCTTTCCTACCAATCTTTGTCTTCTAAGTTCCCTTTCCAAGCCATGGAGAATGATATTCGGCCTAGACTTACACATCTGCAAAATCTCATTGCAAGAAAAATGGGATGATTTTGGCAGAATGGCCACGTACTTACTGGCTTCATTACATTCATTACTGGCTTTACAGCAAAAGAAAATATATCCAGAGCAAGCTCTCACTCGGCATTTCAATATAGTTCTCAAAATTTTCTGAGAAACATATGGAGAATCTTTGGAGCTGGGTCTTGAAAGATGAAGCCACCAATAATGAAAGAAAGGCCTTTACAACTTAGGAATTACCACAACAGAACTACTTTCTTGGCAAATCCTCAACTCATAACCTACTTATCAGGCCCCTGCCCCACACCCTCAAAGCAGCCAGCCAGGCCAAGAAATACATGTTGCTGTTGTTGTTTCCTTTCAAAGCTCAGTAAACAACTTGGAAAATCTAACTGCCTGATTTTTCTTTTTAAATAAAGTCTTATTTTTATTGATATCTTTTGGTCTTACATTACGTTCATGTCCAAATTCATTATATCCCACTCCACTCCCCTGTTCAGTGAGCCATTCCTTATAATGAAGATAAAGAGGCCAAAGGAGCAGTTCAACAAAACCAACCAACCCATCAATTGCAGCCAATATGGTGGGCAGTCCTCTCCAGCTCAGCCTATTCAGTACAAATACTGCTGATTACCTGACAGAGGATTTATCCAGAGTACCCAAGAGGCCACGCCTCTCTTTATTTCTGCCCAACTTGGAACCTAAAGTGACTGAACACCCTGAACATTAAATCCAGATTCCAATATTTCTGCATTCTCTGCCTGCACATCATTTGTTCTTTCAAATGGAATGGCATCCTCTTTCCTGTCCCCTTATCAAGTCCTGACTCATCTTCAAGGCCCAGTTTCAACTTCCAGTCTTCCAGGAAGGCTTCTCCAGCCTACTAGGTCTCAGTCTTCTCACCTACAAATGAAGGGAGTGGATGGAAAATCTCTGAGAGAGATAAGTGATTTGCCCATGGTTATACATAAGGTCACAGACAGAGAAATACAAGAAACCTCAGGGGCCATCTATCTCATCCAACCCCATCATCTTAGAGAGAAGGAACTCAAGATCCAGGGAGACAACATGCCCTGCCCAAGGTTACCAAGGTAATAAACACTGGAGGTGGGATTTGAATCTCAGTCCTCTGACTCAAGGGACAATGCTCCTTCCACTGGACTATTTTGATTTCTCCAAAGTAAATCACTTCTATAAACATTTTAAGCAAATTCTCTGTGCAGGGGGCTAGGCTAAACACTGGATGGGATAGAAAGTTTAGGTAAAATATAGTTCCTGTCCTTGCAGAGGTAAGACACCAATACATAAAATCCTAATACGAAAATATACAGAAATGCTTTAGATTGCAACAAATTCTACTGTGATGCTTCATCATGGCACAGAGAAGGCCCCAAACTTCTGAGAGCTCTGCCTGTGGAGTCTAACTAATGCCATGTCCTACTGAGTAAAGGCCCAGTGATGGCCTCCACATCTGGTGCACAAGGATCAGCCAACAAAGTACGGAGAGGCTCACTGACTAGTTGAAGAGTGATTAATATTTTTGTCACAACAGTGGCCAAAGTAATCTACTAAGACATAGGGAGCTTGTAACTGGTGTTGGTAGAGGGTCCACCGCACTGATGAAACCAAAGATATATTTTTGGGGAAAGTATATCAGAGAAGTGAAAGATGGTTTTGTGTGCCTCTTAATGGATATTTCACTCTGAACACAATTGCATGTAACTTGAGAGCAGGGACATAGCTCTTATATACTTGTTTATTCAGTGTCCATATTACAGACCAAATTTGGAAAAATGTCCATAATTGGAGAACAACTCTTAGCAAGTATATTAACTAAGGGCTTCTTTGCATTTCTATCATGAAGAAAAGTCATCTGTTAGTTTAAGTAAAGCCCAAGAGTAAAGTCAGGAATACTAATTATGAGCTTGCTAGGTGTGTGACTCCGGGTCTCACTTTCCTCATGTATAAAATGGGCATAACAATCTTTATATCCTATTTCGCAGGACTGTAACAAAGTGTTTTGTAAACCAGAAGGCAGCTTTAGTGACAGAACAATAATCACTAAGACATATAGCACTCTAAGGTTCGCTAAATATTTTATATATGTTAACTCATTTGATCATTGTAACAACCCTGTGAAATAAGTGCTGTTATTGTCCCCTTTTATAGATAAGGAAACTGAGGCTGAGAGAGGTTAAGTGACTTGCTCAGGGTCACACAGCTAAGACAGAAGCTTTGTGAGCTCAGGCTTTCTTGCCACCAAGCCCTTTGCTCTATAATACTGTGCCACCAAGCTACTCCTACGACAATGATTCACAGGTGCTAATGAAATTCAAGCATATGGTTGATCTCTTTACTGACCAGCATTAAGGGTCCTAGGAGGCTGAGACTTAAGTAGAAATAAGTGATTACAGATTTTTTAAAAAGTTGTTTAATAATTTCTACACTCAAAGATTTTCGAATAGCTGCTTTCTGTTTTTATTTCATTTTTTTTTGTTTTTACAGCCATTACTCAGGATAGGTATTTAGCCTAGGCTGAGCATGGCTAGTGACTACCCAAGGGAAACCTGAAGCCATTCCACATTCTAATCATGTCTCTGATAGTACACTTTCTCCTATCAAAGAACATGAAGCAATAAGGAACAGCAGCAAAGACAGAAGGGGAAGGAAGAAAACCACGATCTTCCCTAATGGCAAAGCTCCTCAACAGGGTGCTCTGGAGAAACACTGGCAATCTGACAAGGCCACCCCTTTGGCTACCAGGGGTGGGGAACCTGCAGCCTTGAGGCCATGGGTTCCCCACTCCTGGACTAGATGAAGATATTTATCGACAAACTGAACAAGAAAAGGTACCATGGCAGGCAGCTATATATGAACTGATGCAAAGTGAAGTGAGCAGAACCAGGAGATCATTGTACACAGTAACAGCAATATTATAAGGATGATCAACTGTGAATAACTTAGCTACTCAGATCAATACAATGATGCAAGATAATCCCAGAGGAATCATGATGAAAAATGTTATCTACCTCCAGAGAGAGAACTGATGGACTATGAGTGTGAACTGAAGTATGATTTTCTCTCTTTATTTTTATTGATCTTTTTGCAATAGGGCTAATATGGAAATATGTTTTGCAAGATTTCACATGTATAATTGATATAATATTGCTCGCCTTCTCGGTGGGTAGCAGGCAGGGGCAGGAGGGAAGAAGAGAATTCAGAACTCAACTTTTTTTCTTTTTCTTTTTCTAAATTTTTTTTCTTAAAAAGAATGTTAAGAATAAATAATAAATATAGAAAAGGAAAAAATGGCTATGCTGTAAGCCAGTCTTGGGAGTTTCTGTCTCATTTAGGAGACAATGGGAAGAACAATCAAAGTTTTTGAGCAGACCAAAAAGTCAAGAAGACCATATGATGGGTTAATCCATTGTGGGTTACTTCACTGGCCTCAGGATTTATCATCTCTGATAGGGTAACCTTACCCTAAGTATTCTTTGTGACATAACCTCAAGACATTTCCCCATACACTCCTCCTCCTAAATAACCTCTCATTCTATATTTCCTCAAAAGTTTGCTGAAAGATGATGAATTTCTCATGAGATTCCTTTATTCAATAAGGGATTGGATAGATTCACTATCAGCTGTGCAGAGTGGTCTGTCTTTCCACTTGTTTTAGAAAGTAATATTACTAAAAAGTAAGTCTTCCTCCCTTTACCTCTGTTAGGCTCTGTCTAGTCCTTTCCTCTCCCTCCCACCATACCTTGAGAATGTCACCTTGTAGACAGAACTATGTCTCACTATTTAGTGTTCTAGAATACAAGCTGCTGGGTTTCATTTGAAAATCAAAGTTAAGTTTAAAGGTGGAGATTTCCTGCCTGACAGCAAGTCCCAACTGGGCCTGCCCAGTTAGCTTCCCCCAGCCCAGCTCCAGGAGAGGCTGACATTGTCCCTAAAACATCTCTACACTAAGCTGACAAGCATTTCCACAGACCAGCTAGTCTTTGCATGGCTTGTCTGGATAAACGGTGAGTGCCTTCTTTCCTTTCCAGCTATAAAACTTTATATGAGGAGTAGCCTTTCTCATGCTATCTCAGTGATGGGGAAGCAGTGCGGCTGAGAAGGACTGAGCTGAGAGGCAGGTCTTGAAAGCAGAGCTTGCCAAGGCCAGGCTTCATTAAAGACCATAACTCTAGAAGGAAGGGAGGCTGCAGCAAGAAATAGGTAGGTTTAAGAACTCCTCTAATTAATTTGATTTTTTTTTAAACTAAATGATTTACTGATCAGCACAACCGATTAAACTTATTTATTTCCATTTAAAGCAATTTAACTAATTTTATTTGACCTAGTGGGGAATAAATTTAGGGAATTTATTCCCCCAGAGGGTGATATGGGATGAAAATAGAGAGACTCAAGAATGATTTGTCTAAATGTGAAGGATGACAGAGCCATAATGCATATCCAAGGGAATTAGGTGTTAGGGGAAGGGGGGATGAGATTGGTTGGAGAGGAGCCACATTCCTAACTTCTCCTTTTCTCTCCCCCAAACCTTCTATCAGAAACCGAATGCTAGAGTAGGTGGATCATGAGTTGGCCTTAGGAAGGCAAGGCTATGCTGGTCTGTCTTCCAGTACAGGAAGGTTGTGACATGCCCATCTGTTGATAAGATGAAGAGAGGGAACAAAGATAGCACAGAAGCAAAAGATGGCTGACTTATGTGGATGGATATAATGCAGCAGGTATGCAAAGTGTACAGAGACAGATGAAGAGCAAACTATTAGATAGGGTAGGGAGGAGAGATTCTTCTTCTCCCAGGTAAAGCCCAGAAAATTCACAGGTATATCACAGCTTGGACAAAATTGAGAAAATAGTGCTTTAACACCCTCCTTTTCTCCTATTTATTAAAGCTACCAAGGAAATTCCTCTTCATCAAAATCAAACAACTGAGATGGGTCTGATGAGTGTTTGAATGGACAAAATTTGTAGCTGAGATGGCCACGAGGCTGCTCAAAGGATGGGGATCAGGATGCACACTGCTTCCCTTTAGCTCCCTTGAGACCAGCAGGCACTTTTCTCAGAGAACAGAGGAATAAGTGAATGGAGTGGGCCTCCAGGAGGCTGAATGAGGGAAGAGGCTCTAACATCCCCACCTATTCATTAGGTCCTCTCCGATCTCCTTTGGGGCTCCCATCTGTCCTGGCAGAAGAGCCCAGTTGCCAGGGGAGGCAGCAGGCTGAGTGGCAACCAGATGAGGGTAGAATCACCATTTGCCCTCCTCTTAGTAGGTCAAGACCAACTCAAGATCTCCTGAGGTGAAAATAGAGGAGCTACAGAATGGGAGCAAGTCCATTGAGGGCCCAGGGAATGGTGGTCGACGGGCCATGTGCTTGCAAACTGGGAGGGCCAACCAAAGGGCCAGGGTTTCCCCTTGCTCCTTAAGGTGTCCTCTCTACCTCCCTATGGGAAATTGCCATGGAGCTGACAGCCCGAGAAGCAACAATTCCCAGTCAAGAGCAAATGCACTATCCTGCTATCATACTGGGAGGCCTGTGGGCTGCTATGGACAACTGGGTCCAATCTGTCCTGTGGGCAGCCTGTGCTCCACCAATGTTACGTACCCACTGACCCTACTTCTTTCAGTCCATATCTGTCTTCATCCTGTGTCTCAATTCCTTTTTCCTTCATCACCTCCTCAGCCTTTGTTCCTACTTTGCCTGCCTATACTGTTCCTTCCCCTCCTCTCAATCCCCTATCTTTCAGTGTTCCCTCCTACCAAAACAGAAAGAGTGATTGAGGCCTCAAAGATAGGAAGTATGGGGGAGCCAAAGTACAACTTCCTTTGATTTTTAGGTTTCTATTTGGGAAAATTCTCCCCCCAAATGCTACAAAAGCAGTTATTCTCATGTCAAAAGCAAACCCAATGAATGTTCTAACACTGGAAAGACCAACAATTATTGCTCAAAAACACTTTTCAGAGACCTAGACATCTTTGGTTTTTCCCCATCAGGAGATCATAGAAGAATTTCAGTGACATTTTCCAAGTAGATTCATTAATCGTGGGCCTCTCTAGCAAAAACAACAGGTAATGATGGGCAGAGCACAGGATTTGGAAATTCAGTAAGAAATAATTGGATTTCTACCATCTCCTCCCATAAGGCTATGAAGAGTATCATAGGATTTAGAACTGGAAGAGACCTTCAGAAGAAACAAATCTAGAGATGGAAAGCAATGACCAAGGTCACGTGGCCTCATAACAGAGCAAGGATGTGAACCCAAACCTTCTAACTCCAAATCGACTTTACTCACACTAACTCTTTTCCTCCACATTCTTAACCATAAAGGAAACGAAATCTGATCTCAAGTATGTGCAGCCAACTTCACCAAGCCTCCAGTCTCAGGTATTGGAGTCCACTGGGAATCTAAGATGACATTCACGTAGAGAAACCATCATAATCTACAAACCCTTAGTTTTCCATGTCCAACCAACCAAACCTACACTGCCCTAGAGACAAATTACATTTCCCCAATTCAATCCAATCATAATCCTTGTTTCAAATTAATTTGATACAGGTTGCAGGTGGGGGTGTTGACAGAGATACCCAGTACAGCACTACATACTCAGGGGATAAGACAGATTGTTGAACATGCAGGAATATTAGATTCAAATTATCCTCAAGCTCTAACAGTTTTCTGGAATGGATGCCTACAAATTGGAAATATATTCTAGGAGCACAGGATAAAAGGATTTAGAACTTCGAGGGACCTTAGGGATCACTGAGAACAAGGCTCTCATTTTATGGAGAAATAAAGGGCCTGAGAGGTTGGGGAAAGCGAACTCACCAAGGCCCCAAAGGACTTCAGTGGCAGATGCTCTCTCCCAGGAAAGCCAGAACTCTCTAGAGTATGTTTCACTGCTTCATCCCCAGAGCATGAACTCATAGGAGCAGAGGCCTGGTGGCCAGAAGAGACGTGTGCGTAGGTGAAGAAACAGTACCAGAAAGGTGGTGACTTGCACGAGGCCACACAGGTAACACCAAAGCTGGAATTTGAACACATGTCTTCTGAACCAAGAGGTAGTATTCTTTCTATTATATTATCAGTTCAAAAACATTTATTAAGTGTCTTCTCTCTGCCAGGCACTGGGAATACTATGCTGTATGGGAACAATTTCCCAAATGATCACTTCTTCCCATCCCTTGCCAATGATGTGTCAGATTTAACCCAACAGGCCAGGAAGTTGAGGGAGAGAAAATCTCCCAAAGCTTCTGGGCCACATGTTTCATGTCTGTTTGCCTGTGGAGCTTCTCAAGCAAGAAGGATGTTGGACTCCTCCAAAGCTTCCTTTCTGGTTATTCATATCCAGTTGCTTTAAATTGGTTTGTTCCAGACTCAGAGGTGGGAGCACAGGGCTTTGGAGGAGCAGCTGGGTAGTGTCGGATGAATTTCCCCTCACATTGAGCATGTCCTGAAGCTGGCACCATTCCACCAATTCACTGTGGATTGGATAGAGGGATTCAGCAAATCATTCGACAGCTGCTCACTAGGAGATAGCTTTATCCCAGTGTACCAAATACTTATTGCATTTTCAGCCTTAATGAATGAATGAGCTGGGCCTGCTTATGGGCATCACCAAAACCTCCCCAGCCAGATGTTAAAAGATACATTGAGAAGAAACCCAGCCCGCATATCAATCGTATTGCCACGTGTCTGGAGGGTCCCCCAAAGGGACAGTGTCTACCACCAGGGCAGGATGCATTCCTGTTCTCATTCAAGGAGCGCAAACAAATGTTCCCAGTATCTCAGTCCATAACAAACTCATCTAGACAAGAAAATACCAGCAAAGCAATCTGTTAACAATCACTTTTAATGTAATTCCATTCAATAAACCTTTAGTGAGTACCTTCTGTATGCCCTGCTAAGTTATAAGAGAGATGCCCAGATTCAATGAGAGGCAGTCCCTTGGGCCTATGCTGGAGAGAAGATACACACACAAATAACTATTACACAAAGCATAACATAAATGCAGGGGTGCAGTACAAACAAAGCCTTACTGGAGATTCAAGGGAAAACTATCTACAATCAAGGGAAATCAGCTAAGGCTTCATGGATGAAGTGACATTGGAATGGGATCTTCATTTAATAAGTATTTATAAAGCACACACTATGTGCATGGCACTGTGCTAGATACTATGGGTAGAAAAAAAAAAACAAACCAACCATTCTCTGCCCCTCAGATCACTTCTATTCTATTGGTAGGCGTAGGGGAGGGGAGAACACGTACACAGACAATATGATCTCTACCAAGTCAACACAAAGTAATTTGTGGGGAAAGCGAAAGGGAAGAGGTGCTACCCGAGCTGAGTCTTGAAGGAAGCTAGGCAATCTGGACTCAAATAAGAATCCTCCTCTACCACACCCCCAGTGAAGGCTGAGTAGACTGAAATATTGGCAAAGCAGCATTTAGCACAGAGAGTGGCTATGACAAGGGTGCAGAAGGAAGAAAAAGCAAGACTGGCTGCAATGGTAAGTGCGTAGAGGACAGAAGCAGAAAATGAGGCTGGAAAGGCAAGCAGGGGGCAGATCAGGCAGTGCCTTGAATTGCAGGCTAGCAAGTCTGGGCCTCCATGGGCAAGCAATAGAAAGACAATGAAGAAACTTGAGCAAAGGAACAAGAGACAAGGGACTGAAGGAAGAACAGGAAGGCAGAGATAGGAAGACGGACCGGAAAGCTGCTGCAGCAGTTTAAACAAGAGAGAATAGACCTGAGTATCAGATCAATGGGAGAGAGACTGTAGAGCTCACAACACTTGCAAAGCACCTCTGAACCAGATTCAAATATAAATGGGAAACGTTTCATAAAATCAATAAAAATACCACAGAACATAGGTGATGTTAATATGTGATTTTCCACGTCAAAACAAAGCCAGCAGGAATCCCTTTGGGGGATTTAGCAACCCCGTTTCTAGTTGAGTTTGATACCACTGCTGTATATGTTCCAAATGATCAAACTTTTAAAGTGGCCAGGGGAGGTGAAGGGGAAAGAGGAGTAAAAGGTAATCTTAATATGTCAGGAATGGGCGACTAGATGATGCCAGTGACAGAAATAGGCAAGCCTGGAGGATGAATCCATTTAGGGAAAAAGTGAAGCTCAGTTCTGAACAGACTGATTTTTTAAAATGTACATGAACTTTCAGGTAACGCTGTCCAGGAGGCAGTTAGAACCACAGCTCGAAACCTTGGGAGAAAGAATTTGAGCTGAAGACAGAGTTGGTCATCACCATAACACCCTTAACTGAAGCCAGGGGAGGGAATTAGAATGCCAATGAAGGGAGCAGCTGTCTTCAAACTTTTTAAATTGTTCAGTAAAAAAGCATTTCAGCATTCACCTCCAATATATGTTTATTTACTTATTTATAAATTACCTATGTGCATACCAACACTAATCATTATGCTATATGATAAAACAAAGTAGAAATTTAAAAAAAAAGAAAAATATTTTTAAAATAATCTTTTACTTATTAATGGTACAATATACTTTGTGCTCTCATCAAAAGCATTACTAATATTTTTATCATGAGTAATGCTGATTGAATGTCTCTTACTTTTTTTAATCTCCACTTAATGGGGCAGCTAGGTGGCACAGTGGATAGAGCACTGGCCCTGGAGTCAGGAGGACCGGAGTTCAAATCTGACCTCAGACACTTGACACTAGTTGTGTGACCCTAGGCAAGTCACTTAACCCCGACTGTCTCACAAAAAAAAAAAATCTCCATTTAACTTTGTGACATGGTAATTCAAAGGTCTGTTTCTGAGCCCAATTTACATGTGTACTTGATTTTAATGATTATCATAACTGAAATGATAGATTCAAATGGAAGAAGTATATCATTGGCTATGGTGACTTTTATCAATTCCAAGAACCAGTTACATTGTGTTTGCTTTTTGTTTATTTTTAAATATGCCAACTTTCATCTTCCATGTCCATCAGTTGTTCAGATAAACTGATCAGAAGTTAGCACATTTTTAAATTTTAACAAATGGGTTTGAAACTCAAACTCTTGGTTTCAAAAATTTTTAAATGTTAGACAGTTTTGCTGCCAAGTTCAAGTGTGCATCAGACCTGAGAGTTCTGCTAGGTGACACACCTAGAGCATTTGTAGTACCTGGTGGGGGAAGGGAGAGAAGATGGTGAACAACAGTGGCAATAAGTGAAGAGAGGTCAAGAAGGATGAGGAGTTAGAAAAGGCTACCAAATTTGAACAACGGAGAACAATGGTCAGTTTGAAGAGAGCAATTTCAGTTGAGCAAGGAGTCAGGTCTGGGAGACCAGGAGGACTATGGTGCCCTTGACAGAAAAAGGAAAGGTATTGAGTTTGGAGAGCAGATGGAGACCACAACTCATTCATGTGTGGCATACACTCATCCACTTCAGGGTCTTTATTCCAGAACAGAGTGCAGAACTCGGCCCTCATGGCATCCATCTTACCAAAAAAGTGCTCTGGGAAGTAAGGGATATGGACTCTTGGCAGGGGGAGGGCGTGGAGAGAAGGCTGCTTACATGGTAACTGATATAGGGAACCAACTCCTTGTCAGAATATCATCACAAAAGTAAAATGGGCCAAATGGAAAAGGAGGTACAAAATCTAATAGAAGAAAACAATTCGTTAAAAGTTAGAATTGGGCAAATGGAAGCTAATTACTCTATGTGATATCAAGAATCAGTCAAACAGAAACAAAAGAATAAAAAAAAAGAAAAAGTAAAATCTCTCATTGGTAAGACAACTGACCTGGAAAATAGATCCAGGAGAGACAATTTAAATTGGCCTACCCGAAAACCATGATGAAAAAAAGAGCCTAGACACCGTCTTTCAGGAAATCATCAAGGAAAACTGTCCTGAGGTCCTGGAACCAGAAGGTAAAAGTCATCAAAAGAATCCACCAATCATCTCCTGAAAGATATCCCAAATTGAAAATGCCAAGGAATATTGTAGCCAAATACTAAAATTACCAGGTCAAACAGACAATACTGCAAGCATCCAGAAATAAACAATTGAAATACCATGAAATCACAGTTAGGATTACGCAGGACCTTCCAGCTTCCACAGTAAAAGATCAGAGGGCATGGAATACGATATTCCATAAGGCAAAGGAGCTTGGACTACAACCAAGGATCAACTACCCAGCGAAACTGAGCATAATCTTTCAGAGGAGGAAATGGACATTCAATGAAATAGAGGACTTCCAAATCTTCCTGATGAAGAGACCAGAGCTCAACAGAAAATTTGATCTTCAAATACAAGACTCAAGAGAGGCATAAAAAGGTAAACAGGAAAGAAAAAAAAATCTTACTAATAAGAACAAAGTGTTTACATCCTTGCAAGGGTTTGAAAACTATATCATTATTATCACATTTAAGAGGGGTATACATAGACAGAGGGTGTGGGTATAAACTGACTTTGATGTGATGAAAAAAATCTAATTAAGTGGTAAAAAGGGATTGTTCTAGAAGAAGAGGAAAGGAAGAGGCAGACAAGGGTAAATTACATCACATGAAAAGACATAAAAATCTATTACAGTAGAGGGAAAGATGAGAGGGAGATGAGCATTGTTTGAACCTTACTCACATCAGATTTGGTTCAAAGAGGGAATACCATAATCAGTTAGGAATAGAAATCTAATTTACCCTATAGGAAGTAGGAAGGGAAAAGGGGACAGCAAAAGGAGGGGGTGGATAGAAGGGAGGGAAGAAATAGTAAGGGAAAAGGGGGAGAAAAGAGAGGGAGCTGATAGAAGGGAGGGCAGACTGAGGGAGGCAGTGGTCTAAAGCAAAACTCTAGTGAGGAAGGAAAGGGAAAAAGGAGAGAGAAAAGCATAAACAGGGGTGAAATAAGATGTAGAGAAAGACACAGATAGTAATCATAACTGTGAATGAGAATGGGATGAACTCTCTCATAAATGGGAAGCAGATAGCAGAGTGGATTAAGAATTGTAATCCTATAATATGTTGTTTACAAGAAACACATTTGAAACAGAGGGATACACACAGAGTAAAGGTAAAAGGCTGGAGCAGGATATATTACGATTCAGCTGAAGTAAAAAAAGTAAAGGTAGTAATCCTCATCTCAGACAAAGCAAAAGCAAAAATAGATCTAAATAAAAGAGATAAGGAAGGAAACTATACCCTGCTAAAAGGTACCATAGACAGTGAAGTAATATCATTACTAAACATATATGCACTGAGTGGTATAGCATCCAAATCCTTAGAGAAGTTAAGGGAGTTAACAGGAAGAAAACAACAAAACTATACTAGTGGGGGACCTCAATCTCCCCCTCTCAGAACTAGATAAATCTAACCACAAAATAAACAAGAAAGAAGTTTAGGAGGTGAACAGAATGTTAGAAAAGTTAGATATGGTAGACCTCTGGAGAAAACTGAATGGGGATAGAAAGGAATATACCTTTTTCTCAGTGGTACACAGCACCTACACAAAAACTGGCAATGGACTAGAGCATAAAAACCTTACAATCCAATGCAGAAAGGCAGAAATATTAAATGTATCCTTTTCAGATCGTGAAGCAATAAAATTACATGTAATAAAGGGCCATGGAAAGACAGACTAAAAATTAATTAGAAACTAAATAATCTAACCCTAAAAAATGATTGGGTCAAACAACAAATCATAGAAATAGTCAATAACTTCATACAAGAGAATAAAAATAACAAGATAACATACCAAAGCTTATGGGATGCAGCCAAAGCAGTTCTTAGGGGAAATTATGTATCTCTAAATGCTTACATGAACAAAATAAAGAAGAGATCAATTAATTGGGCATGCAACTAAAAATGCCAGAAAAAGAACAAATTAAAAATCCCCAATTAAATACCAAATTAGAAATTGTAAAAACCAAAGGATTAATAAAATTGAAATTAAGAAAACTATTGAACTAATAAATAAAACTAAGAGCTGGTTTTATGAAAAAACCAATAAGCTATCCATAGTCACATGAAAAAAATGCTCTAAATCACTATTGATTAGAGAAATGCAAATCAAAATGACTCTGAGGTACCACATCACACCTATCAGATTGTCTAACATGACAAAACAGGAAAATGATAAATGTTGGAGAAGATGTGGAAAAATTGGAACACTAAGGCATTGTTGGTGGACCTGTGAAATGATCCAACCATTCTGGAGAGCAATTTGGAACTATGCCCAAAGGGCTATAAAAATGTGTATACCTTTTGACCCAGCAATAGCACTTCTAGGTCTGTATCCCAAAGAGATCGTAAAAATGGGAAAAGAACCCATGTATACAAAAATATTTATAGCAGTTCTTTTTGTGGTGGCAAAGAATTGGAAATTGAGGGGATGTCCATCAACTGGGAATGGCTGAACAAGCTATGGTAATATGAAAGTGATGGAATACTATTGTGCTATAAGAAATGATGAATAGGCAGACTTCAAAAAAATTGGAAAGACTTATACAAACTGATGCAGAGTGAAATGAGCAGAACCAGGAGAGCATTGTACATAGCAACAGCCACATTGTGTGATGAATGACTTTAACAGACTTGGCTCTTCAGAGCAATGCAAGGATCTAAGACAACTTCAAAAGACTCACAATGGAAAATGCTATCTACATCCAGAGAAAGAACTATGGAGTCTGAATACAGATGGAAGCATACTATTTGCTCTCCTTTTCTTTTGTTGTTTTGTTTTGTTTCTTCTTTCTCATGGTTCCTCCCATTAGTTCTAATTTGTCTTTACATCATGACTAATGTGAAAATATGTTTAATATGAATGTATCAGTAGAGCCTATATCAGATTGCATGCCATTTTGTGGAGGGGGGAGAAGAAGGAGGGGGAGAAAATTTAAAACTCACAATCTTATGGAAGTGAATGTTCAAAACTAAAAACAAATAAATTATTAAAAAAGAATATCATCACAGTGATGAGTGAAGAAACAAATCCAATCCAGTCAAAGTCAAATAAGCCAAGTGCTCTTCCTTGTTTATAACAAAGGAAATACAGAGTCAGATCATTCTGAACAGTGCTCTCAATCTACAAGTCACAGCTTTACAGTTTGATATGTTTAAAGGAGTGATAAAGTAATAATAGAAAATAGTCAAGGATGTCACCTTTGAGGGGCAGAACAGCACCTCACACCTCAGGGGCTGATGAAGTCAAATCTACAAGTATTTATTAAGACCCTACTATGTGCCAGGCACTGTGCTAAGTACTAGGCATACAAAGAAAGGCAACAGTGGTCCCTAACTTCCTATGTAATTTGGAGGTAACATCATAGGGAAGGCACTAACACTTCAGGGGTACCCCTAGAACCCTGAGGGGGTGATGCAGCCAGCCTGGCTCTGAAAGCTGACTCAAAAAGTACTTGCTATGGCAGAAGAGAACATAGAGAAGAAGGCAGGGGACAGAAACTTGGGAAGCACTAATATTAAGGTGTTGTTGGGCTAAAGAAGAACCAGTGAACAAGACAGAGAAAGAACAGAGAGACAGAAGAATCAAAGAATCAGAAATTTCGAGCTGGTCAGTGAGTTCAACTGCTCCTGTTGTCTCAGATGAGGCCCACAGAGATTAAATAAACTTGAGCAGGTGGTAACAGAGTTGGGATGTGAATACAGGTCCTCCAATTCCCAATTCAGCACCCTTCCCTCCAAACCAACCTGCCTCTATAAGAACAAGGGAAGTGTTGCCAACTCACCCCCTGCACTTCCATCTCTTGGAATCCTTCAAGGCTCAACTCAAGTGGCACCTTTGGCAGGAAACCTGTCCTGTTCTCTACACCTGCTAGTGCCTCCACGCTACAAATTACCTTGTATTTACTTTGGATGTATTTAGTATTTAGTATAACGTACGTACACGTTATCTTTGGCAAGGTCTTACTCTTTCACTTCTGTCTCTGTATCCCCAGTACGTAGAACACGGTAGGTGCTTAATAAGACTGTGATGAATGATAGGTTTCACAGAAAACACTATGGTCCTTCTTGCTTTTATTCCTAATAGTCTCCTTTTTCTAAATGCCATATCTAAAGACTGAATATTAGCTGCAAGCAACCTAGGGAACAATTAGCCAACTGAAGAATCAAATTTGTGCTTGCCCTTCTATTGTGAAGGATATTCATTTAACTCATGTTTCAATTGATACCTTAAGCAACAAACGAAAATACTGAGCCAATGAGCCTGAGTCCCTGCTATGAAATTCAAACAGATTTGTCAGAAAAAAAAAACCATTTTTTTTTTCATTTTATTCACTCACAGAATGTTAGGAGTAGACATAGGTAAGCCTGGGTTCTTAGAAGTTATATCATCAAAACATCTAAGCTCTGGCAGGTTCTTCCAAGCTGAAAAGGCTCACAGGTCAAAACTGTGCCTGTGATCCAAGGCCCAGCCTAGCTAAATTCAGAGAGGTTAATCACCAAGAAGTCGGTCAACAGGTCACAAAATATTTCTGGGCATAGCAACTCAGAAAGACCACTTGCTGATAAGGGCTGGAGAGTCGTCATTTGTTTTGACAGAGGGAGCCTTGCAGGAGGGAAGTGAGCCATTAGACATTGTCCCATTCATAGGCGCTGGTTGCTCAAAGGAGAAAAGAGCACATGGCTTAAGCAAAATACTGGCCTTGACAAACAGATGTTAAAAAAAAAAGAAAGAAAGTATAAGTGAGAGCCCAATTCATGGACTTGGGATTCGTTCGTTGTGTCAAAAGGGTGATAACATTCAGTCTTCAAGCATGACATTCAATTCAATTCAGCAAATATTCATTATGGGCCTACTATGCACACACTATGTTAGAATGAAGAAGCCCTTTCCTTTTTTGAGTAAATAAGTTGAGGAAATTATCAGCAGTCTCTTTTTACGACAGCAATGGGAATGGGTTAAGTATTTCCTATTCTAGTTATAATCATTGTCACAAGGAGATTCATGTTATACTGTTTATTATTTATAGTTCTCATTATATTCTTTGTCACAAGACTGTGGCATCAGAATTTTAATGTCCTATATATTCTCTAGCAGATAATAGTAAACTGTACAACTTTGACCTTTTCAGTGTCCCAAAGTATGATTCATTAGCCATTCCTATTCTCCTCTGTTTACAACTCCAGAAGCCTGGAAGGAAGAGGTGGGATGAGCAACCAATCAAAACACAGGACAATGAACAGGTTAAAGTTCAAAGTTATGAATATCTTTTAAGTTTATAGTCTTTCATAAACCAGACATGGCATTAAAATTATACCTCGTTCTCTGGAAAATAATTATAACAAAACACTAAACAGCACCAAATAATTTATTTTCATTGGAGTCTTAAGGTTGAGATCATAGGCCTGTCTTCATCCACCATGGAACATCAAGTTTATTTTGTAGCAGTCACTAAATAACTAAGTAGCACATCTATAACAGGAGATATCATTTCACAACTAGTACACTGGCCCTCACAATGGCCTTGCATTAAAAGTGTAACTGAAGTGTCAAATTTTTTCAAGCCCCTTATTAAGGGTCTACATGAAATGACCCAATTTTAAGATCAATGGGCCAAATCTAGAAAGAAACAAACTTTTACTTGTGAGAAGAAACCACAGCCACATCATGACACAGATTAATTCTATAGCTATCAAAGAAACTCAAATGGCTTCCTTATAATGAGCTGTAATGAGTAATACTCCCACAGAGAGTAGGTGATGGTACTGAATTAAGTGAAATTACAGTTGTTTCTCTGTGGCTCTAGCCCTTTCTTTTCCCAACAATGAACATACAGAGCAGTTCTGCTCAGCAATCAGTGTGCTTTGAGTATTGAGAAGTCAGAGAAACAGTGCCTCAACACATACTATTTTTCTTCACTTCTTAAGAAGGTGGCACTGTTGCTGACCCATAGAGTAAATGCAAATTTAATGTCTCAAGCCCACTTTAGGGCCTTTATTACTATTCAAAAGGGCTTTCAAAGAGTTTCAGGTCCCCAACAAGAATAGTGTTCCCATTTCAATTCACTGGAGTAACTGTTACTTTATGTTGCAGAAACAGATCTGGGCCCACTTGCCAGTTTGTAAGTTTTTTCTTCTTCTAAACTCTTCTACTCATGCCCACCTACAATTCCCAGACAACTCCATCAATCCCAGCATTGACTACTTTCCCCATCCAACTCCTTTCCTTCAATTTTAGGACAAGGATTCCCCATCAAACTCTCTTTACTACATGCTTCACCAATATAGTTCAAGAGGTAAAGGAAAACTAGGACAAGTAGTATAAAGGTGACTCAGAGATACAAAGTAAGTCATGGCCTTCAGAATCAAAAGAATGCTCTGTGTGTGTGTGTGTGTGTGTGTGTGTGTGTGTGTGTGTGTGTGTGGTGACTAGGAAGACGAGGAGAAGGAAAAGGAGTTGATGGGCAGGGGAAGAGAGAGAACAGAAGGGAATAATAACCAGTTCAAAAGGAGGAGGTGAATGAATGAAAAAGTAATAATTGCATGCTCACTATGTGTCAGGCACTGTGCCTATTCCAGAGGTAAAGTGATGAGATGCCCTGGTACTTTAACTGGATGAAGACAATCAATCTCAATCGTGGGACTTGTTTTGAATTGAGCATAGGCTCTAGAGGAAGTACAAAAAGCCCTTGGAACCAGAGTGATGCTACACAAGTACAATATTCAGATATGTTGAGTAAATTGATCACAGAGTAGAGGTCAACTATAAACTATTAAACAAGGTGAGAAGAGAATCACTCTACAGAGTGGAGGAATTGTGATATTCTAATAAAACCTCTGAGGAATAACTGCCTGGAGACGAAGGAGAGGCCTTGGCCTAGGTCTCTTCTATTCTGTCTCCATCCCTGCCCCCATCACCTTCATGGCCAGTGAGCTTCAAAGGCTACTGAGGATTTTGGTCTTTCCACTGGTGTCCTAGTGATATGCTGAGATCAGCTGGCAGCAGGATCTGTGATGGAAGCCATGGACAAACTGGAAATAGACTCACAGCTGAAACAGGATTGTAAAAAGAGTCAAGGAACCCAGCAAAGAAACTATAGGTACATAAGGCAAAATTCTTGAGTACCCCATGAATGGGAGACAAGGACTTCCATTAAGCAGGAGATGGGAGTTACCCCTTTGCCTCATGTGCTTTCTAAGCTTCAGCCAGGTTTCCCCAAGGTCTTTGTATGTACTGAAGAGTACATTACAGAATTTGGGGGGATGTTTCGTACGAACTGTTTTTACTGTCCCACCTTAGTAAATATCCCTTTCTAAAAGTTATTTAAGACTGACTAAAATCATTCTCAACTGATAATCTTGGGGGAAAGCACAACAGTGAGGCCTGAGCCAACAGCATTAGAGAGAATAACAGCCCCTCCCCAGGGATACCCTAGGACCTGAAGGAAATATACTCTTGTTTCAAGACCCAAGATTTGTCTAAGAAGGTTTGAGCTGTGCTAAGAATCCTTAGCTTATATAGACTACAGTGGGAAGGTAACTGGAGAGAAGAACAGTTGGGGATATGGGGGCTCCCACTAATCAGTGGACTTCAGCCTCGGGGTGGAAATTTTAAAACTAAGTGGCCTAGCTCCTTCAGGGCATGGTCTCCAGTTGTGATGGAGTTGGAAGGAAGGAAGGAAGAAATGGATGAATTACAGACCTATTGGCAAGGAGGATCATTTGGTAAAGGAGACTATTCAGTAGCAAGCGCTTCATTGAAAGAGAAGGCTGCATACAGGCAACTGGGACATGATGTGTGCACTGGGAAGGCAAGAATGAGCTAGTCAGGGAAATCTCAGCAAAACTTTCTTAAAAACCTTAGCCACTGCTTCATTTCTTCCTAGTAATATCATATATTCCCCCAAAAGACCATTTCATACTCTCCACATGAACCCATAAGCATTTTATGGTTTGGGTTTCATCAATCCCCCAAACAAGGCCTTACAACCAGACCCAGACACATCACCATCAAGATTAACCTCATTAGTGAATGGAGCAGGCAGCCAGTTAGGCTGACAAAAGAGCACATGCTCTCTCTAGTCCTCAAACATAAGAGGCATTTCTGAGTTTTAAACAAAGAAAAGTTTCAAGTCCAGTCACTGTTTTACCCCAGTGAAGTCATCTGATCATTTTCTATTTTTGCATTTTCATTCTTCCCACTGAATCATCATATTCTGAGGTGGCGTTTTAAGCTTTATTCAATTCAGTTCTCATCAAGAAGCCAATCAATGTGCTGTTATTTTTTCCAAGGGGCATATTATTATCTCCCTGGGGTACAAAGGGTCATGTACTGCAAGCCCTTGTTGGCACTTAAAAGCAAATCAGTTAGAAATGTTTTGGAGAGAGTGTTTAATACCCAAGCTAGAATGTTGATCACACCAAATAAGGAAATAAATGAATCTTTCACTTGAGTCTTGCACTGAAGCTTCAGTGTGGCCTAGAGATAAGTGTGCCTATGGTGAAGGCATATGAGCTCTTGCAGGCAGGCCAGAAAGGCTTTCAGCACAGGCTCAGTGCTAAACTGTGCTCATTATCTATGGATCAGACTAATTAAGGGAACAGGGTCTCACCACCAGAAGGTAGGCCACTGCATGATTTGTTTTTTCAACCACAGCAACTCATAAAGACCTACTGATTCAGATAAGGGCTGAAATCCATGTCAGTTTCCATCAGGCCCTCATTAGCTTTCACCTGGATTATTGTCGTAGCCTCTTACTTTGTCTCCCTGCCTCAAGTCTCTCCCTATTCCAATCCATCCTCCACTCAGCTGCCACAGTACTTTTCCTAAAACATAATCTGACCACATCACTCCTCCTACTCAATAAACACTGGGAGGTCCCTATTATCTCCAAGGTCAAATGTAAGATCCTCTGGCATTGAAGATCCTTCAAAACCTGGCCCCAATCTCCTTTTCCATCCCTATTATACAGGACTCCCCTTCCCACACTGTCTCATGCAACCATATTGGCCTTCCTGCTATTCCTCATACACTACATGTCATATCCCAGCTCCATGGCTATTCCCTCATCCTAGAAATTCCCTCCCTCCTCACTTCCTCTTATCATCCCTGGCATCCTTCAAGGCTCAGTACTACCATCCATCACATGAGGCTTTCCCATCCTGATCTCCTCATCTTTGAATGTCTTCCCTCCTTAAGTTACTTTGCATTTTTCATCTATAATTTGCATATACTTAATTACATGTTGTCTGTCTCAATAGAATGTAAGCTCCTTGAGGACAAGAGAGTCCTTCCTTTTGATAATTATATCTCCATCCCTTAGCACAGGGCTGGCACAGAGGAGGTGCTGAATGATGCTTCTGGACTGAGTGCAGGCTGCTCCCACACCAATGAAATGAGATCCCTAAATTCTTAAATATGGACTGGTCCCTGAACACAAAAAATGGTCACCTTTAAATATGGCCTATTTAATAGTCTGAAAAAATATTATACGCAGGCCATTCTTTAATTGGAAGACCTGATCCATGCCCCAAATGAAAAAGGCCAAAGGCTTGCTCTGGCTTCACCTCAACATCCAAAATCACTTGTATAGAATGAATGCCTACATGCCAATCACCAACTCTTGGAACCTGCTACAGTCCTGGTACAGAAAAATACCCTCCTGGCCAGGGAAACCAAAGTCTAAACAGTCAGAAAAGCGGGCCATGGGGCACAATGTCTGCTCAGCTGACTTGGCTACATTACTATTCCACCATAACCAACAGTCCTTCCAGAGCCTTCTATACACTTCTTTCTGAGGCAAGTAAAGTGTTTCCTATTCCATGTAAAAATCTGTGGTGTAATGAGAAGCATCTGTTATTCATTTGTGCATTTATTAAGCACTTACCAAATACAGAACAGGATATTAAGTGCTATGCAGGATACAAAGTATAGCTATAACAGAGTCCTTTTCCTTAAGGAGCTTATAGCAGAGAAGCAGAGAAAAAACCCCAAACAGTATATGACAGGGAAGAGATTACTGTCTCAATAATGAGGACTCAGTCACTAAATATCTGTGTGACCGTGGACAAATCGCTTCTCATCTGTCCCTCAGTGTCAGCACCTGTAAAATCAAGAGCTTAGGAATGATGGGAGGAGCTAGAGGAAGAACCCAGTCCCTCACCAACTTCCCAGGGAAGCTCAAAAAATGCATCCTAAGGAAAAAACAGAAAGAAGGCCAACAGGTCATTAGCTCCTCCAGGCAGGTCAGGATAACACAAAAGGGAAACAACCAGAAATCTGCCGAGGCCCTGAGTGCAGAGCAGGGCAGGAGGAGCAAAGTGGGTGGAACCCAAGCTAGAAACAGGCCATGCCAAGTAATCGGAGAACAAGACAGGGCTGGGTCAGGCAGATCGGCAATAAGCATTGATTAAGCACCTACTAGGTGCCAGGCGCTGTGCTAAGCACCGAAGATTCAAAGAAAGTCGAGAGACAGGCCGTGCTGTCGTGGAGCTCACAGTCTAAATGGAGGGACAGTGTATAAACAGCTATGTACAGACAAGCTACAGCCAGGATAAGCTGGTATTGATCAGCAAAGGGAAGGCACTGACTTGCATTAAGAGGCACTAAGAAACGCTTCCTGTAGAAGGCAGGATTTTAGCTGGGGTTTGAAGTTAGCCAGGGAAGCTGGGGATGGAGACGAGGAGGGAGAGTTTTCTAAGCATGGGGACTGCCAGTGAAAATTGCTGGAGTGGGGATATGCTATTCCAGGAACAGCAAGGAGGCCCAGCTCACTGGATTACAGAGTATACTTTGGAGGGGGGGAAGAGAGAGATTGGAAGGTGGAAGAATAGAAAAGGAAGGTGGGACAAGATATGAAGGGTTTTCAACATCTAACAGAGAATCTCACATTTGATCCTGGAGGCAAAGAACCTAGGCAGCAGAGCATTCACTATCGGTCACACAGTCACTGTCTAGAAAACCCCAATCCCAGGCACAGCAGGACCCAGGGCCAGACCAGCACCCAAGCAGGGCAGTGTCCAGTGCCCACACAGTACAGCACCAAAGCAACCAATACTCAAGCCATAGCAAGAAGAATGGATGAGGAAAGAATCTTGTAGGAAAAGCCCCAGTGCTATTCTAGAATAATCAACAGCATCCGGGTGGGGCCTGGAGGCTCCCAGAAGTGGGCACTCAACTGCAGAGGTAAAGCTGAGCAAGAGGGTGAAAGAGGACCAAGCCCAGGCCAAAACCCAAGTTCAGCCAACATGAGACTAGGCCCAAACCTAATCATTCCTACAGAAGGCAGAGCCTAGCATCCAGGTCCAAGCAGCACTTGTCCATACCATCCAAAACTAAGACAACATGCAGTCTTACCGAAATACAAAACTCCAGTCAAGAAACTGAGGCTGGAGACATAAACAGATGAAAATGCCAAACACGGGGAAGAATTGGTCTATGAGAGCCCAAGATGTGTCCTTGTTGTATCCACTATCTGACTGTAAGCTCCTTGTGAGGAGGGATCATTTCATTCTTTGTCATCCCTTGAGTCCCCATAAGTATCTGGCACAGAGGAAGCCCTCAATGAATGCTTGTCAACTGACTGATTGATGTAATCTCCCATGTGGTCAAGATGTCAAAGTACAGCATTTTTTCCCTTACCCTAGATGGGGTGGGGTAATTTGATGATCTACTCAGCCCCATCGGTGAAGTACATAATGACTCTAACAATGTACATAATGACAACACTGAGACACAATAAATGTTGGGTCAAGTACAACTCCTTATGTTGGGTCTATCCTATCAAAGTTAAAGCACACATCCATCCACATATCCACTCAGTCACAACCACACTCCCGGTCAGTTTTGCTTAACTATTTTGAGGAGACTGTACTTTGTAAAGGCATTTATTTGGCTATTTATTGGAAAGCGTCTGTTTTGTAGAAATTAAATATAATAATAAAAGGGTTTTTTTTCTGTTTTTGAAAGAAACATCCCAGAGAAGAATTAGGTCTCCTTGCTTTCCTCCGACTATTCACTCTGTCAGTCTATGAGGAGAAAAAGGAATTTCTCCCATAGACAAACGTCTGGGGCTTAGCCGTGTGGACTGGTCTCTTTCCCAACTAGAAAGTGACTTTTCAGTTCATCTTTTCACACACCTAGCAAGAGATCAAAAACCAAGAGGTTCCCAACTTCTCCTGTGTCTGATAAAAAGCTACCCTTTGATGCAGAAAATAAGATTAACATAGACAAGGGAAAATGAGAAAGAAGAGTGCTGCAAATTATTGTTTTAAAAGGATTCTCATAATGGAAAAATTCCAATGAAGGACCCCACTCCCAGAAAGACTCTGAACTGAATCCAATGCAGAAATTCAGCCAGCATTCTGGCTGCACAACACCAGGGCTGCATTTCAAATATACTTCAGAAAATTATTGCTGTGACTTAAACTATTAAAATATTAAAAGTAATAACACTAAAATTTACAATAGTCATATAACATAATCAGCTTCCAAATACTGACTAAATACAGTTAAGTATAAAATCTACTTCTTTAAAGCATATGTTGAATATGTGGTACAAGTATGTTAATGATATACTTTCCAGGAACAAAACAAATGCATTCCTCAGCTACATTTACTGTACTACTTTGTGGTATATATGAGAGTGTGGAGGTGGGGTGGGGGGAGCTTTAAGGATGAGATTGGCACTAAGATTCTTAAGTAGAAATTCCTCATGCAATTCTGCTGTAGTCACATTTCAAATGAAGTAGCTTATTTAACAATTTCTTAGGAGACATCTCTCGGGCTTTGCTATAGGCAGGAAATGATGTATAATTAGCAGTTTTATGTGGCATTAACAAACAATCTTGTTAGTTCATTACTTTTTAATATTTGCATCAGTCTTCTGAAACCAGATTAAGAACAACTACAATTTCCATATGTGAGATTTGGTGACTCTAAAGCTCAGAAAATTCACTTTAATCGAAACCACTCCGATGTTCCAATGTTTTCAGTTCTTGCTTACCTCACCTCACCACACCACACCACACCACACCCCCCATCCCTTCTGCAGCTTCCCTGTTAGGTAAAATCCAGACTCACTTGTTATTTTGCCCACATTTTGACCTGAATGACCTGTGATCTAGGCCAATGACCCCAAGCTGCCAGTATCAAAGGATCAGAAGTTTTAGGGCTGGAAGTGACATGAAGCAACAGGGCCTATTCCAACCCCTTTATTGCACAAAAAAAGGAAACCAAGGCTCTAATCATGCTTATATTGTTATAAAAGACCCTTAAGTCAGACTTCCTGCTGACTAGGTTAGGATCCTTAAGCATTTTGTGTGTGTCTTGGACCACTTTGACAGTCTGCGAAAGTCAGACCCCTATTTCAGATAGGCTAATGAAAATAAAAAGATGTATTTTTCCCATCCAAGTTTATAGACCCCCCCCTGAAATCTACCCACAGACCCCTTAGGGTTCTATGACCCCAAGTTAACAATACCCAGTCTAAGTTTTTTCCCCAAGTTATACTTTTCCTTTTCAACATAGTTGAGGAAGTATTGGCCTTTTTTCTGACACAGCTGGATGGGCTATTTAACCATAAAAGTATTTTATACCGATGTCCCAAAAGTCTTAGTGCACATTTGAGCTTGGGATGCTCTGTATATATGAGTAAATACATATATATATATATATATATATATATATACCCTCAGGATATTCTATAATATACATCCATTAATATTGTCAAGTATAAGGAATATAACAATTTATGAAATAAAAATGAAAAACAAAATAGATATTTTTGATTATGCAAAATTGAACAATTTCTGCACAAACAAAATGAATGTGTCTAAAATAAGAAGAGAAGTGGTCAAATGGGAAAAATCCTTCTATCAAATATCTTGGAGAAGAGTTTGGGATCCAAGATACAGAGACAGCTAAAGGAAATGTTTAGGACCAGTAGCCATTTGTCAGCAAATAATCGGTCAAAGAACATGAACAAATAGTTCTCAACAGAATTGATAACTGGCTGATACTATAAGCAAACTGGAAGAGCAAGGAATAGTTTACCTATCAGATTTATGGAGAACAGAAGAATTCATAACCAAACAGAAGACAGAGAATATTACCAAACCAAAATGGATAACTTTGATTACATTAAATTGAAAAGTTTTTGCACAAAGCCAATACAACCAAGATTAGAAGGAAAGTAGAAAATTGGGAAAGAATTTTTACAACCAGTCTCGAGGCCCTTAAGTCAAATTTATAAGAATACAAGTCATTCCCCAATTGATAAATGGTCAAAAGATATGAACAGGCAGTTCTCAGAAGAAGAAATGAAAGCCATCTATAGTCATATGGAAAAATGCTCTAAATCACTATTGATTAGAAAAATGTAAGTCAAAACAACTCTGAGGTACCACATTACACCTATAAGATTGGCCAACATGACAAAACAGGAAAATGATAAATGTTGGAGAAGAGGTGGGAAAATTGAAACACTAATGCATTGTTGGTGGAGTTGTGAAATGATCCAACCATTTTGGAGAGCAATTTGGAACTATGCGCAAAGGGCTATAAAAATGTGCATTCCCTTTGACCCAGCAATAGCACTTCTAGGGCTATATCCCAGAGAGATCATACAAATGGGAAAAGGACCCACATGTACAAAAATATTTATAGCAGCTCTTTTTGTGCTGGCAAAGGATTGGAAATTGAGAGGATGCCCATCCATTGGGGAATGGCTGAACAAGTTGTGGTATATGAATGTAATGGAATACTATTGTACTATAAGAAATGATGAACTGGCTGACTTCAGAAAAACCTGGAAACACTTGTATGGTCTGATGCTAAGTGAAGTGAGCAGAACCAGGAGAACATTGTACACAGTAACAGCCACGTTGTGCAATAACTAGTATTGTTAGACTTAATCCTTCTCAGTAATACAAGGATCTAAGATATCTCCAAAGGTCTCATGATGGAAAATGTTATCCACATCTAAAAAAAGAACTATGGAGTTTGAATGCAGATCGAGGCATACTATTTGCTATTTTTTTTCTTCTCTGTTTTGTTTCCTCTTTCTGGTGATTCCTTCTATTAGTTCTAATTCTTACAACATCACTAATGTGAAGATATGTTTAATAGGAAAAAAAGTAAAAAAACAAAAGGAACTGATAACTATTCACAACCATGTGAAAGACTGCTCTACATTCTGAAAATATGACAAAGGCACAACTAAACAAAGCTAAGGTTTCACCTAATCCCCAGCAAAATGGGCAAAGACAACAAAAGATGGAAACTGTCAGTATGGGAGGGATCGTAAGGAAAACAGGAACACTAGTGCATTGTTGGTGGAGCTGTCAATCAGGACAAACAATTCTGGAAAGCAATTTGGAATTATGCAGATAATTCCTAAAAGACTAAAAAGAGATATAGATTTTGACCCAGAGATTTCATTTCTGTCATCTAACCTAAGGAGGTGATCTTTAAAAAGAAAAGTCTCCATATACACCAAAATAGCTATAGCATCATTTTTTATGGTAACAAACAACTGGCAAAAAAGTAGATGCTAAACATTACTGTGCAGCAAGAAACACTGAATCCAATGAACAGAGAAAAGCAAGACAATTTCATTACCTTTTAAGGAAAAACCAGTCTCACCTACATGGGACAGAGCCTTAGGATATTGCTCCCACCATCAGATGGAAAAAATAATTTAGAACATTTTATGATACCAATTTAATAGTAAATAGCTACAAAATTTTATTAATATATTTTAAATATTGTTTATAAAAATAATGAAAAAAGAAAGATGGAAAAAAGTGAAGGTAATATTATATATCATCATGTCTCTGGAGCAGGATAGTTTCACAGTACCTTGACCTTGGTATTTCTAGATTCCAGGATATGCAATTATTGTTCTCTGAGACTGAAGAAGAGCCTCAAGTTCTTTGATTTATGCAGGTCTACGATAAGAGTTGTTGTTACATAGATACCATGTAACATAACAACTTAGGACAAAATGTGACCATGACCCAGATGCTGTGTCAGGCTTGTCTACTTTTCAAAGTATGACTCATCACCTTCCCAGCTTACTTGGGGTTAATGTTACAGCTTCCAGTTCAGTGTGCAAGATGTCGGTCACTACCCTCTCACCACCTTCCTATGAGGATAAATTTTTAACCCATTACAATATGTGTGTGTGTGTGTGGTACAATATCACCTCCAACATTATAGCATAGGAAGACAAATATTTTCCAAGACAAAGTTTTAGGGGTTGGTTCAGACATCCCATCATTTTCCGGCTTTGAAACCATCTGCTACTGAAGCTGTATCAAATTGGTCTTATTTTCAGTAACAGGAGCAAAACTATAATTGCTTTGAAAGTTTAGTAAGGGATAGTGCAGGTCAGGGCTTTCCTGGAATGCTTATCATGCTTCCCTTTGAATGGCTACATGTACTGCCCCCAAAGAGCAGGAAGCACATGATAATCCTGACACTTACCACCCTCACAGTGACTAATATACCACATTCTTCAAACCATCTTGAGTGAGAAAGTAGATGAGAGAGGACAACATTTGGTCACTTCCATATTTATCTGGCCACTCTGAACTAGGATTTGCTGATGTCTTTGTGTGTACATGGTGATGTTATGTGACATCAGTCTTTATTGGTATAGTGGAAGGAGGACAGAATTTGTAATCACAAAACCTGCTGTCACTTACTCCTCGTGTGACCTTGGGCAAGTCACTTCACTTCCCATGGTCTCATCTGGAACACAAGGAGGCTGCACTAGATGACCTTTAAGGTCCCTTCCAGCGCCAAATCCACGATCCCATGAACCATGGCTCTAGGACCAATTCACCAAGTACCTGCAGCTAGTTCTAAATATATTGAGCAGTTTAGTCCTAGCCATCACTCTCCATGCCTCGATATTCTTCTACCATAAAAGAAATATTCAATTTACTGCATGTAGTATTTATTATTTTATAATCCACGTATTCTTATAAAGGCCCATATTCCTTTTCCTCACATGTGAGAAAAGGAGAAAAGATTCCAAGTAACTAAACTCTACAACAACCTAGTAAGGAAATTAAAATGATTCTGTATCATTTCATAATTGATTCTATTCTATAACTGGCCCAATTCTTTATTACTGCCCCATTTTGACAAGCCATGCTTCTCCACTCTTGAGTTAAGCTTAGTAATGCAGTTTTCCCTCCAAATCAGTTTAAAGCTGAGGTTCAAAGGAAAAGTTATCATTTGTACCATTAGCCCCTTGTTGTCTATAAGCCCCAACCAGCTTAACCTGGTGCCACCACCAATAAATTTTTTATTTGCCCTTCTGCAATTGGAGGGTTTTGATCTCCTCCAAGGGGACAGCTAGGCCAATGGTACTGATCCTCTAACAAGCATTACAAAAGGCAGATGAGTCCCATAAAACAATTAACATTCCTTTATTGTCCGAGAGGAGTGTGATTAGCTACACCTGAAAATGCCAACCCACTTTCTTAGTGTAGTCAATTGTAATGTTCCCCAACTACCTAAACCCCTTCCATTCTTGTGTATCACCCCTTCTCACTTGTGTGGCTGTCCTGAGGTGGTCAGTCTGACCACCTTTGTTAACAATTATATGAGTCACTGTTAATAAACTGATGCTGCTCGGAGTATGCACTTCAGTTTACCCTTATTAAATTTACTGGAGACACTAGCCTGTATCAACTAGATGTCAGCTAACAAAACAACAAAATTATCAACAACTCTTAACTACACTGTGCACAAAGTTTAGATAAGACTTGTTACCTGCCCTCACGCAGCTTATAGTCTAGTAAAGAATTTACAGACCTAGTAAGCACGATTTCAATTCTATATGTTGAACCAGGAATTGGACAGTGGGTAGGTACCAATGAAACAGCAGGATACTTCTCAAAGAGTTTACACCATTGTTAGGGGCATATTACTGCTCTATGCTCTAGGTCCACTGGCGCCCCCCCAACCCTCCAGGCATAAGAACTCTCTTCCCATTCAGAGACTATAAGGAAAGACCTTTCCCTTTGAGATCCATGATCCCAGGAGAAAACTCCTGGTATATGAGCTACCCCCGTAAAAGAACTGCCTCACTGGGTAAGAACAATGGTCCAACTAGCACAGTACTGTATTTGTATCCACAACACAAAGGGATATTTCATGCTCTAAACACCTAGAACAATTATTGTCCGTACAAGCACTACTCAAACTTTTTAGTCTCAGAACCCTTGTACACTCTTAAAAATTACTGAGAACTCCCCCAAAGAGATTTTGTTTATGTTAGTTTTAGCTATTGATATTTACTGTTAACAGAAATTAAAACATATTAGTATTATCTATGGAGAAGGGAAGATTATGACCAAACAGGATAGAGAAAATTATGAAATGCAAAATGGGAAATTTTGATTACATTAAATTGAAAAGTTTTTGCACAAAGCCATGCATCCAAGATTAGGAGGGAAGCAGAAAACTGGGAAAGAATCTTTACAACCAGTGTCTCTGATAAAGGCCTCATTTCTAAAATATATAGAGAATTGAGTCAAATTTATAAGAATACATGTCATTCTCCAATTGACAGATGATCAAATGATATGAACAGGTAGTTTTCAGAGGAAGAAACAAAAACTATGGTCATATGAAAAAATGTTCTAAATCACTATTGACTGTGTGAATGCAAATCAAAATGACTCTGAGGTACCACATCAACACCTATCAGATTGGCTGATTTCCTGACAAAACAGGAAAATGATAAATGTTGGAGAAGATGTGGGAAAATTGGAACACTAAGGCATTGTTGGTGGAGTTATGAAATGATCCAACCATTCTGGAGAGCAATTTGGAACTATGTCCAAAGGGTTATAAAATTGTTCATACCCTTTAACCCAGCAACACCACTTTTAGGTCTGTATCCCAAAGAGACCATAAAAATGGGAAAAGAACCCACGTGTACAAAAATATTTATAGCAGTTCTTTTTGTGGTGACAAAGAATTGGAAATTGAGGGGATGCCCATCAGTTGGGGGATGGCTGAACAAGTTGTGGTATATGAATAATAGAATACTATTGTTCCATAAGACATGATGAGCAGGTAGATTTCAGAAAAACCTGGAAAGACTTACATGAACTGATGCCTAGTGAAGTGAGCAGAACCAGGAGAACATTGTACATAGTAACAGCCACACTGTGTGATGACTGACTTTGATAGACTTGGCTCTTCACAGCAATGCAAGAATCTAAGACAACTCCAAAAGACTCACAATGGAAATCACATCCAGAGAAAGAACTATGGAGTCTGAATGTAGATGGAAGCATCCTATTTGCTCTCCTTTTCCTTTACTGTTTTGTTTTATTGCTTCATTCTCATGGTTCTTCTCATTAGTTCTAATTGTTCTTTACATCATGACTAATGTGAAAATATGCTTAACATGAATGTATGAGTAGAGCCTATATCAGCTTGCCCACCATCCTGGGGGGGGAGAAGTGTGAGGGGAAGAAAATTTAAAACTCAAAATCTTATGGAAGTAAATGTTGAAAACTAAAAATAAATTAATTATCAAGAAAAAACGTATGAGTATTATTACAAAAATAGTTCATTCTCATGAATACCCTAAAAAAGTCTCAGAGACCTCAAGGGGTCACCAAACTGTACTTTGAGAGTCATTGCTCTGAATTACTATCCCCCATTTCCTCTTCATTTCTACCTTTTTGTTTAATTATTTCTCGATATTCTAGAGCTTTTGTTCCTTCAAATGAATTCTTATTATTTTATTGAATTTTGCAAAATATTCCTTTTACAGTTTGATTGGTGTAACATTAAAACCATAAATTAACTTTGATAATATCATTTTCATCATATTGGCACAGTCTAGCCATGGGTACTGAATAGTCTTGCATAATTTCAAATCAAAATCAAGAATAGTTGGATCACTTCAATGTGCCTGTCTTCCCATATGCCCCCTAGCAATGACTACTCTTATCTTTTGTCATTTTTTGCCAATTTGCATGAAGGAAGGCAAACCTCAAATTTACTTTGCATTTCTCTTACCATTAGTGATTTCGAGCATACTTTCATATGGTCATTTATAGTTTGTACATTTTCTTTTGAAAACTGCCCATACTCTTTGGCCATTTATGGTATATATTCATCTGTTATAAATTTGTGTGAATCCCCTGCATATTCTCTTGATTTGAACTTTTCTACTTGTTTTCAATATTTCTGAGGATTTTCTATATGATTTCATTTTCAGGCTTTCAAAATTTTTGTTTGATTATTTATATTTTCTTCTTAATTATTTTTAAATATCTGGAAAATCCTTAAATTAGCTCTTTGCATCCTATCTTGAAGTTCAGCATTTCTGTGTTGCAGTCTTGTGTGTTCTTCCAATCTTTAAAAAACATCTTCCATTATTTTTCCTTCTGTCTCTACATTCTTGTGATCCAATTGTGTCATTCTCTTTTCCAGAAAATGTACAAATATAAAATGTCTCTATCTTTAGTTTC
This sequence comes from Vombatus ursinus, assembly GCF_900497805.2. NCBI lineage: Eukaryota > Metazoa > Chordata > Mammalia > Diprotodontia > Vombatidae > Vombatus > Vombatus ursinus. The sequence goes on from NW_020944374.1 coordinate 4,261,854, forward strand.
AACTTTCCTAGTCTCTAGGAAAGAGAATTCTACTTTCTATCTGTATGTCCCCTGCCTTGTTTCTTTGAAATTCTTGGAGATGCTCCTTTGACTTTCATGGCACCTTGCAGAATTTGTGGTGTTATCTTCACCTTCCCCAAGATTCTGACTCAATTTCCTTTACTGGGAACTACTTGTTCTGTGAGATGGATTTTTTTTCATTGAATGCTTATTTCCTTCCTTCCATCAGCTTTTTATGTCTTTTTCTATTGATTTTTCTAAGATGTATTCATCAAAAAATGGGCTTACCAACATTTTCCCTGTAGAAGGTCCAGCACTGTTATGCCTCTCCCCCAGACTTTACTGCCTGTTCACTGTGGCTACTTATAATCCATAGAGTTGGATAGGTCTGTTTCTACCATCGTTTATACAACTGGCTTTTTTCAGTTCCTAAACTGGCCCCTGGGGCTAGTTGTAGAGGGATGTGGGAAGGGTAATCCAGGAAGTGCTCCAAGATTTCCTTGTAATTGAGTCTCCTTTTGACCATACTCCCATTCCTCCCACTGCCTACTTGTTACCTCCTGAGTTGCATTAATACCTACTCATCCATTATTATCATATTGTCTATCCCAAGCAACAGTTCTAACACTTAATTCTCCCATTTGCCCTGTTTTCATTGTTGTTGTTCTTAGTTTTTCCTGAGACCATGATACTATCATTATAGGACCAAGCAAGGGTTTGTTCTGTGAAGTTTGGATTCAGTCAAAGGGCCGCACTTGAGAACCTAGAGGGCCACATGTGGCCTCGAGGCTGCTGGTTCCCCACCCCTGGACTAAGCCATGCTTGGATATTCATCCATCATCACTGACTTCTGCTTAGATCCTCTGGACATCTTAGAAAGCTGTTAGTGAACAAGTAACTTCTCCTTTTACTCCTCATTGGAAATATTTCTCTGTCTGCAGAATTTCTTTCTCATGATCCTTCCACAGCTGGTTTCCCTTTAATATGTTAGGCCAGGGCTGCAGAGTGGACAGAAAGCTGGGCTCAGAGGCAAGAAGGCTGGCATTCCAATCATGTCTCTGACATCTTTGATGTGTGATGCTAGATAAGCTACTCTCTGCTCCAAGGAAAACACCATCCAGTCAAACAAACTGAGGACACAAAATCTTTCACATCCTTCCTCTGAACCCCCGGAAGTCTCGTCTCACCAATCTGGCAGTCCACTGAAAAAGAGGCCCCTTCCCCAGCCAGGTTTCCATTATGTGTCCTTGAGCAGCTACTTGTCTCTTTTGGTGAAAGTCAGGTCCATGATGATCATCTCCCCTCAGTGGCTCCTCCATGGCTGCTCTGTTGTTCTCAGAGAACCTTCTGGCAGATTCCGAGTAGTGCAAGTCTATCTTCCCTCCTGTAAGGTGCCTCAGTGACAAGCAGCTTTGGTTTTTTCTTTTCAGTCACGTGGGAAAGGTGACATCCTTTCCCCAAAGGGAGGGGAGGAAGGAGGAAGACCTAGTATTGGCAGTTTGAGGAGAGAAGAACAACTTTGGAACAGAAGCTGTGACCAAACACTGCCTAACCTGGAACTAAAATGGCCATGCCTTAAGGGCCAGGATGAGATCTCCATCTCCCACACACCAGTCCCTGCACAAGGAAGGCTTTAATATTAGCTCCCTGCATTGGATTCTAAGAAATCTACGACCAGGCTTTGGCCTTCGAGGGCTTTGTGATCTAGTGCTATGTTTTCCAATGCCATTCCTTTCTCCTGTCAGTGTCTGAGGACAGGACTAACATATATTAAGTGCTAACCCCACTGGAAGAGACTTTTTAGTGTCTATGGTAGTTATGTTTAGAGGATATCATCTGACTAGAAGACTACTTAAGTATAGAATAAAGACCCATTGGTGGTTTTAACCATAGCTTAACTGCAAACCAGATAGGTTAATCAGAGATGAAGGTGACAACATGAAAGTGGGCATCCTAGGCTGTGCCATCCAAAATCTAGAGTAAGTCATAGTAAGAACACCATTAATCAGTTTCATCCTCCTCACCCAACACAATAATGCAAGGCATGCCAAGTGACCCTAAAATCTCCCACCAAGCCTTAACTCCACCCCCACTCCCAACCTCATTCTCTTATTAAGCACTTACTTAAAAGGCAATGCCATCAAAACATGCCTTTCTCCTGGTCCACGTTTCCTTAATCATCCCATTTTATACTCAATCCACACCTGGAGGTGACAGTCCCTGGGGCAGCCCAGCTACAGAAGCAGGAGTAAAAAGTCATTTCACTACTGCACTGGTAACAAATGAAACCCTTACTTACTTACCTTCGTAAATAAAACTGTTCCAATAAAGACTGTGTTATCAGGAAAGAGAAGGTGCTGTGGAATGTGGTTCACAAAGAACTCAAAGAAAGGCTATCTTCCAGGACTGCCCCCAACCAGCATAACAGTTCTCCTCCTTGTCCCTTCTCTCTTCCCCACCACCAACAGCTGCCCTGCTCCTCTGCTCTTCCTCACAAGCACACTGTTTAGTAGCCAAAGTTCATCAGAGAGACTGCCTTCCCCCTGAGGAACATAAATTTATACCCCAGATGTATTGTTCCACCCAATTCAATTCAATTAACATATATTAAGGCTCTCTCTTTTGCAAATACTGTGCTAGGTGTGGGCAACTGAAAATTCCCTGCCTTACCAAGCTTACAACGTAGGATACTATGTATATACAAATATGTTTGACACAAGGAAAGATGTGGTAATGGAAAAAGGAGAAATTCAGAGAAACACACTGTAACAAATCTGAAAATGAAGAGATCACTTTTACCTGAGTCATTATGAAGAAAGTGCTTTGTAGACACTAAATTATTATGCAAATGTAATCATGATCCAGCCCAATACCTTCCTTTGAGAGATGAGGAAAGTGAGGAGGAACAGAGAGGCACTGTGCTTTGCCCAACATCACATGGGTATGAAGAGCCAGGATCAAAAGCCAGGCCTGATTCTAACCCCGTTCTTTCTACTATACTCATTGGAAATATTTCTCTGTGTCTGCAGAATTTCTTTCTCATGATCCTTCCACAGCTGGTTTCCCTTTAATATGTCAGGCCAGGGCTGCAGAGTGGACAGAAAGCTGGGCTCAGAGGCAAGAAGGCTGGCATTCCAATCATTCTTCTGACATCTTTGATTTCGAGAGAAGGTACTGGCAGCCAGGCGGATCAGAACAGGCTTCATGTACAAGGTGATGCTTCCACTGAACCCTGAAGGAAATGAGGGATTCTGAAAGATGGTGGTGAGGAGGTAGAGTAATCTCAACTTGCCAAGGCAAAAGTGCGGAGGAAGGAAATGTAGTACCAGATGCGAAGCAGAATAAGAAAGTCATTTCAGCTCACTGAGAGTGTGGTGAAGAGGAGCAATACTCAAGGCTCGAAAGGTAAGTTGCAGTAAGGTTAGGGTCAGTCCTTAAAATGTCAGATGGGGGAATTTATATTTGATACTAGAGGTAATAGGGAGCCACTGGAATATATTGAGCAGGGGAGTAACATGGTCAGATTTGGGCTTTATGAAAAATCATTTTGGAAGCTAAATAGAGAATGACTTGAAGTGGACCGATTAGGATTTTGCAATGTACCAGGTGAGAGACGGCATAGATCAGAACTAAGGTTATAGCTATGTGAGCAGAGAGAAGGGCATGAATGGTAGAGATACTGACAACTGAATGGCTATGTGAGGTCGGAGTGAGTCAAAGACGACTCAGTGTAATGAATGTGGCCTTCCCCCTGCCCCAATCTTCCAATCAAGCTTTGAGGATGGGACAGATTTCTATTTCTGGAGATGAGAGAATAAAAAATTCAATTAGATGAACTATCAAAATACTGAAAGATAACAGGCTATGAGCTAGACTGAATGACCTCTGAGGTCCCTTCAAACTCAGACACTGTGATTCTGGGACTCACCTCCCTTGTGAGCTGGTCACAAGCTAAACTACAGCCAGGCAAAACTCACATCTGTCCCCATGCCATTAGGCACAAGAGAAAGTTTTGTTTTCTTCCTAGCAAAGTGGTCAAATAGAGTCCACCTGTGCTCTGGCTTTGAAAAATGTGCAAATCCTATATTGGCTTTTCAGGAACTGAGTCATAGTCCTGCTTAAGAGATTCCTGTTTAGAAAGTACTTCTTTAAGGCATTTATATAGAAAAACACATTTGAAAAGTATAGAAAAACTTAGAACTGAGCAAAAGAAAATAATCAATAGGATTGTAACATATTTCATCACACTATTATGTAGATAAAACAAGGTTATATTTGACTGCGTTTTGCACCAGGAAGGAAGGAAACAAGTATTTACATCAGAAACCTATTATATGTTATCTCATTTGATCCTCAAAACCACCTTGGAAGAGAGCTGCTGTTCTTATTCTCATTTTACTACTGAGGAAACTGAGGTAAAAAGAGGTTACACAACTTGCGGAGGGTTGCACTTCTAGCATTCCAAGTCAGATTTGAACTCAGGTTTTCCTGACTCTAGGCCCAATGCTCTAACCAATGTGATAGCTAGCTACCTCTGAAAAACATGCTAAGTTCTTCAGAAGTCAATGGACATTTCTGCTTTTATTCCAACTGGGAACAAACTAATTCCTCTAAGGCAACCCCTAATACTTGTTCTACACAAGTTGTGTGGCTTGTAGCATGAGCACGTACAGTGGATTCAAAAATGTCCTTTCACTTCTAAGGGTCATGGAAAGAGCATGAGGCCAGGAATACACAGGCCCATCTGCAAAATTTGGTTCTGACATTACCTGTGTGACCCTGGGCAAGTCATACTCTCTCTGAAGGCTCAGTTTCCTCATTTGTAAAATTGAGGAAAAATAATACCAGAAACTTGCTGTCTCAAAGGGCTGTCAAGAACAGGGTTAGTGGGGGTGGAGCCAAGATGGCAGAGTAAAAAACAGTGACTTGCTTGAGCTCTTGCCCAAACCTCTCCAAATACCTGTAAAAAATGGCTCTAAACAAATTCTAGAGCAGCAGAACTCACAAAAAGACAGAGAGAAACAAATTTCCAGCCTAAGAAAACCTGGATGGTTGACTGGAAAGGTATATCAAGCCAGGCTGGGAGAGGAGTGCAGTTTGGAGTGGGCATGCAGGCCTCAGTGAAGCTGGAGCAGGCCTCAGAGGACTGAATCACAGACAACTGTGGCAGTTTCCAGACTTCTCAACCCATGAACACCAAAGAACTTAGAAGGTCAGTAGGAAAAGTCTGTGTCTGCTGAGAGAGAGAGAGAGAGAGACAGAGAGAAGACAGAGAGGGGGAGAGGGAGGGACAGGGGGAGGGGAAGAGAAGCTCAATGCAAGGCCCCAGGGCAGTGGCTGCCTCCTGAGCTTATGGCCCACAGACTGAGGGGGAGTCAAGTGGCTGATCAGAGGGGGATTACAGGGATCTCTTTGCTGGTGAAGGATTCTCTTGCTTTGCCCATGTTTAGATATGGGTCACAGTTCTGGGTGGCAGTCCCGGGGCAAGGAGGAGCACTGGTGTGGTAGAGCTTATAGTGGCGGTGGAGACAGAATCCTCCTCACAGTTCCAAGACAGAAAGAGTGCTTGTGGTCACTCACAGACCACAGCACAGGCCAGGAAAGGAGTAAACACCTCACCCTTGATCATAGCACCTTGGAAGAACTGAAAATTTACAGGTCCTTAGAAGTATCTCTGAAAATAGCTGCATAAAACCCCCGAAGCTTGGGACAATACATTCTCCACATTGGAAGCAGACTCCTACCTTAACAAAGAGTTTATAACTCAAGTAATTGGCTGGGATCAAGCAGCACAAAAAGAATCAGACCACAGCATCTTACTTTGGTGACAAGAATCAGAAGAAGACAACAAAGTCAAAGCTCCTACATCCAAAGCCTCCAATAAAAATATGAATTGATCCCAGGCCACGGAAGAGCTCAAAAAGGATTTTGAGAACAAAGTAAGAGAAGTAGAGGAAAAACTGAGAGTGATGCAAGAAAATCATGAAAAACAAGTCAACAGCTTGCTAAAGGAGACCCAAAAAAAAAATACTGAAGAAAATAACACCTTAAAAAATAGCCTAACCCAAATGGCAAAAGAGGTCCCAAAAGCAAATGAGGAGAAGAATGCCTTAAAAAGCAAAACTGACCAAATGGAAAAGGAAGTCCAAAAGCGTACTGAAGAAAATACTTCCTTAAAAATTAGAATGGAACAATTGGAAGCTAGTGACTTTATTAGAAATCAAGACACTGTGAAACAAATCCAAAAGAATGAAAAAATATAAAACAATGTGAAATATCTCACTGGAAAAACAACTGACCTGGAAAATAGATCCAGGAGAGAGAATTTAAAAATTGTTGGACTATCTGAAAGCCATGATCAAAAAAAGAGACTAGACATCATCTTTCAAGAAATTATCAAGGAAAACTGCCCTGATACTTTAGAAGTAGAGGGCAAAATAGAAATGGAAAGAATCCACCAATCTCCTCCTGAAAGAGATCCCCAAAGGAAAACTCCTAGGAATATTGTAGCCAAATTTCAGAGTTCCCAGGTCAAGGAGAAAATATTACAAGCATCCAGAAAGAAACAATTCAAGTATTGTGGAAACACAATCAGGATAACACAAGATTTAGCAGCTTCTACATTAAGGGACTGCAGGACTTGGAATATAATATTCCGGAGGGCAAAGGAGATAGGATTACAACCAAGAATCACCTACTCAGCAAAACTGAGCATAATCCTTCAGGTGATAAAATGGATATTCAGGGAAATAGGGGACTTTCAAGCATTCTTGATGAAAAGACCAGATAGATAGATAGAGGGCACAGGGAGAATTGAAGATGAAGGGGTGATATCTGGAGATTAAAATTAAGGGGTGAGAGAGGATTATACAGAGAGAAGGAGAAAGGGAGAGGTAGAATGGGGTAAATTATCTCACGTAAAACAGACAAGAAAAGGCTTTTACAATGGAAGGGAAACAGGGGAAGGTGATAGAGAATGAGTGAATCATATTCTCATCAAATTTGGCTTGAGGAGAGAATAACATACACACTCAATTGGATATGGAAATCTATCTTACCCTACAGGAAAATGGGGAGGGAAGGGGAC
>NW_020944374.1:4269040-4301779 GCF_900497805.2 Vombatus ursinus
TTCTAAGGAGGGACAGGGTCGAAGAGAGAATAGAATAAATGGGGGCAGGATAGGATTGTCTTTCTCTGTTAGAATGTAAACTTCCTGAGAGCAGGAATTGTCTTGCTTGTATTTGTATCCCCAGCACTTAACACAGCACCTGCACTAATAAATGTTCTGCTTATAAAACCCTTTACATGCATTAAGCTCCAGACAGAGACGTAGAAATAGTGTGTGTAGATGACCACAATACAATAGGTTACAAAAGAAACCGACAGAAAACCAACATACCACACAAGGAAGAGAGCAGAGACAAATCATCAGGTCCAACTCTAATCCACACCTAGCCTTCAATATTATGGCTAACTTACTTCTTAGCAAAGCTGTAAGCATTTTACCAATTTAATTTCAAGACCTATTAAATAACAGTGTATCATTGAATGTTAAAACAAGAAGAGATCTGAGAAATAATCTGGTCCTACCTCTCAGTTCCTGATCCTGCTCTGTGGTCCTAGATGGGTTAATGTCTGTGAAGAATCAATCATGATAACAAAGCACAATATAAGCTGGTGGATAAAAGACAAAAAAACCTTTGAGAACTCTTTTAAAATTATGAATTGTTCTGAATCAATATAGTGTTAATTCCATTAAATAACCTGTAGTGGACTAATGAATGAGAAAACATCTGTCAAGTGTATGTGGCAGGCAGTGTGAAAAGCATTATATGTCATGGGAATTCAAATGTAAACATTAGAGTCCCTACCCTCAAGAAGCCTGCATTCTAAAAAAAGGAGGACAACATAGTTATTAGGGGAGCAGCAGTCAAGGAAGGGGAGACCATTGGTCTGAGCAATGGCAGGGCTGCAGAGTGGAACCAATGGGGCAGCTGACTGAAAGGCCCTTTCCAAAAGCCATGGTAGCTTTGATTTGATTACTATACCCACAGCAGCAGGTAGAAAGCAAAGGGAGGTTTGGGGACATCCACGTGCACTGGCAAGATAGCTTGATTAATGACTGGATGACATAAGTCTGGTGTGGGGCAAACAAGATATAACAGGCTGAGTTTGAACTCACTGATTCACCAGTCAAGAGGTGGGATTTCTGGAGGTCCTGTTTCAAGGTTCCAGTTCCAGATGAGAAGAAACAAAGCCACATTAAGGCAGATGGGAAAATGGACTAGGCGGACAACCAGATGGGATGTGAAGCACGGTCTGGTCTAGGGCCAGCTGGACATAGCTGGCTATATTAATCTGTACTCACTTATTCCCCAAACAAGACTGTTCAGCCCTAGGATGGGGGTTCTAAAGATAACCCCAAAGAGAGGTCTTCCAGCTTTAAATCCCATAACTCTCTGACTCTAAGCACAAAGTACTTATTGTTAGAGTCAAGGATTGTTAGCCAAGGAATATGGAAGGGAAGCTTCTACATAGCACCAACTATATGCGATGCACCATGCTAAAGTACTTGATAGTCGAACCCTGAAGCTGCAGGGATTTGCAGGTGTCTGAAGCTGTCCACAATGTCTCCAGCCTACTTAGAAAGACATACTCTCATCTTGTTTTTTGTTTATTTTTTTCAAAAAGAATTGTTAGTAGGAGAAACTAGCCTGTGGGTGTGGTAAAGGGAAGGAATGTGGCCTAAAGGAGGTACCCTAGGATAGTACCGAATATGGGAAGTCTTTGAGCTAGAAGTCAATGATATTTGAATATTACCAAACCCTAAGATTGGATAAGAGAGCGCAGATACAATGAGTCTACAAACAGGCCAAGTGAGCTGGATGAGCCAGAGGAGTTCCATTTGTCAATAAAGGCCAAGATCTGGCATGGAACAAGGGCCAGACACCTGGTATGAGAAGTAAGTCAGGCAGTGGGGGCTCATACGGTGTCTTGGGTCCTGGTAACCACTGCCGTAGTGATAAAAGTACTGGGGGCCATAATAATAAAGCCTGGTCAGATTTGGCATCTGAACAGCAAGCTTCTGAGTTGTCTGTATTCTCTGCAAAGGAAGAGAGCTCACCTGGACAGTACAAGGTCTAAGGAAGTCCACTGGGCCATTGAAAGGGAAGTCCCTAGCACACATGCACTATGGTAGCAGCATAGCTGTTTTATATTAGACTTTAAAAAAAATTAGCTCTAAAAGGTGATTAATAAAGCCATGATTAATGACAATTCACTGCATCTCAATTAGCCCCAATGCAAAGGGAACTGGTATTGTTTAATTGAGGGCTAAGAAGAAAACTTTGTGTTTCAGTCATTGTTCAAAGAACAGTTTCTAAAATATTAGTCTACTTTCTTGACTTTTTGAGAGGTGTGCAGTGACCAAGGATGGCTGGGCACCATGAGGTCAGCACAAAAGCTGGGCATTAATGTCAGTAAGTACAGTTTAATTATTACTTCATTAGTTCCTGCTGTTACTCATATCTGAAACATCCTCTTCCATTTTTGTATTAATGCCCCCCCCCAAACTACACATTCAAAGCTACCCTCAGGAAAATTCAAATAATACATAACCTGATAAAAGTTCAGTGTTCCTACATTTTAACATGCCTTGATTAAAAGGGAAAAATGGTTAAAGGGAGGATTTCAAGCAGGAAATGTGCAAACAGGCTCTCCCCCAGCCCTGAAATGATACTATGTAAGTGCTAGCCATGAATCCAATCCAATTTATTACAGTTTAGGAAGCTATTATCCTAACTGTAGCAGAGAAGCAAAGGCCAGAATTAGGGTAGTGAAGGAGACAGACAAGTGAAAGGGAGGGACACTGTAGAGAGAGAACAGCAAAGTTTGCCAATTGCTTGGATGTGGCTATTTCTGACCACCCCTTCATCTCTTTTACTGGCTCATTATCCACATCATGCCCCCAGTTTCTGGGTGCTTCCCAGGACTCTTTCTTGGGCCCCCTATTCTTCTCCCTTTCCACACTCTCTCAGTGATTGCACCAGCTCTTAAGGGTTTAATTATCCACTCTATAATCTATATTTTCACCCTTAGTCTCTCTCTTGTAAGATCCAGTGCCACATCACCAACTTCCTACTGGGCATTCCAGCTTGATGTCTCAAGGACGTCTCAAACTCAACATGTTCAAAACAGAATCCCTCATCTCTCCCCCAAATCCAGGTCTCTTCCAAACATCCCTATTTCTGTCAAAAGCACCACTATTCTTCCAGTCTCCTAGATCTGTGAACATGTTATCCTCACCCCCTCACACTACACAAGAATCAGTTGCCAAATCTTAGCAGTCTACTCTTACTACACCTCTTCTCTCTACTCAGACAGCCTCTGCCTTATTTCTGAGCCTCACAACCTCTTGTCTATACTACTGCAATGGTCTAATTGCTCTGCTTGCCTAGAGTCTCCCCGCAGTCTGGTCCATCTTACACATTAAACAAAAGATTACAAAAGACCTAATTATATTGAAATAGTTATAAAAACATTTTAAAACAAACAAAAAGTTGGCAGACCCTGGGTTGAGAATTCCTGGTCTACGATGACTCTAAAGTTAGCAACTACATGGGCAATGGTGGTGCCCGCAACAGAAATAAAATAGTTTGTGCTGGCACTGGTTTAGAAGGGAAGATGACAAGTTTCATTTGGAACATCAAATCATAAGCATTTTTAAGGTGGGGAGAAGGGAAAAGGGATAATTAATACACAACATAATAAATTAATACATTTATTAAGCACCTACTATGTGCCACACACTACTCTAAGTACTTTACAAATATTATCTCATTTGATCTTCACAACAACTCTAAGAGGCAGGCGCTATTATTTACACCGTTTTACAGTTGAAGAATCTGAGGCAGAAAGCGGTTAAAGTAACTGGCCTACAGTCACAGAGTTAGTAAGCATCTAAAGCTGGATTTGAACTTCGGTCTTCTCAACTGCAGGCCCAGCATCCTGCCTACTGCACCACCAGTCACCTCCTGTGTGCCAGACACTGTACTAAATACTGGGGATGCTAGCACGGTAACTTAACTGGCATTCATATCCTGGAGGAGGGAAGCAAGGGCTTAGCTTTGTCGGGTTCCTGATTTTGCTGCAGCGAGCTGCCTGTCTTTACACTGCTGAATGTCAAGTACACTGGGTCTGTTAAGGCCAAATCTCCCCCTGAAGGTTGCTAGGGATGGTGAGGAAGAATTAGTCTGCCTTACATTAACTTACCAACTTGGCACTCTGAATTCTGCCAATTTATTTGCTACATATTCTTCTCCTTCCACAATACACATAGAGGAACTCATTTTCTTTAAAGAGTTCCAATGAGTATTTCCTGTCTCTTATCTCATACCAATGAGAGGGGCTCCAAGGGGACCCAGCAAGGTGGAGGAGGCTGGTGTCAAGCACACAGTAGAAAGAATCACGCATGAGTGGGCTGAAGTTATAACTGCAAATGTCTTTTATTCTGTTGGGGGCATCAGGAGAGTAGCAAGAGAAAGAAGCCTCTTCAAGGCAATGAACACTTCATGATCAGCATGGTTCTAAGTATGGGCCTCGGGAGGAGGGTCTCCTAGATCACTCAACCTCCCTAAATTCATGGTGGAGATCTTTTGTACCCCATTCATAGATGCTATATGCACATTTCCTCAAGTAGCCCTTTTGTTTTCTCTCTCAAATAGGCAGAAAATGTGAGATATGAAAACATGAGAAAGAGAAAAATGTATGCATATGGGAGGTGACCTGCTGGCCCCACCTGACACTGTTCACTGACTTGAGAAGTAGAGTATAGAAAACCAATCATTGGCCAACTAGTGGTGGAAATGAGCATTCAGGTAAATTTGTTAATAGAGGAAGCTCAGAACAATGAGCTAGCATAAGAGACACTTAAAGCTATAGGATATCCTTGCTAATGAGTTTTTCTCCCCTTTCCCCTTTTTTTAAGAAGGAATTCAGGCAATTATAGCCTGATAATCATCATCTCTGGTTAATCTATCAAGCTGGTCTATTTATCTATACAAGGCATTTTGTGTCACGCCCCTATAGCAATGAAACAGGAATAGAACTAAGGTACAGGGATAAACTCCTCCTTCTCCAAGACAGAACAAGTAAGTGGGCCCATTGGCCAGCAAGGGGCAGTGGTTCTAAGACGTGTTCATCTTCTTCACTTCTAAATGCCTGGCAGGAAAAGGGTTCTGAAGAGAGCACCTTTCAGCAAGGTTCTAGAGTTTAGATTCAAAATAAGAGCAGTAGCCACACCATGCCACTGACAAGCATTAACGGATGTACTTACATACTTAAGAGAGTGAGGGAGTGCTCTTTTCTGAACATGTGTGGCCCAGGACTAAACTGTAAAACTATATTATCTTCCTGACTCAGTTTCCCAAATTTTAAGAAACTTGACTAAGCCGAGAGAAATTCAACTTATCAGTCTTCTTACGGTCATCATTTTTTCTCAATCGGGACAGAAGCATCAAAGGATGGGAGCAGAGCATGGGTTAAGCCGAACTGCAGCACATTGTAATTATTCCATGCATTCAGGATTTCAGAAAAGATTCTCCAATATTTTCATATGAAGCCATAAATTAAAACATATTTGGAGACTCTGAGGCACAAATGTCATGTTAACCTCATGGCGCCAAACCAGACATCTCCATGCTATGTTAGCCAAATGAGTATATAATGAAGCAAGTCTTCAACATGTTATTATAAAGGGACAGATTATATTTTCCTTCTCACATCTAATTACTTTGGTGGTTGTTCAGAGTCAACTTAATCTCCTTGATCCTCCTTTGGTAACAGGTAAACAGAGAATGATTTCAAAGTGGATTAGAATTAGAATCCTTTCTCTTTTGACTTACTAAAGCCTTTTTACTTCCTTTTTATTTTGCCTCATCTCCCAACTCCATGACTCAGAATTTACCCCAAAGTTATAACACAGTGCAAAACAAATTCACTAAATGCAGAGACCTGTGTCAAAGATGTTATGAGAAGGAAATCAACAAGATTTGACAATGAATCAGACCAGGAGGGGTGGGAGGGGGAAGGGAGAAGCAGCTGAAGCAAAGAAGAGTCAGAAGGAGAGATGACTGAGGTTATAAACCTGGCTGAAAGGAAGGAGGAATGTGGGCGAGTTTAGAGGGAAAGAGGATGAGTGCCAGCACTGGACCTACTGTCTGAGGTACTGGTGTAGATGTCAAGCAGACAACTGACCAGGTGTCACCAGTATTCCAGTGATATGTTAAGGGGAGGTGGGTAAATATGGACACTATCTGCATACAAACTGCTCCAGGAAGGAAAGATAAAGGTAATGCCTCACATGAATGTTGCTTACCCTCCAGAATAAAATTCACTGACAAGCAAAATCTAAACCTCAGAATAATCACATTAAAGTTGCAATAGTTAAAACAGATAATAGAAGAGACACAATGAAGGTCTCTTAGTGAACATTCCCAAAAAGAGTATTCCTAATAGAACCTAGACCCACAGATGCCAAATTTACTATCAGATTAACAATGAAATACATTTGGGGCACAAATCAGAATTCTTAATTATTCTGCCTTTGAAAATCAAAAACCATGATCCAAAAGAAAACTTCAAGACCTTGTAATGGAGATGATGCAATCAGGGAAGTCAGAACAAACTTTTTCAAACATGGCCACTCAGCACTTCTCAGGGGGAAAGTTCCCCTAAATAGTAATGGTTTTATTATTAGGATATGACGGATGGGAAAGGCAGAATGAATGTGCCCTCCATTTCCTACATGTAATTAAACCTCACAGTCTTAACTTCACTTGGGCTCTTTTCTACATACTATATAGTAATATCCTCTCTCAGATTAGCTGGTAATTGAAAAAGATTTAAGATGCTTGGGTGACAGTATGCAGCTGTCCTTTAATGTCCCACTCAAATATCACTTCCTGCATCTAGCCATCACCTCAGCCATTACACCCTCTACTGTCACATAACTTTCCTCCCTTCCCAATAGGAACCTCAGAGTTAACATTACCCCTGACTTTCAAACACCCTGATCTCTTGTTCTACTGCTGCCCAGCCCTGGATTACCAATACCATCCTCCTCCTCATCTGATACTGAATGGATCTGGAGAAAGACACACAACTAAGCTGACTGGGTTCACACCAAATTTATGTTGGCTAACCTCAAATGGGCCCTAAAAGCAACGAAACAATGATTTTACTCTATTCCACTGCCCACCCCCAGAGGCTACTGCAAACCTTCTTTCCTCAAGCTTCTCCCACTTCTCCTTTCCCCTTTCACCCTGTGAGTCTAGGATTCCCACCTCATACTTTATTCACCATGAGGTCTCCCTTCTTTTCTCCTTTCATTTCAAAACTCCTCGACATAATCATCACCACCACTACTGACTAATCTCTGATAACAAAGTAGACCTTTACCTTGCCAAGAGCAGTCCCTCTACGTGTGTCCTTGAGTCTGTTCCCTCTGGTCTTCTCTAGTAAGTCGCCCACTCAATCATCCCATTACTCTCTCTAATTTTCAACCTCTCCCTATGTACTGGTTCCTCCTCTGCTGACTTCAAATATACCCAAGTCTCCTGTGCTCATCAAATCTCAAAACAATACCAAGGAGGGAAAGATAACCAACATAATTACTGACAGGGTGGGTATCCAAAAAGATCATGACAGGCTACAGTATTGGGCTGTATGTGATATCTACTGAATTTCATTTTATTAATCAATAGAGATAAAATCTTATACTTGATGGCAAAAAATAAATTATAGGCAGTTCTGAAAAAAATCTGCAGACTACAAGTTCAACTTGAGTAAGCAGTATGATATGGCAGCCAAAAAAATGATGATCTTGAGCTGCATTGACAGGTACAGTGCCTACTGGACTCTGTTCGCAGATGTCACCTACAGTATCACATTCAGTTTTAAGTGTCATAATTTAAGAAATGTTCTTTTAGAATTCCAGTTATGATGGCCATGTGGAAGGAGCCCAGCTCTAAGCCACACACACACACACATACATACACACACACACACACACACACACACACACATCCAAAAAGTAACTCAGAGAGAAAATGTAAAGGAAGCTCAAGTGCAACAGAAGCTCCTCCTTCCAGTCCATAATTGCACCAAACATGGCCAGAATCCAGCAGAGGCTGGTGAAAAGGTCACATCAAAGAAGCTGTCACAAACTCTAGAAAATTGAGATAAAGCCTAGGAGACCTGGGAGAGGATTTGTTACGGTGATGACAGTGAGCGCTTTGGTAATTGGAATTTAAGACAGAACCCAGCCTTGGCCTGTCAGATGAGAGGCTGAGCCTTCCTCAGGTCGCCTAGGGTGAGACAATCAATCAACGAGTATTTGAGAGTTCGTAACATAGTGCCAGGCACTGTTCTGGGCACTGAGGGTACAAGTATGAAGAATTTAAAAAAATTGTTACTTCTAGGGTCTTCCTCTGTATTGGGATAGACAAAAAGTATATATGGAAAATGTGCGTGCCCATATCACACATGCATGTCTACAAAGGTTTTCTAAATGTATTGATGCATAGCTCACAGGTATCATGCTACTTGACTACACCTTTAAATACAAATCACTCTGGCTTTCATTAAGTGGCCAATAATAGCCCCCAGCTACAGCCTTTATGGCTCATCATTTAGGTTGTGATAGCTTAGAATAAGTGTAAATAGCAATTGTTTTGTGTTCTGGCCAGAAACTTTGATGGTCTTCCCCATTAAGCTATCTTTTTATCTCAATTCTTACCTAGCCTTTAGTCATTGAATAGGCATTGCCTGAGACAAACTGAGGCCTGGGAAAGATCTTAATTTAGAAAGGCCAAGTTCATCCACTGCATCCTGGGCCACTGCCAGTCATTTTGACTTTTGTCTTACCACTAGACTTGGATGACTATAAGAGAGAATGAGACTGAGAACTTTGTGCAGCTCTGCCTTATTTAAATTCACTCAAGAGTCAAGACAGCACTCTCATGATGTCTCTGGCCCTTTCTAAGAACAAAGGGCAAACAACAAAAATTTTCTCTAGGTCCTAACATTCCCACAATTCTTATTTCTCTCCTCCCTTTCTCAGCCAAATTCCTAGAAAAAAAAAGCTGTCTACAGTCACTGCCTCCACATCTTCTCTCATTCATTTCTCTACCTTTTACTATTTGGTTTCCGAAATCAGTTATCAACTGAAACTCCTTTCTCCAAAGTTGCCAAAGCTCTTCTGTGTCAAATCTGATGATCTTTTCTCAGTCCACATCTTGCTTGGCCCATCTGCTGCATCTGACATTACTGACCATCTTTTCCCTTTCTTTGGGTTTTAATAACACTGTTCTCTACTGGTTCTCCTCCTAACTTTCCTGCTCCTTCATCAGCTCATCATCAACATTATACCCCCTAACTGTGAGTCTTCTCCAAGATGTCATCCTAGATAATTTTCTCTTCTTTCTCTGTACTCTCACTTGGTGACCTCATCAACACCCATGGATTTAATAATCATCTCTATGGAGCTGGCTCCTGGATTGAATATCCAGTCTCATTCCCACTTACTAAATATTTCAAAGTGTCCAACAGACATCTCAAACTCAACATGTCTAAACCGGAACTCATCACTGCTTTTCTTCCAAACTTTGTTATTTCTGTCCAGGATAGCACCATACTTCTAGCTTTCCAGTTTTATGATTTCAGCATTATCCCAAACTCCTCATTTTCTTTCACCCCACATATCTAATAAGCTGTCAAATCCAGTTGTTGTTACTTTCTCAGCATGTTTCACAACTGTCCCCTTACCACTCCTGCTAAAGTCGGGGGCCATTTTCAGTCGTCCTGATCTAGATCTGGCCAATGGACCCAGATGGCTCCAGAGCAGAGAGTGAGGCTGGTGACTCTGCACAGCCCTCCCTCACTTCAATCCACTTCCCTGGCAAGTCATGGCATCACCTTCCTGATGTCATGGTCCTCTTTGGAGGATGAAGGACAAGCAACAACAACTAAAGCCATTTCCCTTCATTCAGGTCTTCATAATCTCTTGCTTGGTCTATTGTGTTGTTGTTTAGTTGTTTCAGTTGTACTGCTAAGGACTTTTAGTGCCCAACTCTTCATGACTCTATTTGTAGTTTTCTGGGCAAGGATACTAGAGTGGTTCATCATTTCCTTCTCCAGCTCGTTTCACAGATGAGAAAACTGAGGCCAACAGGGTGAAGTGACTTGCCCAGGGTCATACAGCTTGTAAGTGTCTGAGGCCAGATTTGAACTCAGGAAGATCAGTCTTTCTGACTCCAGGCCCAGCACTCTATCCACTGCCTCACCTAACAGCCTAATAATGACCTCCCAATTAGTTCTCTTGCCTCAAGTCTTTCTCTTTTTCAATCCATTCTCTGCACTGTTGCCAACATGATTTTCTTTAAGCATCCATCATTCTCTTGCTCAAACTCCAATGGTTCCCTTTTCCTCTAAAATAAAAAACAGGCTCCTCTGGCTTTCAAATTCCTTCACAACATAGCCCCAGTATATCTTTCCAGCCTTATTATATATAGTTAATATTTAATAATAATCATTATTACTCCCCTTTCCAGACTTTATGGCTTTCTTTCTGTTCCTCACGCATTTCATTCCACCTGTCATTTTCACGCTCAGCTTTCCTCCATTCTCCCCTCACCACTGTATCATAGAATCCCTCACTTTCTTCATGATTCAACTCAAACATTAGCTCCTACATGAAATTTTTCCTGATCCCCAAAGCTGCTAGGCTTCTCCTTCCCTAATTACCTTGTATTTATTTTGTAGATATTTAGATGTGTACAAATTATTCCCAGTCATAGAACATAAGCTCCTAGAAGGCAGGCCTGGGACTATCTATATGCTCAAGACACAGTGCATAGCAAATAATAAATGTCTGGTGATTGATCTCAGCATTGTAACTGTAGAGGTGAAAAGGATATATATGAGTGAGCCTAGTGTCAGTGCTGACACGAGTCCAAACCCTTTATTTTACAGATGAGGAAAGAGGCCCAGAGAAGCTAAGTGACTTGCCCAAGGTCACACAGGTAGGAAGTAGCAGAGCCAGCATTTGAACCCACATCCTTGACTCCAAATCCTACAATACTATGTCTTGAAGCCTTACTAGGTAATTCTACACACTGGCTGCCACTTCCAATCCTCTTTGGAGATTAAGTCCAAGAGGCTTTACATATGTATGTGCAGTGTATGTGTAGCACTTGGCACAAGAAATAATTTTGAAATTTTTTTTTTTATTTTGTGGCAGCAATGGTCATGCATAAGTGCTTCTAATGACACCAGGCTGACCTGAAACATCTGATCTTGGCCAAATAAAAATAGATTGAACTGATTTCTATAACTTTAGTTAATTCTGTCAGTTGAGGGCTGGATTTCATGTCCTACTCATGAATGTTTCTCTTTTAGGTTTTGAATTCTGTGGTTTTCAAGAATGGATATTACTATGAGGAAACCTGCAAGGGCTGTAGTTCTTAAATATCATCCTTCTATGACTATTTGGGATATTGTGATAGTTTTTGGCATGGGGATGTCAATGAAACAGGACCAGTCACGCTAAAAGGGAAGTGTGTTTACCAAGAAAAAAAATGCCCCTACCAAACTCTTACTGTGAAATGGCCTAATTCATTAGCCTCAGAAAACAAGGCCCTTCAGAAGACTTTGGTAACTGGAGGAGTGCTTCTTTAAGTTGGAAGATTAATAAGAAGGACAGTAAAAAAGCAATCACCTCACAACAAAGGGGCTACTAATCATATGGATGACAGCAAAATCGTTTTCATGGTAAAGATAATACAAAGACTGAAGCCCTGAAGATCCAGAAAAGTGTGATTTTCCCAATCAAACTCACATTTTCATTCAACATATAAGAACACTTGCCAGAAGTCCAAGCCAGTCTCAAAGATCTGGAGATTTTCATTACAGTATAAAATATCCACCCAAAAATGCACTGGGAATTTTTACTTTCAGTGGGCCTAAAGTCCTATCCACACTGAGGGAATAATGAACTATTAAAATCTACTAATATACTAAGAAAAGCAGAATTGTTCTGAAAATGCAGAAATTCCCAAATGAGATGGAATACTACAATATGACATTATACCATGCCACGTGTCACAAAAGGTTTTTCAAGATATGATGGAGATGAACATGTTTCCCTTCCCTCTGTTATTGCTGTATCTAGCATCGGCAACAAGATGTTATTAAATAGTAGGAGTGACTGAGCATCCTTGCTTTACCCCTGATCTCACTGGAAAGGCCTCTAACCTTAGATGGAGCCAATATAGTAAAAATAACACTATTACCCAAATTACTTTACTTATTCAGTATTATACCAACCTACCAAAGGAATATTTTATAAAGCCAAAAAAATAATAATGAAATTCATGAAATTCATATGGAAGAATAAAAAGTCAAGAATCTCAAGGGTACTAATGAAAGAAAAGGGGTAAAGAAAGGGATACACACACACACACATATATATAAGATCTTCAAAAGTTCAACAAAGCATTTATTAGCACCAGAAAGACTAGAACTTAAGAACACTCAAAGGATCAGGCCAAGTCAATTGTCATAGTACATTTTTTTCTCCATAAGGCAAAGAAAATAAAGAAGGGATAAAAATTTTTATTTCAAAGTAAAATAATAATGAAATTTTTGCATCAATTGTAGCATCTGGTCCTTCTAGTGTTAAAAACTTATTACACGCCAGGCACTGAATGAAGCACTAGGGACACAAAGAAAGTAAGAAATAATCCCTGCTCTCAAGGAGTTCACCGTCTGAAGGGAGAGACAACATGCAAACGACCATGAACAAACAAGATACACATGGGATAAATTGGAGATAATCTCAGAGTGAAAGCATTGGAATTAAGGGGGATCAGGAAAAGCTTCTTGCTAAAGGTGGGATATTAACTTAGACTTAAAAGAAGCCAAGAAGTAGAGATTATAAGGGAGAGAATTGCAGGCATGGGAGAATAGTCAGTGAAAATACACAGTCAGAAAATGGAATGTTATGTGCAAGAAACATGAAGACCAGTGTCATTAGATCACAGAGCATGTGAAAGTGAGGAAGATATAAGAAGGCTGGAAAGACAGAGACAGGTCTAGGTTGTAAAGAGCTTTAAAGCTAAACAGAAGATTTTACATTTGATACTAGAAATAATGTAGAATCACTGGAGATTTTTGAAGAATGGGGTGACATGGTCAAACCTGTACTGGTAGAATATATTATGTACACAATATATAAAAGAATCAAATATGTAGCATAATGCTCAACAATGCCCTAACTACAGTTACTGGGAGGAGAGACTTGCTTAACAAAAACTGCTGGGAAAAGTGGACAGCAGTCTGGCGAAAATTAGGGTTAGATCAATAATTCACACCATGCAGCTCACACCACATTATACCAACAGAAGCTCCAAACAGATATGTGACCTAGATACAAAAGGTAACATCATAAACAAATCAGAGGAGCAAAGAAGAAATTACTTTTGACCTATGGATAGGGAAGACTAAACAAGTGAAAGATATTACACAAGATAAAATGAATAGTTTCATAACATAAAATTTAAAAGGATTTGTATAAACAAATCTAACATAGTTAAAATTAGAAACTGAGAAAAATCTTTGCAGCAAGTTTCTCTAATAAAGATCTCATATTACATATACGTATATGTGTATATATTTATAACTGATTCAAATTTATGAGAACAGCTTTTTCCCAACAGATCAATGTTCAAAGGATACGAACAGTCAATTTTCAAAGGAAGGAACCAAAGATATCAACAACCACATGAAAAATGCTCTAAATCACTAATAATTAGAAAGATGAAAACTAAAGCAACTTTGGGGCTTCAAATCACACCCTTCATAATGGTTAAGATGACAGAAGAGGAAAACGACATATTGGATTCCATACTAGTTTGCTGTTGGTGGACATACGAATTACTTGAGCCATTCTAGAAAGCAACTTGGAACGGTGCCTCAAAAGTTACTAAACTGTAAATTCCATTTGACCTAGAGATATCCCTGCTAGGCCTAGAAACCCCCAAAGACATCAAATAAAAAGGAAAAGGAGGACCTATAGGTACAAAACACATTTGTCATAGCTTTTTAAATGGGAGCCAAAAATTAGAAATTAAAGAGATGTCACCTGCTAGAGAAGCTTTTAAATGTACAGAGACATACATGTCTGGGCATGGACAATATCAGAATTTGTTTTACTGGATTACTTGTGTCAGTAATGAGAGTTTTCTTTTTTTCTTCCTCAAAGGAGGGAGAAGAACACAGTGGGAAGGACAGATCATAAATGGCATTTAAAATAAGCACATAAATTTATTTTAGAATTATATAAAAAAGACAATATATGGGCTATTATTAAGGATAAACTTGAAAAAGTGGACTTTTCAAATGTATGCTTCATATTCAGCATGCTTTCTTGATGAAGAGTCAAAGAATATGTCAAAATCTTGTAAACTAAATTCCAAGTCATTTAAAACAAGTGACTGCAGCAAAAGGTCATATTGTATAATAAAAGTTTTTTTTAAAGATATAAAAAACTTCAGTTGTATTGTAGAAATCAAGTTACTTCACTTTGTCCCAGTTAATCTGCACACCAATGCAAAGGGTAGTTCTCTTCACACAAAACTGAAGACTCCCCATTCTTATCATGCTCAAGATTTAGACCCTTTCATGAGTTGAGAGCTACAGTGGATTTGGAGAGTTCACAGGAATGCAATAAGAGTGATTAAATCATTGAAAACTCAACCCTACAGTTAATTAAATTGTAGCACTGAGATTATTTTAACACTGAAATGGATTACAGAGTTAGGGCACGGGATCTATTTCCTCAGCAATCATTAAACTTACGATCCTCATCCATCTGAATTGGGTTAGGGGCAGTACTACCCTAAGGCAGCTCCCAAGAAGGCCTGCAACTCCAAATCTCTAATGTTCCAATACAATAAACATTGATCCAATGCTTGATCCTGCTGGGTTATAGCCGAGGAAGAAACACCACTGTCATATCAATGCAGGGAAGAAGAATTGGTTTGATAGGTCTACTCTGCTTTCATTTAATTTTTCCCTCCAGACACATTTGTATCTCTTTATTGAGTTTGTTTATATAGAATGCCCACTGTATCAAGCTTCTTTCCCTTTGCAACGACTTTAAAGGGACAGTGTGAGGACTTAAAAGTTCAATTAGGTTTAAATTATTTTTTGCAAGTTGTCTATGAATTTCAGATTTACCCTAGCAACTCTTTTTTTTTCCAAATGAATTGAGGTAAAAGATAGAAAACAAGATGAAAAAGAGAAAAAAAACAAACACACATAAACATTGAAAGCCAACAAACCCCATAAAACCCAAAGTTGTCATTAATAACAGCTTTCTCAAAAAATAAAAAGGGATTGATATGAATTTCCCAGTCTGCAGTATAAATAATGGAACTTTTAGATGTGTTTCTTTATTAAGAATCACACTTATCCTATTTATAACCAGTCATCATATGGTTTTAACCTTTGTACGTTACCACAACATATTATCATGTCCAAAAAACTTCTTACAAATTGTATTTCTAACAGGTGCTATCATTCCTAATTTCAACCATTTCCATCTCACTAGCTAGCTGGCATTCCTGGAAAAAAAAAATAGTTTTTATTTAGTCTTGGTCTGTCCATTAGTCTTCATTTAACACTCATCCTTCCAAGACAGCAAGACCACACAGAGGCTCCATTCCCAAAAGTTCCAGATGGGAGTCTACGAGGATTCTATCACCATCTCTCCCCAAGAGGTAAAGTAGGCTTGTCCTTCACCCGTTCACCTCATTCGACATTCATCAGGCTTCTGAGTGGAAGAGTCCCATTTCAGTAATTGCCTTCCTAAAGTCTCATCTTGGTGCTGGTCTTTATGACTTTTATATTCCTCAGGGGTTACAGGCGCTTGGACTTTCACATTCCTGGTATGTACTCGTCTCTTCTGGCAGATCTCATGTTTGTTATACACAACAGGTTTCTCATTTGTAGGGCATCCTCCACCCCAAATTCTTAATGATCATCTTAACAGTGCAACTGAACCTAAGAAAAAAAGCCCAATTAAACAAACTAATTAACATATTGTATTAATCTGAATGAGAGGCAATTGTGGCAGAATGGATAGTTACCCTCAAATGAAGTCACAAGTCTGGCCTCCCTCTCCACCCAACAACAACAACAACAACAAAGTCTGAAGAGTGATTTCCTCCCTAACCCACTCCTGCCAAACCTGGCTTGTACAAGAACCAGATACAGCCTACAACTGAGCTTTACAACTACACAACTGAGTATAACAATGTAAGTAATCTAAGATAGCAATAGTGATAAAACAGCCAAATCTTTATTTGAATTAAAAAAAAAACCTTTCAGTTTAAATATTTTTGAAGAATGGATGTCTTGGATAACGTCAGTAACCACTAGCCCATACACATACTTTCCCAACCTCATAAAATTTTTATGAGGAAACAAAATGGTAGGATGCAGGGAATATGCAAGATGTTTTCCTCTGGAGGAAGAACATCCCCAGAATCTCATGCATTAGCTGAACAGGATGCTGGATATGTTGCTGAGGATAAAGAGACTGGACCAGGAATGATCACCTAGTAGCCAAGAGTGGAATGACCAGAGACTTCACTAGGAAAAGAAGCAAGCAGAAGCTAGAGAGAAGGGCAGATGCCAAGATGGTAAGCAAGTGAGTAAGAAAGAACTCAAGCCCCGATAGGGAGTCCATAGAACTTGATATGACTGATCTGCATCTACTTCAACTACTATTCCTACCACTACTACTACTACTACTACTACTACTACTACTACTACTAATAATAATAATATTGGCTAGAATTTATTATTCTTTAAAATTTACAAAGTATTTTACAAATACCTCATTTGATCCTCACAACCTTGAGAAATAAGTCCTATTATTATCTCTATTTTACAAATGAGGACACTGAGGCAAACAGCAATTAAGTGACTTGCCCAGGGTCACAACAAGTATGTTTGAGTCTGGATTTGAACTTAGGTTTTTATGATTGCAAATCCACTGCTCTTTATCCACTGCTTCACCTAGCTGCCCATCCAGGTATCTTGGACATGTTGAGGGATAAACTGTTAAAGAGATTAATGCTTCCTTAAAAGATATATAAAGATGTATGTGGGAGAATAGACAAGTAACTATTTGGGAATGAGTGTTGGGAGAAGTTGATATTGATTCAATTCCATGGTCTTGGCTGTTAGTTCACTTCATTAAGTGCCTTTTCTTTCAATTTACAGATATCACTTTGGAGGAGTAAAAGAAACAATGGCGGGGGTCAAACAGGGGTTTGAAACAGCTGTCTACCCCAGTTACCAGTAACATGGAGGTACAGCCAAGAAGTAACACTACAGAGGGAGTAGAACAGGGAAATTCTGATCGTGATCCACATGTGCATACATACAAAGAGCCCTGTTGATGAAGGTGTAAGAAAGAAATGGAGAAGATTTAACCAATGATTCTCTCCAGGAGATCATACCTGTATAGTCACAAAAGTGACTGAAGAGCCTTCATTAATTATATTTGTAAAAGCATTTGATTTAGTAGAACAAAACAATGCTTTAAACACTCTTCAACAAAGTGGCTCCCAAGCATATGTTAAAATCAAACAAGATTCCCTGAAAGATATAAAAGCAGAAAACTCTGTGTGAGACCCTTTGATTAGTCCTATTAAGCAAGGTATAAAATTGGGAGACATTTCTTCATCAAAGGTGTTTCCACTGTCATAGAGGATGCATGCACAGGACAGTGAAGCCCTCCACATGCTCCTGTTTGCAGATGACATGGTGCTGACTGCATCAATCCAGGTACACTGCAGAGCCTCCTAAGTGAGATCCATAATTACTAAAAAGAGTATCACCTGATTATCCACATAGAAGCAGCCCAGCACTCTGAGGAAGCCTGTTGTCCAGACTGCAATGCAGTTGTTTGAACCTTTAAAGTTGGTCAATCAGCACGTGTATTTTGGACAGAAATGGTAAACTATGGCCTGGGTCCAGAGTTGAAGAGGAGGAAAAGAGCAGGCTGCACTGCCTTTGTGAAATACTTTTTGTGATTCCAAGCTTCTCACTTAAATAAACAAAAGCTTGGTCTTTTTTTTTTCCCAGTGAGGTAATCGGGGTTAAGTGACTTGCTCAGTATCATGTGTCTGAGGCCAGATTTGAACTCAGGTCCTCCTGACTCCAAGGCCAGAGCTTTATCCACTGCACCACCTAGCCACCCCAAGCTTGGTCTTTTTAACATCAATATTCATCTTGGGATATTGTGCAGCAGTGAGTAGTAGAACACCACAGTATCCAAAGAATGGGGGTGGCAGATCACCCAAACAACAATGGATAAGTATGTGGTCTAATCGTGAGAAGACTTCGACATGCTATCAACAAGACTTGTGCAAGATAAGTATGATGGACATTGTCAGCATTGCATGACTAGAAAAAGAATTCAGTCAGTCACGTAGGGATGGCCAACATCCAGTATGGCCCACATGCTTAGCTGCTATCTACACAATGGCAAGAGACCCCTAAACCATGGGTGGTCACCCTGTAGAAGAGTTAGAGGAAGGCATGACTGAGAGTCACACACCATGAGAAAGGAGGGCAAGTTAGTGATCTGCACCATCAGAAATAGTGCCCACAGTGAGGAAGCCAGAGTCAACAAAGATCTGAGGGAATTTTGTGTAATTATTTTTCAGCATATACCTAAATGTTTTCCCCTTTGAAAAGGACTCTTTATCAAGGGTGCAGCCTTTATTCAGAGCCATGTGACAAAGGGAGGAGAGAGAAGAAGGGATGTCACAGTGAATTTAAATCAAAGAGATAACATCAGAGAGTTGAAAACAAATAGATGGAAGGCTAAGGGGTTGTGATTAGCGAACAGAATGAGACCAGAGTTCTGATGTGACAAGGGTGCCTCCGTATCTGGCTTTCTCTCAGTTCCCAAAAGCTACTGCTGAGATGGAATCAGATGCCCTCCTCCCCACTCCCAATAAAAATCACTAATAGGAGAAAAGGAATATATATGAGGCCAATAAAGAAAGTAGGAAAGCTCGATAACCTTCACTCACAGAAACAATGGCAGCTCCTGCACAAGACTGGAGGTTGGTTTTGCACAAAGTTCCTGCCAACTCTACCCATTCCTAATTCTAGAAAATACTTAGGTAGAAGACAAAAAGAGGCCCAGAGAAATCAGAGATTTAGGCTCTATCTACATGACGCCAACACAACTGACTGAAAGGTGGAAAAAAATCCAGCAGCATCTATACCATGCCAAATGACTCATTTGGGCCTATGTGAAGCAGAAGTGGATGGAAAATGCACTCAATGACAACCAGTTAAATTGAGGGGTTTTAACTTTATCGATTGAATCAGGCATTTTAGAGTCACATCTATACTCCCTGCACATTGTGGTAAACACTAAATAAAGGCTAGACTATTCCTCAAATGAGTTTATTAAAATATCAAAATATGTTTTTTCCATGTTTGCTTAATAACAGAGGCACAGCGAACTTACAATGTCCCAACCGAGGATAAAGTAATGATTAATTAATACAATGGCACATGTTATGTTTCATTAAGAAGAGAGTTCAAAAATGCAAAACAGAAAAATATTTGATGAAATATCAGTGATATAAAATGCTTATCAATATATAAAGGGAAGAGTCATTTATATAACATAATATTTAAAATAGATCTCACTGTGCCTGCATGATTTTTGTAACCTGGATAATTTCACTTTAAGCATATGATGAAAACTGAACTTCTATCCATTTCCAGAAGTCCTTTTTACCAGTGGCCAAAAGTTATTTCTGCTTCCACACCATAATCAAGGGAGGTACAGAGGACCTGGGAAAGAACTGATAGTATTTGGATGGTGCCTAAAGAGCTCTTAACCAAAGCTTTTGGTCTTCGTGGTCATGAATGGGACTTTCACTCTTTTTTCTTCGTCAAGGTAGGGAATAAGGCATCTTTGGCAGTAACAACATTCATTCGGTTGAACTCCTTGAAACTGGCACCTTCCAGTTGGGCTGATGTGATTAATTAACCCATCAGCTGGCTCAGCTGGCAGATGAGATGTAGGAGCAGCACAGCACAGAATTTCAAGGACAACTTGAACTTTTCAAGGATCTTGAACTGAAATTTCTCCTCAGACAAGTGCTGTAATTGAATTTCAATGAGCTGGAAATCAAGGTTTTCTAGACTTTTTTAATTTTGGAAAGGACAGTTTTCCTTCTTACAATATTTTTCATTTCATACACCATATGACTGTATCAGGCCATACAACCTGAAATCTTCAGCATTCTTAGTATGTAGAATGAAATGACTTCTCCATTTTATGTTAATTATATTTTCTCCTAACGTCAAGTTTGCATCATCCTGCTCTTACATTTTTACTATACTAAGGCAAAAAAGCAACCACATTGAAAGCCATACAAAATTATGTAGGGAACATTTTCAAATCCTGATCTAAGAAAGAATGTTGATATGTTCATATTGGTGCACGTATCAAGCTGAACAAATGTGAAAAGTCAAAAAAATTATTGTCCTGCTGAGAGGTAACATAATATTCAATTTATTATCAATTAAGACTGTAAAAACACTACCATTATAATCATTCCCTCTTTGAAGAAATTTCTGAGCCACCATATGTGTTTCATCTATTAATCATAAAACCAACTACACAAAACAATGCATCTCATATTGTTCATCTGCTGAAGTACACAGTTGGAATGGTAGAACAATGAGGAGAAAAATGCCATCCTCTGTTATACTGATGTGCCAGCTGGTTCAGCATTTCACCAATGGGAGAGCAAAATAATCACTCCGTATAAAGTAGGATTCTAGAAATGTTCTTCCTCTTTGAAATATATATGCATGTGCATTCACACGCATGCACATGCATATTACATGGGTTTTGTCTGTGTATATGTACACGAATGTTTATATGCACACATATCCGGGTTTGTGCGTATGTGGGTTGCTGCAATGTAGATGTGTGTCTGTGCTGTGTGCATATCTACATGTGTGTATGTATATACCTGGATGTGTACATGCACATATATACATGTGTATATGCAAAATCTGGGAACCTGGGTTGAAGTCCTGGCTCTGTCATAAAATAGCTAGATAATTTCGGGCAAATCCCTCCTCCTCTCTGACCCTCAGAGTCTTCTTTTGCCAAATGATGCCCTTTAAGGTCCCTTCCAGCTCCAATGTCACATGATGACTAAGTATCAATAATGTCCCATTAGGTAGTCATCATCCATGAATTTCTGGGAGTCCTAAACTACCATTTGCACTGTGGAATCTCCTTTAGACCTCAGACTACCTCAAGCAAGAAGTGAAGTGTACATCAAAAAGACCCAGGTTTCTCATGACGTCTAGCAGACATTATTTGTTGCACAGTTTCAGGAGTGATGGAGGACGTAAAGGTTTACAAGGTGCTTCCTACTCGGGACTATTGTGAGGAAGCACCTCATAAACCTTAAAGTGCCAGAGAAATGGAAATTGTTGTTGTTCTCGTTACATCCTCCATCACTCCTGATACCATGAAACAAACAGTCCTCACAAGGTCTTACTCACTGTACAAAGCATTACCAAACCTGCGGGTCATTGAGGACAGGCTAGAGGATGTTCACCATGCCTAGAACTATGCTATTCATTCAAATGGCTCTCAATGAACATATTTTGGTTGGTTTGTGTGATGAGATATCTATCACAAGAAAACAAGGAGGTTATTGAGGTTTCTTTTACTTCTTACTTGAAGTAATCAAGGGTCCAGGGGAGATTCCACAATTGACATCATATGCAACTAACTCACAGCACCAAAACTCATAAATCAGGGTGACATAAATTATTCAGCTTCACAGAAGCTCATATTCTCTGCCTTACTGCTACCTAGAGATTGGTCAAAAACAGTCTCAAAAGAGAAAATTATTTGTACCGTCCTCACTGAGGATCTCAATTAAAAGCAAAAAGCAGGTCTATGAGCTCTTTCAGTTACCAATAGCAACAAACAAGTCCCATTGTCAGGAAGTATTTCTTTCTAATTATCTTCTTGTCCTGGAGCTGTCCATTTTCCTCTTGTTTAATCTTCCATGGTGATGGAGAATAGTTAGTCATCAACCTTCAGAGAAAAAGTTCTTTAAATCCATGAAGGCAGTTATTGAACCTATATTTCACCAATGTCAAAATAAGGCAGTGAATTCAATCCAAAACTTAGTAAGAACCGGTTCATGGCAACATGGAGGGAAAGCACTCAGTTGGCCGTTTCATTTTTCAATCAGCTGTTTCTATGTCGGTCGTACAGACACAGCTCATGAATTCTAAGAATAGTAGCATACCTTTAATACTTCCACATGTGTTGGCTCCTTTCATCCTCAGATACTCCAACAACAGGCAGGTGCTTCATCCCTAAAAGCTCTCTGATATCACGCAAATTTCTGCCACTCTATTTCTGAGGAATGGTAAATGCCCCTCACTGGATTTTAGCTCCCCACTGCCCCTTTTGTGGTCAACTTGCCTCCTCTAACGACTAAGCTACACCCACACTGAGAGAGGGCACACACCCCCCCCAATCTCCCACTGAAGACATGTGGACCACTGGCTAGGCTTCAAGGATGCTCTGAGGAAGCTGGTTTCCTCCATGGTCCAAACACAAGGTCCCCTGCCTGCCACAATGCCCTCCTGATCAAGTTCAACCTTCCGTGGCCTGGTTTCCTGCTCCTAGCTTACTGAAATCATTGAAATGAGGGGCACAAGTTAGGACCAATGACTACTTGCCCAACTTGCTCAATGCTCCAACCCAGGTCTAAACAATCAGTGGTCTGCAGGCTGCTCCTTGGGCTGTCTGCTACACGTCAAAGGATTTTCCTCTACACACAATCTCTACATACACTTTTTCTCTACATTTTTCGATGGGCTGCCTGAAATCCTTCAGCATGCCCTAAGGTTGTGCAGGCTGTGTTGGCCTGCTCTAAACCCTACTCTGCTCTCAGAGTGCTGAACGTCCCCTGCCTTTCTTTTAGGAATGGTTCACTTCAGAGGCATCAAATACATGGCCTTCAGGCTTATATGGCCTGTAAAATTCCAAAACAGATTAAAATGTAAATGAGAAATATTTAACAAAACAAAAATATAATAAAATACAGATGTTACTATGTGGTTTTCTAAGGCAATATGTACCTAGAAGGATTCTTATGTAAGGTTTAATGGCTTCCATTTCTATTTGAGTTCAACACCAGTGGTTTACTTAGTCCAGGCTCACAAGCGGAAATATGGTTAAATAGATGAGATATAGACACAAGAGAGATCACTCTTCTCTGAAGCAAATGCTCTTTTCTGAACTCTGATAGCACCTTATCATACCTCTTTGACCCTTACTTTCTGTTTCATGGGATATTTGCCTTATCTCTTCCAATAAAGTGTAAACTTTAAAAGGACATCATTTATGTCTGCATCTCCTCCTGAGCTGAGCAATGTAGGCAGGAACTCAACTAACAGCATGTTTACAAAGGAATGTTGCATGAATGGCTGAATCATCCAAATTGATTTCTAGAAATGGGAGGGGTTTATAAGGGTAATTCAGGATCAAGTCATTAATATCAGAATTTACCAAAACGTTATCTATCATTAAGCAGCTCAGACATATCAATAAATGAAGATCACACATCTGTTGCCAAGAACTATTGCTCTCACCTTCCCAACACCTCTCATGTATGCCCCCCTCCTCTCCTGACACTGCCATCACTCTGGTGCAGGCCTTCATCACCTCATGCCTAGACTGTAGCAATAACTGCTGGTAGGTCTGTCTACTTCAAGTCTCTCCCCACCCCAGTCCATCCTCCTTTCAAGTACCAAAATGATTTTCCCAAAGTGCAGGTCTGACCACGTCACCCCCCTTACTCAATAAACTCCAGTGGCTTCCTATTGCCTCCAGGAACAAATACAAAATGCTCCATTTAGCATACAAAGTCCTTCATAATCTAGCCCCCTCCTACATTTCCAGTCTTCTTATACTTCACGCCCTGCTACATACTCTGATCAGTGACAATGGCCTCCTGGCTGTACCACAAAGAAAACACTCCATCTCTTGGCTCCAGGCATTTTCTCTGGCTGTCCCTCATGTCTGGAATGTTCCCCCTCCTCATCTCTATCTGCTGGCTTCCCTGGCTTCCTTTAAGTCCCTGACAAAATCCTATCTTTTACAGGAAGCCTTTCCCAGATCCTCTTAATTCTAACATCTTCCCTCTGATGATGATTGCTTACTTATCCTGCATGTAGCTTGCCCGTACATATTTGCTTGCATTTTGTCTCCCTCGTTAGATGGCGAGCTCCTTGAGGGCAGGGCCTGTCTTTTGCTTCTTTTTGTATCCCCAGTGCTTAGCACAGTGCCTGGCAGAGAGCAGGCACTTAACAAATGTTCACTGACTGACTGACTGATGCAATCAAATGGTGGAAACTTCCTAATATATCATAAGTAGCAGGACACAAAAATCAGGGTTCACCAGATACCAAGAAAGATCCAACCAAGTGACTAGAATGAGACACCAGGAGTTCACCAGTTTCACAGACAACAAATCAATCCCTTTATTACAAATACAACTGCCCAAATATCCTTGAGAATTCAACAAATGAACTGCATAGGATACAGAGCATCATAACAGACAGAACTGTTGCCCACGTCTATGGGGACATAATCCTGAACCATCAAAACTAAAGAATGACATTTTAGATAAATGCTATCATACTGAATATTCATATTCTCCAAACTACACAGAATGACAAGTTTTCAAAACATAAAGACCTGGTGGAAGAAATTAAAACCAGGTAGGAACAGGATGAGCTACACATCACCCCAGGCTTGGCAAAACATAAGGCACCACAGACAAGTCACATTTTTTGTTGCTATTATTATTAACATTATAAAGAAGAAAGAAGAAATGTAGTTTTCAAAGCAAACTTCCAAGCTTTTGCATATAATGAATATTGGGGGTCTTGCCAAAAATAAATAAAAAAGAACCTGCAAATAGGGAAGAAGAAAGGTGAGTGGGCAGGGGAGGGTAGTCTTTCAAAGAGCTATTTGCCTGGGTCTGAATGTCAATTACTGCCAGGTATATAGTCAAGAAAATGGACTTCATTGATTTTACTCCATAGCAGCCTCCAGAGAGAAGAGTGAGCAGTAAACCTTTTCAGCGTTTGATGGCTAATCTACCCGAGTGTGGTGAAATATAAACTCACACATTAGACAACATACCTCATTAGCATATTTTTCCCTATTAAATTATTTTTACTTATTTTGTTAAATATTTCCAAATTACACATAAAATAACTTTAACAATCATTTTTTGTAATTTTTAGTTCCAAATTTTCTCCTTCA
Organism: Vombatus ursinus; assembly: GCF_900497805.2. NCBI lineage: Eukaryota > Metazoa > Chordata > Mammalia > Diprotodontia > Vombatidae > Vombatus > Vombatus ursinus. Next base: position 4,294,394 of record NW_020944374.1, read on the forward strand.
CATCCCTCCTACCTCCTTGTGAAGGCAAGTAATTTAATATCAATTATACATGTGAAGTCATGCAAAAAGAAAACAAAATAAAATTAAAATACAGTTTTTTTTAAAGTATGCTCCAAACTGCAGTTAAGAGTTCATTAGTTTCTCTGGAGGTAAATAACATTTTTATTAATAGGCAATTGGAACTGTCTTAGATCACTGTCCTAATCAAAGTAGCTAAGTATTTCACTACTGATCACCATACAATATTGCTTGTTACTGCGTACAATGTTCTCCTGGTTCTTCTGCTCACTTCATTTTGTATCAGTTCACCTAAGTCTTTCCAGGTGTTTCTGAAGCCATACTGCTCATCATTTCTTACAGCACTACAGTATTCCATCATAATCTTATACCAGAACTTGTTCAGCCATTCCCCAACTGATGGGCATCCCCTCACTTTCCAATTCTTTGCCGCCACAAAAAAAGGCTGCTATAATTTTTTTTTCCTACAAATAGGTCCTTCTCCCTTTTCTTTGTTCTCTATGGGATACAGACCTAGTAGCAACATTGCTGGGTCAAAGGGTATGCATAGTTTTATAGCCCTTTGGGTCTAGTTCCAAATTGTTCTCCAGAATGTATAAACAGTGCATTAGTGTTCCAATTTTTCCACAACTCCTCCAACATTTATCATTTTCAGCCAATCTGACAGGTGTGGGGCGGTATCTCAAGAGTTGTTTTAATTTACAGTTTTCTAATCGGTGGTGATTCTAGAGCTATTTTTCATGTGACTATTGATAGCTTTGATTTCATCTTCTGAAAACTGCCTCATGAACATATTTTTCACTCCCTCAGTCAAATCTGAATAAAATACAAGGCCAACCAAAGCACCCCTGCCAGGAGCTACTTGGCTCATAATCCAGGTTCCTGCCCTATGCCTCCTGGGGCAGATATAGGTGAGGTTCCTGTCCTGGTCTCTATGTTCACTTCCTGTTCACTTCCTTCAAACAAATAGATCATTCCAGCCCAGAGAAAATGCTTCCATGCTTCTAGTCACCAAGCTTCAAAACCATAAAATCATCCCAGACTCTTCTGCCCCTATATCCAATCAGTTGCCAAATCTGGTTAATTTTACTTTGGCAACAACTTGAGCATCCATTCCATCCTTTTCATTCGTCATGGCCACTAGCCTAGTTTGAAGCCTCCATCACTTGCCTGGACAAAAGCAATAGCCTAATTACTCTCTGTTTCCAGTCTGTCCCTTTCTCTAATCCATCTTACACACAGCTACTGAATTAATCTTCCTAGAGCACAAGTATGACCATGTAGCTCCTCTCCTTAAGAGCCTTTAACCCACCACTTGCTTGATTTAGCTGCTGTGGAACAAAATTGGTAACTACTCCCAAAAAAAGTCACCAGACTGGTGACTTTGACCTTTGGCCTAATACTGCCAGGCCTAAATCCCAAAGGGATAAAAGAAAGACGAAAAGGGCCCATGCACATGAAAATATTGATAGCAAAACTTTTTGTGGTAGCAAAGAATTGGACCCTAAAGGGGTAGCCATCAATTAGGGGAATGACTGAACCAACTGTGGTATGCAAATGGAACGGAATACTATTGTTATGTAGGAAATGATGAAAAGGGGAGTTACAGAGAAAGGTGGGAAAATTGTATAAATGGACAGTTAAGTAAGCAGAACCAATAAAATTACTCATATAATAGCAACTGTAAAGACAAACAACTTTGAAAGACATTCAAACTGATCAATGCAATGACCAACCCTAACTCCAGGGGACCAATGAGGAAGTGTGTTACCTACCTCCTGACAGAAAGGAGATCATGAGGTGCAGAAAAGGACCTTTTTCTTGGACATGGTCAATGCAGGAATTTGTTTTGACTGTATAACTTTTTCAAGAGTTGGGTTATTTTTTCCCCAATAGAGGAGGGTAGGAGAGAAAATAGTTTTTTGTTAATTTTTTTAAAAATTGAATTATTTTTAAAAGAACTTGTAGTAGTTTAATACTGCATCAAGGATAAACTACAAACACCTGAGTTTGGCAATGCAAGCCCTCCAAAGTGTGACTATAACGTACCCTTCCCCACTTATTTCACATGCTCTCCTTTATGCACTCCATCCCCCAACTCCAGGCCTTTGCCCAAGCTGCCACTCATACTTGGGATGCCCTACTGCTGCCTCTTAGAACCCTTGACTTCCTTCCATGGCTCACCTCAGGTCCACTTCTCCAGGGATATCTTTTCTGATTGCTCATGTTTCCTCCCTCTACATTTTGTATATTACAAGTAGAATTGAAGTCCCAAGGGGGCAAGGGAAATTCTGCCCTGGTGTCAATAGCTCCAGGGCCTAGTAAAATATTTAAATTATACTTACTGAAGTCTACTGACCCAATCCTGGACCCATGGTCGCTGTCTGGGGGAAGGCTGATAGAGACATGAGCAGAAAAGTCAGTCTGTCTGGTCCTGCTGATGTCCAGTTCCTGACCAGGCCTTTACTCCGATTTCTGAAATTTCTTCTGTGACTGAGATCAAGTCTAGTATTCCTGGTATTTGGTTTTGGTCTTATCTAGAAAAATCTAACATGTACACAATCTTATTTTTAAAGTTTCTGGTGCTAAACAGTACAACAGATGAGATAGAGGTCACAAGAGACCAAATAGGCTCTTTGTAAAGACTGGATTATCCAAGTATCAAAAATAGAATTATAGAACTTTACAGCTTTCCCTGGAAGGGGATCTCAAGAGAGGCTGACATTATCCTAGCTCTGTGACTGTTAAATCACTTCAGAGGAATGACTACAGATGTTCTGGAGACTTTGGAGATTTCACAAACCATCATCCTAGGATCCTAAATCTAGTCTAGGGGTGGGGAACCTGAAGCTTTGAGGCCACATTCGGCCTTCTAGGTCCTCGGGTGCAGCCTTTTGACTGAGTCCAAGTTTTACAGAACAAATCCTTTTCTTAAGGGGATTTGTTGTGTGAAGTCTGGACTCAGTCAAAGGGCCACACTTGAGGACCTAGTGGGTCACATGTGGCCTCGAGGCCACAGACCTCTGCTGTAGTCTAAGCCATCCCCCTTCCCTAAAAAAAGATTCTAGAGCTATAGAGGACCTTAGATGTCCTCAAGTCCAACCCTCTCATCTTGCACATGAGGGAAGTGAGGCTGGGAGAGGGGCCTATTCAAGGTCATACAGTGGCAGGGGCAGGATTTAAATCTCAATCATTTGACTCCAGATTCAGGAATCTTTCCATCATATTATACCTCTCCTTGTGAGAACACAGAAAGTACATCTGTCTAGAAGGGTAATATTCTATATTTCCATATTGTTTTTAGATTTTAGTGTCTATAAAGCCACTCATGAGATGGGGATAGTAGGACTGTGGCCATTTTACAATTGGGGAAACCAAGAAGTCACTTGGCCAAATACATCTACTAAATGCTAGAGCCAAGGCTTGAATTCAAGTCCAACTCCAAATCCAAGGGCACTACAAAGTCACAGAGGGGCAAGTTCCTGCCCATGAAGAAACTGCAGCCTTCAAGGACAAGACATAGGTGACACATGGAACAATTAGAGGACAGTTCCATAGATCATTGTGCTTTTTTGTTGCCGTCCAGTTGTTCTTCAGTTGGGTCTTACTCTGCAACCCCATTAGGGGTTTTCCTGGCAAAGATACTGGAGTGGCTTGCCATACCCTTCTCCAGTTCATTTTACAGATGAGGAAACTGAGGCAAACAGGGTTAAGAGACTTGTCCAGGATCACAAAGCTATTAAGAGTCTGAGGTCAGATTTGAACTCAGGAAGAGAAGTCTTCCCAATGGACTCTTTCCACTGTATCATTGTGCTTGGTAAAGTGTTAAACTGTGTAGGGCAGGCTAGTCAGTGCTAATGAAACTGGGACCTTGCTCTGATGGAATCTGTCATGCTGAATGGACCAATTGTGGAACCCTTGAGGACTGGGGCTATTTCGACCTTTTGAAGGGTCGAGCTTGTGATCTCATTGATGCAGGAGACCCTACATGGGGTGAGGACACTTCCCCAACCAATGCAGGCTGGTGCCGTCTCCGCAACTTGCAGTTGTAAAGGCTTCCCAGAGCACTGGAAAGAAGAAGTGATTTGGTCACACAGCTTGCCCCCCGCAGAGGCCTCGGACCTCTGCCTCCCTTCTGAAGTTATTTCATTCATGGGGAAGAAACAGTGGATCTGGGATTTCTCCTAACGCAGGTACGCGAGTTCTCGGCAGTTTAGTCTTAAGAGACTTGCCCAGGTCACAAAGCTAATTTGGTGTGGAGGCAGCATTTGAACCCAGAGCTTCCTGACTTTGAGGTCAGCTCTCCACCCACTAGGCCAGGGTAGAAGGCCAAATGTGGCCTCCTGGGTCCTTAAGTGTTGCCTTCAAGTCACAGGTTCCCCACTCCTGCACTAGGACATGCTGCCTCTTAATTAATAAAACGACTGCCCAAATGCAGTCGTTTCTAATCATAATGCTGCAGCAAAGGCTTTTCAGGTTGGGAAGAGGGAAGACACTAGTTAGTAAAAGTCCTAGTGAAAGGAGTATAAACTCACATTGCCCCAAAGACTCTCACATGGTCATAGAACAACAAAGCAGGAAAGAACCTTTGTGATCACCTAAGTTAAGCCCCTTTGTTTAAAAGATTGGGAAGCTGAGGCTCTGAGAGAGCAAGTGGTACAGGATTTGAACTGTGGAGTTAGAGATCCTGGGTTCAGATCTTACCTCTTCTATTTACTATTTGTGTGACCTTGGCAATTCACTTCTAGATCAGAAGTTTTTAATTACTTTTTGTGTCATAGACCGCTATGACAGTCTGATGAAGCCTACATAGTGCCCTTTCTCAGAAAAATGTTTTTATAATAATGTGAAATTGTAATATGTGTGTATAAACACATCCTTAATTTATTTGGGAATAGTAAAGGGCTTAGAGTTAGTCCATGAAATCAGATGACGATACACTAGAAATACATTAAGATTGGCTGAAAGAAATTAACAGAACTATGGGCCAATGAAGAAAGAAAAAAAAAAAGGATTCTAGTACTGTCAAGCTTCAGTAGTCAGTGTGCCACAAGGTGACGGAATGGATCAAGTTCTCTGTCCTCCCTTCCCTTTCCAGAGAATGATCATGGGAATTCTGAAAGATTCCAAGATTTGGGCTTCCTACTGGTATCAGTGACAGTGCTGTCTAAATAGCAGTGGCCTGAGGACAAAGTAAGCAAAGACATTTTCTCTACTAGAAAGGCAGTTAGGTAGCCCAGTGGATAGAGTGTCGGGCCTGGAGTCAGGAACACCTGAGTTTGCCTCCGTTCCCTCATCTATAACATGAGGATAACACTGACATCCCAGGGTTGTTCTGAGGATCAAATGAGATCATTTGTAAAGCCCTTAGCACAGTGCCTGACACATACTAAGTTCTATATAAATGTATTAAGATTATTATGGACCATGGTCTCTTACACCTCTAGCCTCTACAAAGGCACCAGTCATCCTAGCAGAGGGCTCCACATCAGAAGAAATTCACTTGTACCCAACCCTTTACCACCACACAAGCTTTCTAAGCTTGCGCCCACTTTCCCCCACACATTAGATATACTTTTTTTTAGGTTTTAAATAATATTTAAAAAATTTTTTAACGTGCACATAAAATATATTTTCATGTTGTTTTACAAAAATGCAAGAATATATTATACACATATGTATATAATGCACAGATTACAAAGTAAACTAATCATAGTGAAACACTGCTATAAAAATATATTTTTTAAAAGTTCATGGACCACAAGTTAAGAACGCCTGAACTAGATGACCTGTGAGTCCTTTCCAGCTTAGAACTATGATCCTATGACCTTGGGTAAGGCACTTCCTTTTCCTGGGCCTCAGTTTCCTTTTTTTCACCATCATGAAAATGTGGTGAAGCCTATGGGCTGTGTAGGAGATGGATAAAACTGAGTACTGTGAGTTCAGTAGAAACATCTGCTCCCCAAATAAAGCAACATCTGAGATCAAGGAAAGAGAACGGTGCACTCTGCACTTCCCTTTGCCTCCTATCCTTCAGGATGATGGGATGAACAAAAATGATTCATTTTAGAAGGGGGTTCTACCACCTCAGAAATGTCCTGCCAATACAGGCAATTCTGAGAATAACCACAGAGAAATGCATTTCAACACAGGAACAAACGTGACCTTTGGCACCTCCGGTGACTCCCTCCTCCCCCCAAAGCTTGCAGGATACTTTCGGCTCCCTTCGGTCTAGAAATGTCCTGATTGGCTGTGTCCTCTAAGCAAATCTAACAAATTATAAAAACTCTATCTCTAGCCTAGGAGGGTGAGACTGCTACTAGCCCGAGCAGTCTTTCTTCAGTGCACTAATTAATTTCTTTTCAGTTCACTATAGGTACACGCTTTTTGAACCCCAGTCTAAGAGATACAATGGAGGTTAAGATTCTCCCGGGGCTCTCCAGGAACACCCTGGCTGGGAAACTCTCACACCAGGCACCCTTCTTAGAATAATGTTTTTTTTTTCTTTTTTAATTTCATATTTGAAGGAAATAATAAATGTCAGAGTTTGGTGGGAATAAATATGTAATTTTTTTTCCAGGTTAAGAACTTCTGGACGAGATAATTCTTCGAGTTTCCTCCTTTCTGCTCTAACTAAATCTATGACCCCGTGCCTTCCAAAAGTAGGCCTCTCCCTCGTGATACACATTCTCTTTTGGTATCTATTCCCCTTTGCCCTAACATGAAAGGGCAACAGCTTGTTTTCCTAAAGCGCTATGAGATCCCCTGCGAGCCAAGCAGCAACCTCATTTTTAAAAAAAACTCTTGCAGGAGGCTCACTTGGAGAGATCTGGAAATGATGGGTTAATTAATTACATTTACACGTTCAAACTACAGGACTTTTTGTTAAAGATATATCAAGGTGTAGCAGCCCCATAACCCCAAAGATCCTGGTGAAAGCGGCATGGAATCGGTGTTTCGTTTTATTTTTTGGTTTTTGTTTTTATAATAAAATGCTGCCTCCGCAAAGAAGATCCACCCCATTGCCCTGGTCATGCCTACCTACCTGAGAAGGCGGTTGGTGGACACTGAGGAACTGTAGGAGACAGTAAGGTGGCACCCACTTCCCCCCGGGTTCATTTTAAAATACATCTCGTTTTTAATGTAGAGATCTCATTTGCTGAGATCGTATTACTATCCTGTTCCACCTGAGCAGCTCTGGGCTCTTACCCTGGGAGTCTCCACGATTCCAGCACGGGCCCCGGGACAGTCTGAGCCCAGGGAGAAGGGGGGAAAAAGAGAGAGAGAGGGAGGGAGAGAGAGAGGGAGGGAGAGAGAGAGAGAGGGAGGGAGAGGGAGAGGGAGAGGGAGAGGGAGAGGGAGAGGGAG